>NC_053132.1:21596111-21952361 GCF_010015445.1 Perca fluviatilis | reverse complement strand
ATTTTCTGAACTCACCAGACTGTTCTAGCTGTTCCATTATTTGCCTTTACCCACATAATGATACCAACATGATGATTATTTATCAAAAATCTCATTCGCCAGTTGCCAACCCTACAATATCGATATCGAGGTATGTGGTCAAAAATATGGGGATGTTTGATTTTCTCCATATCGCCCAGCTCTACCTGTGATCAGACAATTCTAATAACCCAGACCAAGTTATAAATATCACTGATAATATAACGGGTTTTCAAAACTCCACATTGGATCCCCTGGCTTGATAAGTTATTTTACTTTATTGTTTAGACAGATGCTGACACATGTTCACTATTTGATTTCTGTAACAACTGCAACACTATGCAATTGTCACTGAAGAATATTCACATTCACTTTTAAATTTGCAGGCCAGTGAGACTATTAACACATTCCATAATAATAATAAATAAATAAAATAAATAATAAAAAAACACATAATCAGACAGACTGCAGCCTTGCATAGGCTATAGCCAAATATTGATCTGCTCGGCGTTGTTATCGAAATCACAGAGATGCTGCTACAGTATTATAGCCAGTGTAAACCCACCTATGCTCAGTTTACAGTGCAGGGATTTTTGTGTTTGCCCACCTTCCAAGCTAACAGAAACATGATATCATAATCAGAGCACTACACTACATATCAGCCAACTGATATTAGCTAAACCGGGGTGTATTCAAAGGCGTCGATAGGTGATTTGTGTTTACACGGAGGATGTTTTTAGGTGACCACACAGACATACTGGAGGTCACAGCGTTTTAAGTTGAACCTTTCACTAGTTCCACGATGGCTTGCAACGTTACACACCACCCGGTGCACAGTTTACAGTGTAAGCCGAGCTAACGTGTGTGTGTGTGTGTAACTGTGTAGCACAGCACTGACATGGATAGGTTAGCGTTACACCGTGTGCTTCCCAGTGTTGCCACTCAGTCTGGTTGCCTTTTACCAGTTAGGCCAGACCTGTCCTGCCTGCTGCTGTGGTGGTGGTCACCATGTAGCTATACTGTAGAAACACCTATTTGCAAGAACGTGTGTGTGAGCCAAATAATCTGTTCCCACCTCCCCACCCCCATACCCTCAACTATTGACAATAACACGTCAAACATGTCTCATAGGAAGAAAAAAAAAAAATACATATGTCGAGCTCACCCCTCTCCGGTTAATTACAAGTGTCGACCCGCAGTCGCCGTTTGCTGTCTGCTGGAGACACAACCCGGACGCTTTTTTTGTTGTTGTTGTTGGGAGAAAAACAGCTCTTTTAATTCCTTTGTCCTCCGGATACGCTCCCGTTTCCCCTCACACTAGCAGGCCGGGATCTTTGCAAAATACATGTGTAGCTTCTACGTAACCTAATCTGTGTGCTTCCGTGACACAAGCAGTTTCTGCCATTTCATACCAACGTCGTCGAAACCTTGCGATGTTTCCTCGGCTTCACAATGAGGACCAGGGGGACGTTCAAGACCGCCTGCGCGTTTTCCGGCAGCCGCTCCGGGAAAGCGGAAGCGACGGTTTTGCAACGTTTTGAAATAACACCGTATACAACCATACAACCCAGAACCATGGATGTATAATAAAACCATACAACGGGAAGATAGTGCTGTTTCACACATATTTATGGGTGAATGTTGTATGTAAAATGTATACATAATATATACCAAAATACATATATACAAAGTATGTTATTAACGAGCTTGCACATGAGATAGCAGGTTTACTTATTCTGTTTGCTAGCATTACCAAATCATGGTTTACATTAGTTTTGATAAGTACGAGGTTGGCTTATGTAGCCTGCATCTTACCTTTATTAACATTTGAGTTCAAAATTGGAGTGCCTCATTTTATTTGGTAGATTACATACACTCAGTTTCCAGTTTATGAACTGCAAATTAAGTAATTTCTACCTTGAAGACCATAAAGATTTTTATTTACAACTTTATGTAGGCTACTTTATGCACGTAAGTAGGCCTACTGTACTAGCCTAATCACAATTAGGATGTACCTGTATGTTACTTATTTGTATTTTATGATAGACCTATACATTTATCTGACAGCTACTGTTTAAATTAAGATTCTACATTGAAAAAAACAACATTTGAAACGCTTATCAAATGCAACACATTATTAAAGAAAGCAAGACTTGTAATGGAGTATGGTGTCCAAAACCTCATACATAGGCTAAATCATGTATATCAAGTACTGTACTGATGATTTTCTGTACCAGATTTTGAGAATTCAGCACCCAGATATGCATATGGGAGTTAGTGTGTCTAACTATTATCATAGGCGTCAACTCTGACACCTTATGAAAGCTAATGCTAAAGGCACATGCAGGCATTACCTTGCCATGTCATTCACAGGTCAGTGTGTTAATTATTCCTTGGGCTGTAAAGGACAGGTGTAAATCTGGACAAAGCCCTCTCTTGAAGATGTGCATTGGGATGAAGTGGTGGGTCAGCATATGTCCTATGTGTACAAGTATGTGGACAAAAAAACACTCTTAACTGCAAATAATTGACACATAGTTTGCACACAAAAAAGCAAAAAAGCAGGCCAAGCACCCGTCAGAGGCCCTTGTTACTGCTGTATGACAATTCACAAGAATGTATACTCTTAAACCACTTTTGACATAGCCTAGTTTTTCTCACCTCAGACCTAATATTATACTTGTTACATCACATCACTTTGATGAACATTTCGAATGCTTTTCAAGCACCGGGAGGCACAGGTGGGAGGATAAAAAAGCCATGGTATCTGGTTATTCACAAAGCCATGTATATTTGCCAATCAACTTAATCTTTGCAAGGTACTAATGGAAAGTGGGACAAATATTGTGTCCGTTGTGGTTGAAACCTCAGATTAACACAATGGATTGGTCCTTTGCTGCCCCATCTGCCGTTAGCTTGCCCTGCAAATCCAATTATGTTCTTATGTCCCCTGGTCCAAAAATAGTTCAAAAATGACGTAAAAAGCAGTAACAACACGTCATTAGTTAGAGCAAATTACGTTACGGAACTGATGTGTCCTTTGTTTGGAGACGATTGATCTGTGATGAGGAGTTGACGCTATGTGGGTGGAATGGCAGCAGAGGATGCATAGGAGGAAGAAGGATTAGGTTCAGAGTGGCGGATGTCTGAAGAAACCTAAGCAGAATCTTTTCAGATACCGGATAAAGTAAGGTAGGCTGCATAATGCATAACTCATCAAACTTACTGTAGGTTTAGAAATGTGTGTTTTTCAGACACATACCTTTATGTATGCTGCTGCTGTAACGACACAATTTCCATCTTGGATGTAGAAAATGCAATGAAACTGGATGAGACTAAGCGTGCTCCTGTGCGAAGCAGCAAACCATTCACTCAAACTCACACAGAGTAAGAAGCAAAGAGCCTGTGAGCTAAGCCAGATTTTCTCTGGCTAAATCAAGGTAACAAACAACACAAAGTAACACTTATATCTGCCTGGTCAATAACACTTACACATTTGGAAGAAGTTTTTGGTACTTGTATTTTTTATGCCCACTAATTTGACTAGGCCTATTCAAATAATGGTAATTTTTTCACAGAAGACATTTTTCACAGAAGATATTTTGACATTGTCACAGTAGCAATAGGACAGGTGTAGATAATAAAATGAATGATGGCTGGATTCCATTTAGCTGCTTCAGTTTTATGGTCCTGGTTAGCGGCAACACTGTCTTGACTTGCTGGGACACTTAAAGAGAACAGAGCCACCTTGTTACTAGTAACTAGGGCTGCACAATTAATCAAATATTAATCATGATTAAATGACTATGATCGACTGCCATGTTGATATTTAAAATGTGTTCTCCGCTTATAGAAAACTCCACTGCATATCAAATCAAGCGCTTCCTAAAATAACAGCATGACTCGGGAAGGACTCAGCCAGCCAGTGGCATTAGCGCGGCTCGTCGCTGTTAAATCGCCAGAAAACGACACCAGGCTGCTACAGTGTCACAACACAGACAACATCAGACTGCTTGTTTTATGACTCCACTCTGTCAAACATTTCTCTGTTCTCGGCTAAGATTGACGGCATAGCGCTGCAAGTGTTTCAGTGTATATTTATACTGTGTACATTATACGGTGGCCGACCAGGGCAAACAAACACTTCAACTCATGCTAGAAGCATGTCAATTAAGCTACAGGCTTAGCAATGCTAACCAGTGCACTGTGTACAGTAAAATAGGCTTAAACCTTTTTTGGGGTGTTGTCTGTATTTTTTTTTTTTAAACTTTGATCCTCTCACTGTGTGTTTTCACTTCATTGTTAATTGGAACATTTTGGCCGCCTAAAAATGAATGGTGCCAGTACCCGGAGGTCCGCATTAACCTGCCGGTAAAACTCTGCCAGATGACTCGCTTCAGAATCGGCAACGTTCCCTCTTTAGCATTTAGCTTAGCGCAGCACAATTGCAACCATACACGACACTGGCTCGGCCGCGTCATCCTCACCAGCTCCACCCTCTCGTCCAAAAATCTTCACGTCCGGTTTCAAAACCAAGATGGCGACGGCCAAATTGCCAAACTCGAGGCTTCAAATCAATTGGTGATGTCACTAATGCAGAAAAACAAATACAAAGCATATACAAAAAGGAGGCCAAGTAAAAAAAAAAACAGTATGTTGTGTGAGTTTCTATCTTCTTAACTTCAGCGGTGTCTCCTGCTTCTAGCCTACTGCATTAATGGAGGTTGACTCAATAGCTCCTATACATAAAAGTAAGGCTATACTGTAGTCAATCCACTTTTTGCAGTGACGTCTTACATAGTAAGTTATAGTAGTATAGTTATAGTATACAACCATAATCTATTATTGACATCGCCCTATAAGTGTCAATTAATGCCTGTTTGCCTGCACCCGGCCACAGTTTATAATAGATTTACAGTATGACTTTTTTGCATTTTGTTTCTAAGTGTTTGATATGTACTTTTCATGTATATTTGCTATCTAGCCATATACCCAGTTAGGCTTTCTTAAATACAGACACCATCTCCATCGGCTGACCATATAGGCCTAATGTTAGGGCCGTCCACACCAAAAACCAAAAACATAACTATAGCACAAGAATGTGTGCATCCACACTGAGTGGCATCAGCAGATGTAAGATTACAGGAATGTCACTAGTAATATCTGAGATATTCACAAACTCTGTACATTTTGTCAACCTAAAAATAAGGTTGTCAAACCCAGCTAGTAAAAAAGTCATGCCATGCCACTGACCCCTCCGGTGTGGAACAAACACACTTTCATATTCCTGAGTGATACTGTTTATACATTTTATTTTCTGTTTTACGAAGACAAGAAGGAAATTCAAGTCCTTAATAAATGTAATCTCTGCTATGTCATGTTGTAAATTCGGATGGCTTAGGGAACTTCTGCTGTGTTGACTGGATATGTGACATTTGTATGTTGCATGGGGTTTTTGTTTGTTTGTTTTTTACTTTGGGTCGTTTCTGTATTTGCAGTACGTTTCTCCCACCAGAGTCCTTGTTTGTCCTAATGGAAGTGTTTTAGCCCGTTGTAGCGCATTTGCCGTGGTCGGCTACCATAAAATTAGCCTAGCGGCTCGCAGATGTTTAGCCAGCGCCTTAATCCTGACAGAACAACATTGTGAATTTCAGCCTGCATACACATTTGTTTTTCAGTTTAACATTGTTAAAGCAGAACAGCTAATATTTAGCCTGGGTAAACCCTGACGTACTTCCGGCAAATTTGAGATTAGCTCTGCAAGTCCATCTGGCCAAGAGCCCATTCAAGCCCATTTCCACTTTTTCCAAATCGAGGCACCAATCACAACCGTTGAGGCCGGCTTTACACGTTGACGCCGCTGTCGCTGCTACATCACCCGGATTGTTGGTCTGATTGGTTGAAGGACTATCCGATTACACCGTCGGTGACGCCCCTTTGGAAATGGGCTGTGAATGAACCTTGCCCAGACCCCCTCTCATTTACAACTGAGAAGGGTCTGGTGTCAACCAGACTAGCTAATATTGTGCGTGTATATATATATATCCATTATATATATATATATATATAATGCAGGAAGCACAACATGGAATTGAAAGCAGTGCTCTGTATATCGTCACCTTCCTAAAATAATTGCCTAAGTCATTTTTTCAGGTTTTTCAGAAAACACAAAAAATAAAACGGCCTAAGCTTGACATAGGCAATTATACTAAAGGTGTAGAATCACATGACCTGTTCAACTTAGGATGTAGGCAATTTTACCAGAGGTGGCCAGCACCATGAGGAGATGATTTAGGCTACAAAATCATTTTTGTTAAAAAATGACTTAGGCAATTGTTTTAGGAAGGTGACGATATTTAAATGTGAAGGGGCAAAAAAATTATTTTGTCCCTAAAATCAATAAATAATCCTGGTTAATAATTGTAATCTCAATATTTATCAAAATAATCAGGATTATCATTTTGGCCATAATCGTGTAGCCCTACTAGTAAACTGTGCTTTTCCTGCTATGACAATCCAATATGTCTGCTGTGAACAAGGCCTTTACTGATTGTTTCACCCCAGGTTGTTTTGGTTGAATGAAGTACACATAACCTGATTAACAGAGCTGGGTTACTTGGCAATTTCCCATGACGTCACCAGACATGCTTGTGCCTGTCAGTGTTTTAATTCTGTTTGTGTGTCAGAATGGTCACATAGTGAGATGGATGCACGCATGTACTATAACGTGTCTAAACAGCAGAAATGCCAGCGCATTTGAGGTAGTACATTCAAATAAATGAAAGTAAAATATAAAGAAGTTAAGTTCTCAACATGGAAACAATAAATGCCAAAAACATTCTTCCGTTTCCCTTATCCTCCAATATGAGAAGGAATAAGATGATTATTATCGAGACGCTTCCTGGAGGCAAAATCCGGATGTTAATCTGATTGTCAAACAATTATGGAAAACCCAACTTCCTGTGCTAATACTGACGCTACTTAGGTAATGTAAATCCGTTTGCTCTTCTTTCTGTTTTGTGCCATAAAGCGATCCTGCAGACTCGACTGAGCAGTATATGGAATTAAAAAAAAAAAAGAATTTGATTGAACAAACTACAAAAAGACACATAATGTACAAACGTATTGTCTTTTCTTTTTCTTAATCTTTAAAAAACAAATACTGCCGCTTCCTGGAATCTTATAGTCATTCATCTGGTAAAACAAAAAGGAACCTGTTTTGTGTGTTTGCTAGTTTCTTTTTAAAGCTAGATATATCAAGTAGAGATTGCTTTATTTTGATGGGAAATGTATGAAAGCAAGATACAAAAGTGTTGGAATTGTTTCCAATTCGATCTAATTCCACTGAACCTTAATCTCGTCTGTCTCAAACTCCGACCAGTGACCTTTTAAACGTTCAATGTGTCGGATGAACAGTGGCATTCCAGCCCCCCCTGAGGACATTCAGCCTGCTTGTTAAGCCATGACACTTGCCACAACTCCTCCTGTAATGTACTATGTTGTGTTATTCCCATTAACAAGTATTTTTTATTGAAAGAATTGCAATGTTTTCCAGCAGGATGGGTACATTTGTGACCCTGGCAGAAGTGTTGGAGGCCCGGGGCTCACCACTGGATGAAGATGAGGTCTGGTGTCTGCTGCTAGCCACCGCTGAGGCCTTACTGGATATTTCCAAAAGAGGTAACTTATTATTAGTTCCCATTTCCACCCAATTGAACCTGTTTCCGTGCATAGGGCCAGGGGCGGGGCTAGAAGGGGGGCACAAGGTGGCACTGGCCCCCCCTGAAATATGATTGCCTCCCCCCCCCACCCCCCCTCCCAATCCATTTGGCTAGAGTGCTGTCAATATGACAATTATGATTTGCATTGGATCCCAGTACTGTCGTTTGGCTGCCTGTTCTGCCATTGTCACATGACCAATTATTGTTTCCATGAAGACTATCCAAAATTCTGATACCATGACCAGACCAGACTGAGTTTATAAATGTGTATTGTATTCGGATATACCATTTGTTTAAAATTAAAACAAGTGAAAGTAATAATGAATGGGATGTTTTATTTAGCAGAATAATATTGTGTCGTTCTATCCTATTCAATATTTCCTATATTTCTAAGCAGATTTTCTATGCCGTATTCTGATTAAATGCTCCCCCCCTCTCTCTCCGGACAGATTTTTGATCCCCCGTGTCCCACCAAGCTTAAGAATTCCTGGAATCGCTCCTGCACAGGGCTGTGTTTTTCAGGCAGCATTAACGCGCATTCAAACAGACTAAGATTGAAAGAACTTGCTCAAGCAAATAGCGCAAGAGAAAGCAAGAGAAACCCTTCGAGTTGGTTAATGTTGCAGTTTGCGTTCTGCTCTCTGTCTAGGTTCAGGCAACATGTGCAGTGTGCTGAGTCCAGGCTCGGTGCTACTGTCAGCCAATGGGAGTCTGGCCTTCAAGAGCTGCGCCCAATACGAAGACGTGGCCTCCTTCACAGCTCCGGAGATCCAGCAGGGGCACGCTGCCTCCACCAGGACTGCCGCCGAAAAGGTTGGAAAACTCGGACTTGTTTCGAGGACATCTGGTACAAAATATCAAGTGGTTCTAACCCTGGGAGTTAGGACCCCTAAAACGGGTCGCGAGATACATCTTTGGGGTCATAAGCTGTTTAATAGGATAAGAAAGGTTGCTTGCTTATTTTGCTGTCTTTTCTTTGTGTTACTGCTATTTGGTTGTGAACTGCTGGGTAGTTTAGTCACTGCAGGCTTCTAAAAATGACTCAAATTAAACTATCTGATGGGGAAAAACACACATTATTATATTAAACCTATGAAAGGGTCATAATATAAGGGTTTATTGATTTATAGAGAATTTGCTTTATCTAAGAGGACACAAGTTAAAAATGTTGAGAACCAGACCATCATTAATATGAAGACATCAGTGTCAACTTGCTATTTTTAATTAGCCCACAGTTTTACAAAGGCACAAAGTATTGCAAAAAAAAATTCACCAGAATGCAGAAAATGAAGTGTTTGATGTGCTCACAATTTCAAGAGGGTTAGGGTGTTGAACCCAAAGTTACGCCCTTGAAGTGTTCAAAACTGTGACCATTTTACAGTGCGCCTGTGGCTGGTACGTGGGCGTGTAATACGTGACAAGATATATTTCCCTCGAAAACGTAATTGAGAATTTAGTTTAGTTGTATGAACCTAATATTTTAGGAGACAGTGTTGGTTTTTGCATAGTGCTTTGTTTGGATAGGAGTCCTTAACCCTTTAATCACATCAGTTAATTGCATAAAGTAGCACTAGTCCCAGTTAAATCCCCTTATAGTTCCGTTTATATGCACAAGCTAATATGCTGAATTGCAAATTTAGTATGTGTTCACTGTCTGTGAAGACTACACTTTTTAAAGCTTTTTGTACTGCCCACTTCTGGCGGCGCTATAAAAAAAAAGCAGTATGCAGAAACTCAATGTGGCATATAATGATGGCATGAGGCTGCTGCTTAAAATGCCACGATGGAGCAGTGCAAGCCAAATGTTTGTAAGTGTGGATGTATCCACCTGTCCTGCTGTACTCAGGAATCTCATGTACAGATGTTATGTGTAGACTAACTGAGTCATTCAACAGCATCATTGCAACACTAGTGAGCCCTGCAATGAGTGCAGTTAGGTTCACTTCGAGATTGTGGAACCATTGGCGTTTTAGTCTGCATGCTGATATCTGAACACTCTTTTTGTCTATTGTGGAACTGTGGCTGTTGTAGTCATTTCTTATTGTTTTATCTTGTACTTGTACTTCTTGCGTGTCCTGAATAAAGAATATGATGATGTTGATGATGATATACAGTATGTGAGCAGAAATGAATCGTGACCTTGTGCTGCTCTCCTCAGATGGTTGTGTACTCACTGGGGATGACTCTTTATTGGTGTGTTGATTATCACCTACCTCAAAACCAGGTACTTTCTCCCCTCGTCTACAGTATCTCTTGCTCAAACTCATTCTTGTACATATTCTTAGTACTTGCACGTGATCCATTTTGCTGTCACTTGTTTGCTCCCAGCCGGTCCAGCTGAGTGCAGAGCTGGAGGGTTTGCTGCTGAGCATGTGCGAGGACATGGCGGTCCGACGGACTGACCTCCTGACGGTGCTGGAGACCTGTGAGCTTCACCACAAGACCTCCATGCTGCCTCCTGCTGAGCGGCTCGTCAGGCAGCTGGTAGAAGATGTCTACAGAAACTCAGTGAGTGGCTGGATGAGTGGATGGTGTTGGTTTTGGTTTTTAGCGGGTTAGGTGAAGTTATGTTTGGTTTTGAGTAGTTTTTGTAAAGTTTACTGATAGCACAAACTCTCTGCTTGTTTCCTTGAGCTGGACAGTGATGTCTTTGCAGGTTGATCACGTGTCCATGGCTGAAAATGGATCCCGGCTAACAGACCGCAGTCAAATGATCAGGGACAGATTGCACAGTAAGGAACTGATCCCTTCTGACAGATTTAAAGTTTAACTGAAATTAAATTGCATTATTTTTCCATCTGCTACAGCATACATACCTGTTCTGTAAATTACTTGTACTGTGTTCAATATCACAATATAGTACTTTTTCTCGCAATTCAATATGTAATTAATCTATATTAAATAACTGAATGGAAAACTCTATTTGTGTATACTCCTGTGTGACTTAAACACTTTTTCTTTAGTGGAAAATGAAAAAAAAAAAAACGTGCAAAGAAAGAACGTAAAAGCCCCAAAAAAAAAAGGATGTTTTTTTTAAAAACTTGGTTCCTGTTTTTTTTTTTTTTTTTTTTTTTTTTTTTTTTTTTTTTTTTTTTTTAAAAACCCCATATTTTAAATATTTTTTTTTTTTTTTTTTTTTTTTTTTTAAAAAAATAATAATAACTACTCCTTTTTTGTCTGTATGCTAAATATGAAGCTACCGCCGACAGGTGGAAACAGCTAGCTTGGCTCTGTCAATAGGTGAAGAAATTAACACGGGTCACGTTTAATCTAATTTTTTAAATCAATACAAAAACCCAAATGTGTAAACTAGTGAGATTTACAGGAAACTGTGCCAAAAAAGACACCGCTCCCAGCCAGGAAATAGTCACAGCCACATATAGTCTATTCCCCCATGAAACAACAATGTATCGTTTTTTACACTTTCATCTTTCTATACAGAAAAAAAAATATATACATATATAGTCTTAATTAATGAGCATTAGAGGTGCTTGTAGGTTGATTTTTTAACTATTGGACAGGCCAAGGCTAGTTGTTTTGACTTTTTGTTAAGCTAAGCTAACTGTCTGCAACTTCATATACCAGCCAGTTAGCTTTGCATAAAGACTGGAAGCAGGGGGAAACAGCTAGCCTACCATCTACCAGCGCCTCCTAAGCTTGCCAATTTTTTTTTTTACATATTTATTAGCTACTAGCCATTTTATTTCTTTACATTTGGACAGAGCCAGGCTAGCTATTTCCCCCTACTTCCAGTCTTTAGCCGACTGGTTAGCTTAGCGTGGTTCACGACAAATTAGCTGTTTGTAGCTTCATATTTAGCGTACAGACATAAGGGTGGTATCAATCTTCTCATCTAACTCTCAGCAAAAAACACAGAAAGACATTTTTAGATATTTACCATGCCAAATGTGAAAGTTATAATATTCTCATGTGGACATAAGTATTGCATACCAATTTGTTTTTCAGGAAGCTCTTTTAGTAACTCAACATGTGCGCTGAAGAAGAAGATTTCACAAACATTCTCCGGAGCATCTTATCCATGCGAGCCCACAGGGTAGGGAGCATTACACACCTTATAACAGAGGGTTATTTTTAGTACATCATACATTCTCATGAACCCATTTCACAGTAAGAAGACACAGTATAAACATATGTTTACTTCAAAATAAACTAAATTCAAGTATGATATGTGCTTTAATGATAAAATAATGAGGGAAAAGTAAAAAGACAGTGCTGGGAATACAAAACCCCCACCGGAGAATGAAATGAAATGTGTGATGTTTGAGCCATCGTATCATGAGTGACAGATCTTGACTCCCATCAGACTGAGAATGGAAAACTCATTTTTTTCCCAGGATTCCCTCGGGAGGTCGACAAAGGGAGAATTACGACAGCTGGCAGCAGCTGAACCGCAGCCCCTGCAGTCCGTACATGGATGGCAATCGAAATGCCAACTCAAGATCCCTTGCACAGTTCGAGTCCACGATGAGTCTGAATGACAAGAAAGTGAAGGTGGGCCAGATTATTCATGTTACGTAATGACTGTAAACCTTTGATGTAAATGTACAGCTAAAGTATCATACAGGATCATACTGTGAATGGCAATGCATTCTGGGAAGAAAAAATAATAGGTAACACAGGTATCTACATAAGAGTGACATGAACACATAACCCTAACTTGTCATGACAAAAACCGAATGACAAAAGAAGCGTTATGTCATAAACATTTAGGACTTGTTCATAATGTCCATGACATGTTCATGACAGTGTCATGTCATTCTTATGTAGATGCCTTCAAGTAAAGTGTAACCAAATAATATTACAGCACTATCTGCGAATGTTAACGATTACAGGTATTTACTGTTAATACCAATGCATCTTGGGGAATTAAAGTAAAAGGTGGGAATTACACTGCTGCCAGTATATTACTGCAAATTCAAATAATACAGTAAGAAACTATATTTATATTTACAGTAAAATACCTTAACATTTAAAAACAGTATGCTTACTGTAAATAAACAGTAGTTTACTGGTGAAGCTGCTGGCAGTATATGACTGTGAATTTAAGGTGAAAAGTTTTTACAGTGTGATAATATGACGATAACATAATATCTCTCATCACACGTTTCCTCCAAAATCTTGTTTTTTTATTTGTTGTCTGTTGCAGGACATGGGTCCTGAGTTTATTAGAATGTTAGACGAGCCGGTGGTTGTCTTGGAGCTGCCTGGCTCCATCGTGGTGAGTTCTTGCAAACAGAAATTAAATTATGGGAGTTTGGAGACATTGACAGTGGTTTGAAGGGACACACACCGTAGCGTAGCGTAGCCCACATCTCCGGATAATGATGCTAACATCTTCTTCTTGAAACCCCTGAACTTTGTTTACAACCATTTCCACTATCCTTTTGTACACATGGGCAAAAGCATGACTCTGCAACCTTGCGTGGACCATTTCTCACCATGAACACATTTAGCATCTGATTCTTTATTTTGATTTCATTCTGTCCTCAAAAATGTATTTTTTCCCTCTCGCGTAGTCAAAAAAAGGGAAATCTCCAACCACTCAGAGAGAGCTGAGTGTGGTGATGCCAAACGGTCAGAGCATCCTGGTCAAGTGTGAGGTCAAATCCAGAGGAGGGGACGTCTTTGACATGATTGTGGCTCACTCCAACCTGGTGGAACATTTCTACTTCGGCCTTGCTTATATTGACGGTAAAGAGGTTTAAAAAAAAATAAGATCTTTTTGTAGCGGTTTATTTAAACACTAGAGCATTTTGAGGTCTTTTATTCAAGTGTTGTAATTTGTTGATGTAAGTTAACTGCTGGTGGGAAACACCAAATGCCTGTTGTATGTATGTTATATGTGGTGTAGGTCAGAGATCATCAACAGAGGGTCTGGGACCCCTAGGGGGTCATCAGAGTCACTGCAGGGGGGACCTCCAAATTCTTGTTAATATTTGAAAGTTTTTTGGTTTGAAAGTTAAAATGTATTAACATGAATCCAACATATTATTAGCAAATATACTGTGAATCCCCATTGATGATAGGCTTACTGGCCTATACGTAAGATATCCATCCACAGATCCAGTTCATCATAAGCATTCACTATGCCATATGTAAGTTTAACATTAAAAGATGATTTATAAAATCATGCTGGCAATTATTATTTTAATAGCTTAGTATTCTATGCACTAAAAAGGTATGTATAACGGCCTTAGGCCGCCCTACACATTATTGTAGGAACAGTTTAATATGAAACTAAATTAGTAGGAGGTCCCACTCCATCTCTCTTCAGTTAAGGGGTCCTTGGTTTAAAAAACGTTGAAGAACCCTGGTGTAGGTAGATTAGAAGGCATACTTTATTTATGTCAATTCACAATTTCTGTATTTATTCTTTTCTCTGGTCAGATAATGAGTTTTTCTTTGTGGACAATGATGCCAAGATTTCCAAAGTTGCTCCAGACAGCTGGAAGAAAGTGCCTACAACCACCTTTGTCCTTTTCTTCAGGATCAAATTCTTTGTCAATGACATATCTGTTTTGTAAGTATTTCTCTTTCTCACGGTATTACAAAACAAATGTTACAAAAGGTGCCCCATGAAGTCGGATCCTTTGAACGCGTGCGGTCTTCTCTATCAGGAACAAACAGACCCGCCACCAGTATTACCTCCAGCTCAGGAGAGACCTTTTGGAGGACAGGCTGTCCTGCCATGAGGAGACGGCGCTGTACCTGGGAGCTCTGGCCCTGCAGGCCGAGTGTGGAGACTGCATGCCTGAGGTTGTGCACCACAAATTTGACCAAAACACGTCAATTCGAAGGAGCCCTCCAAACATGACTTGTTAATAACAATTGTGTCAAAATCAGCATCTACGCCCAATGGATGGAAATGGTTTAAATCTGTTGTGTTTAGGTGTACGGTAGGAACTACTACCGCCCCGACCAGTATGTCTCCAAGAGCGTGATGGAGAAACGTGCCTTGCCTCACATTCAGGGGGAGCTGCTACGGCTTCACACCAAAAACACCCAGATGCTCACCGACGAATCAGAGCTTGAGTTCCTCAAGGTAGCAAAATAGCCAAATTTGATAATGAAAAATTCCAATCGAGTGGTGCTGCCATTAATATCATAGCACGGTTACCACTCTGTATTTGTCACTTCAGGTGTGTCAGCAGTTGCCTGAGTACGGCGTGTTGTTCCACCGTGTGATGCGTGAGAAAAAGCCTTTAGAAGGAGAGATCATCCTCGGGGTTTGTGCCAAAGGAGCCGTGGTCTACGAGGTTAGAGATGGCTGCCGATCCACCACTCAGACTTTCTACTGGAGGGAGACAACATCGATCTCCTCTAATGTGAGCCCAATGATGATGATTTAAAGTGCTCATATTATGCTTTTTGGCTTTTAGCTTTTCCTTTATTGTGTTATATATCTTTTATTGTGCACGTTATAGGTTTACAAAGTGTAAAAGCCCAAAGTCCACCCCAAAAGGGACTTACCATCTCCAACAGAAAACGCTGACCAACGTGCGCCACTTTGTAACACTTGTAAATGCTCGCCTAGGCTAGCTGCTAGCGTGGCACGCCCTCATACTCTGCTTCTGACTAGCTAGCAGTGCTTACCTAGCTACCGCGCACGTGCGACTCCCGACAAAGATAGGAACAGAAGTGAGATGTCTCACTCTGTAGCTAAATCAAAGAGCTCAACACAGGGTGAAAAGAGGAGCTGCAGCAATGTGCAGTACAACAAAAATATGGTGTTTTTTTGAAAATTGAACCATTTAAACCTGCTATAACCTCTAAATACAATTATGAACCTGAAAATGAGCATAATATGAGCACTTTAATGTATCTTACCATTTAATGTATCTTACCATTTGAAATTTCAATAAAAACGTGGTTGGTAGGGAAATTTCTTTGCCCTAAAAATCTTTCCTTCATGTTCCTGCAGAGGTGTAAATTTGTATTAGAAAGCCGGGGCAGCAAGAAGAAGTACACCTTCATCACAGAGAGCTCGAAGATAGCCAAATATCTGTGCAACCTCTGCTCAGCCCAACACAAGTTTAACAATGAGATGAACTCTCGCCAGCTCAGCCACAACCTGGTCTCAGGTCAGTTACTGCACCACTTTTAAAAGCAGGCTAATAACCCTGCTTTTTACTAAAGTCTATGAATAACTTTGTTTGTTGTTGTGCTATGTTATGCTTTGGTTGGTGTGTGTTTGCGTGCGTTCTATATGTTTCTCTTATATATTTTACTCCGTATAACTGCACTAAGTTTTTATGTCGCTTTTGTACGAGGCACATGGTGTTACATTGATTTATATGAAATGTGCTATAGAAATAAAGTTTGATTGATGACAATTGCCAAAGATAGCTTTTTGATTTGTAGAACTCGTTAAGTATTGTTGCCTTTTTCTGGGGAACTCCGAAGACATTAAAATGATAAAACTGACACCCAGTCTTGTGGACTGTGAACACTCCTCCATATTTTTTCTTTTTGTGTTAACCTCCAGAGGAGAACAGTGTGCGTTATGCCGCAGTGTGTCGCTCCCAGAGCAGCCGGCTTAAGTCCTGCTGTTCAGAGACGCCCCAGGATGACAGCGGTCTGAACACGCCTCAGGATGAGTCCCTGAATAAGCTGTGTGATGATGTCACGGCCAGGATCGAGGCCCGCATTAAACAGCAGCGCCTCAATGAGCAGAGGTACTTAGTCATCTAGCAGTTCATCTAATTTCAGTTCTTCTTCTGCTTGTTCCAAACTACTGCAGCAGCAGCAGCAGCAGAAAAAAATACACTTCCTGTTCTCAGAGGACAGCATTGTGTAATCACTCTATCACTATTATTACATTGGTTTTCTGTGTTTCTTCTGCAGTACCTGTTCCATCAGCCAGCGCAGCAGCACTTGTATGCGTTCCCCAGCCAGCTCCCAGAGGAGCGGATCTGAAGCACCCTCTGGCTCCCAAGCAGCCAGAGGTATGTTAAGTATACTACTTATTTTTTCTGTAACACTTGAAGGTATCTACACAAGAGTGACATGACGCTGTCATGACACCTGAACCCTAACCCTAACTTGTCATGACAAAAACCCAATGACACTTACTAAAATAAGTGTTGTCATAAATGTTTATGACTTGTTTATAATGTTTATGACACTTTCATGACAGTGTCATGTCACTCTTATGTAGATACCTTCAAGTCAAGTGTAACCTTTTTTTTTCTACCTGATAGCCTATAAAGAAGAAGCATCATTAACAAATTATCTGCAACTCCATTGCCTAAAGAGCCGAGGAATGAGGGGAACTGGACTTTGATTCAAAATTTAGAGAAGAGTTCCCGGTAACACTTTATTTGAAGGGGTGTTCATAAGACTGACATGAAACAGGTGTCATAACTATGTCATGACACCTGTCCTTTACATGAAGGAATCTTTATGAATGTAAATGACTGAATGTCTTTAAGTGTCATTCAGAATATTATGACACTTTTAATGCAAAATTCATTAGTTGTTTTAGACGTCTGTGTTATGCCAACTTGACATTAACCAAGACAACAATCCCTATGTTATGACAACTTGACATTAACCAAGACAACAATCCCTATGTTATGATAACTTGACATTAACCAAGACATCATTATGTTATTACTTATAAATATGTCATAGAAGGCCCAATTATTGAACTTACAGAAACTATTTAGCTTAATGTGTTAACATTACATTATCATAAGTGGTTGGTTTTTACATTGGCTGTCATGAGACCATTATGTTTCATGAATATTTTCCTTGATCTCAAGTAAATTGAAACCATATGGACTTGTCATAAAGATTTCATAAAGTTTAGTTACACAGTCAAATGCTTTCATAGAGTAATGGTGTCATGAATATTTTCCTTGACCTATTCGATGTAGTCCATGTAGGCGATTATGAATTATGCTAACTGTCCAGTATATGCGAGTTATATTAAATGTTATAACTCCAGATTGACAACAGGGAATACAGTACCGGGGTGATTTTCAGAGTGATGAACAGATAGCGTTACTTGTCGCTCAAGTAACCGCTAACTGCTTCTAACTGTAATTAGCTGCCGTTAGCTAGTCAGCTCGGGTAGCCTTTTAGCTGTCCTATTAGTCAAACTGGCCTCTGTCGGTCTGTCTCGTCACAGCCAATGTCAAAACCAACCACTTGTGACAGTTTAATGTGATGTTAACACATATTAGTTTCTCTAAGTTTGATAATTGGGCCCACTACGACATATTTATAATAGGTTATCTTGTCCTGCTTAATGACAAGTTGTTATAACACAGACATCAATTTCAATTTTGCATTAAAAGTGTCAAAATGTACCGAATGACACTTAATGACAGCAGTCATAAACATTCATAAAGAATCCTTCATGTTCATGACAGGTGTCATGTCTGTCTTATGAACACAGCTTCAGATAAAGTTTTACCGAGTTGCCGACTGCTGAACTTGTGGCCATCAAATTTCCCCAAATATGTGATTTTGTTCCATGAATAATTCAATGCTTGCAGTAGTTGTGAGATGATGCACTTGGGAAATGCCGCTGCTTTACTACATGAATGATGGATGATTGATGAACGCATCATTTTGTTTATCTGTGTTTTTTTGCCCCCAACGGCGCCTTCCAGGCAGCGCTGCCTGGAAGGCGCCGGTTGGGAGGCACTGGTTATGGTTAGGGTTAGGGTTAAGGTTAAGGTTAGGGTTAGGTGCCTTGAAGGCAGCGGTCGCAGCGCTGCCTGGAAGGAGCAGTTGGGGGCAAAAAACACCATCGAGCCATCATTTTAGGATGAAGTTACATTTTTAATTGTTGATCCGTTATTCTTTGTGTCTTCCAGAAACCCCAAGAAAACTAGGGTCATCGTCAGAGAGAGAAGTCATATGTGTTACTTTAAAGAAAGACCCAAAGCTTGGCCTGGGTAAGCAAATCACACTTTAAAGCAACACCAAAGCCCTTTTCCTCTTCGGTCCCCCTACAGGTTGGAAGCGGAATTGTTCACTACCGCTGTCATTCGAACTACAGATCTGCTACCTGATCTGGCAAAGTACAGATCCGCTACCCGATCTGGCAAACTTGCATAGTGCGGTTATAGCCGGTAGAGGGCCGCAAAGCGAATGCAGAAGTGCCGTTCACCCTGTTACGAGTTGATGAACCACTGAAACGATTTTGGAAACATTATTTTAAGGTACAAAAGAATCTTTGGTGTTGCTTTAACACACAGCATTTACATAGAGACACCAAGAGGAATTGTTAAAGGGATACGCCACCGTTTGTTGAAATAGGGCTTATCAATGGTCTCCCCTAGCTGTAGATAGGTGGGCCAACGCATTTTTTGTGCATGCATTGTTTTGGTCCGGTGCAACACCGGAGGCGCCACCGCTAGTTAGCTTAGCGTAGTGAATGGAATCCTATGTTGCCGGTTAGCATGTTGTGAGTAAAAGTGAGCCAACAAAAGACAAAAAAACAACCTAATTACTTGCACTGAGACAAAAAAATGCGTTGGCCCACCTATCTACAGCTAGGGGAGACCGTGATAAGCCCTATTTCAACAAATGGTGGCGTATCCCTTTAAGATTTTGATTTAACTGTATAGACGTGCACTGGTCTACCACTAAGGCATGCTTAGGATGCTTTATAACACCTGCTGTTACTCATGTGATCCATTTAATGTCGTAGTGCACATTTATGCTACTGCATTGGTTTAAATTTGAGCGCATGTGGTTTTCGTGGGGTTATCACAGCACTCATAGCCAAATACGTGAACAAAGCTCATAGGGATGAATGATTTAGATCATGTTAGCACTCTGACAGTACCCACGTTAAGTGGTGAGTAAGTCAGAATCTATTCTTGACACATCTGTGGTTTGTATTCACACAGGTGTAGTGATAGTCGGAGAGGACACTGTAGGCCACTATGACTTGGGCATCTTTGTTGCATCCATTGTGCCTGGTGGACCCGCTGATAAGGACGGACGCATCCGACCAGGTAGGTAGAATCATTTGGACATTTTTATTTTATCCTTAGCAACACTGTGTACAAGGTATCACTGAATTTTCACTTTGTTTTCCCATTTAGAAATCAAACTTTTACCAACACCGGAACTAATTCCCTCTGTTTTAAGTGCTTCTAATCAGTTTGCAAGTGTCAGTGCTATTTATACTTATACTTAAATAGTGGATATTTCATTTTGGTGCAGACTCCTCTAGGGCCACAACCAACGATTATTTTCATTGTCGATTATTTTCTTGATTAATCACTTTATGAGTTATTTTAACATTAATATGAGTTCCCCCCCAGCCTGCCTATGGTCCCCCAGTGGCTAGAAATGGTGATAGGTGTAAACCGAGCCCTGGGTATCCTGCTCTGCCTTTGAGGAAATGAAAGCTCAGATGGGCCGATCTGGAATCGACAAAACGCAAAGATATTCAGTTTACTGCCATAGAGGAGTGAAGAAACTAGAACACATTTAAGAAGCTGCAATCAGAGAATATTTCCTTTTTTCTTCATAAAAAAATGAATCTTTGCAGACTCCTCATTTATTGTCAAAGTATTTGTTTTTCTTTTATATCCATCCAGCATCACCGGACGTTTTAAAGAAAGTGGATGCAGAGAATGTGTAGTGAAGTGCAAAGGAGGACAGAGAGAGTATATGGGAGGGTGTCAGTGTGGTTTAATCACAGGCCTTTAGGGTCACACGTGGGTTTAGAGGTAGAGGGGAAGGTCTTCAAACTCCACCCTTAGCGGACACTGGCGCTATTTCATTGTAACCTTTGCCTGCAGGTGGTCGACTGATCTCTCTGAACCACGTCAGCCTGGAGGGCGTCACCTTTAGCGAGGCAGCAGAGGTCATGCAGAGCAGCCCTGAGGAGGTACAGCTCATTGTCTCACAGCCAAAAGGTGAGCTGTGTGTGTGTGTGTGTGTGTGTGTGTGTGTGTGTGTGTGTGTGTGTGTGTGTGTGTGTAATAACACTGTGGTTGTAACCCTTGCCCTTCTTTGTATTTGGCCTATTCTACTGATGCAGCTGTTTTAAATTACTAACGTTAAAAAAAAAAAAAAAAAAGATTTCCTTTCTCTTCTTTGTGCTGCTTAGTGCCTTTTCTGTGTTTTTTTGCATGGGTGCATTGGGTTGCTCTTTCTTGTTATATGCAATATTATGTTGAACATTTTAGTGTGGTTTTATATCATCATCCCACTCATTTGTCTTTGTACAAAATGTCCGTTTTTGTTGACTCATCTTGCTTTTAAGGGCGTAACAAATTCCATCCTCCACTTCATCATACAGTATAAAGCTTCAGATCCCTCTGATGCTAAACACATTATATTTCAAGTGGTAGGAAAGGGTTCTCTCCATCTGTCATTTCTTTACATTTTAAATGCTAAAACAGTATATACATACAGTATATATAACAATGGTTTCAAATCAGATTCTGATAAATATAAATACGTATTCTTGCCAAGAGTTAGAAGAGAAGATTTTTTCCGCTCTTGTGTTTGTATATTAAATATAAAGCTACCAGCCAGCAGCGCTTAGCTTAGCTTAGCATGAAGACTGGAATAAGAGAAAACAGGTAACCATGCTCTGTCCAAATGTAACGACTACACCTACCAGCACCTTAATAGATAAATGTTATGGGTTTTTTTATCCGCACAAAAACTTGGATGTAACAACTACCACTTTATCTTTTGTTCAATCTTTGTGCTAAGCTAAGCTAACTGGCTACTGGCTCTAGCTTCTTAAGGGGCCAGTATACTCCTACAGACCAAATTGTTCCCCTTATGTTCCTGAGTTATGGCATCGAATAATGGCCATAAAAACTTTTTTTTTTGCAGAACATTATGATGTCACAGTGAAGTTGATCTTTTGGTTAAAATAACCCATCACTTCGTCATTTTATCCAGTTAGAAATTTGCGTGAAATGTTGTCATAATTACCGTTAGGCATAAAAAGTCTTACTGTGTGTCAACATTTTCAAAATGTTCTACCTCAGTATTTTGAGGTAAAGCATTAACTGACTTTGGTTGTATCCAAAGTGGGCCTCAGTCCCAACAGCGTGTTGGGAAATTACGAGTCCCAGACCACGCTGATGACGGACGGCCGATCAGGAGACGACAGCTCAGATGAGATTGTTTCGGTCATGATGACGCCAAAGACCAGCAACAGGCTTCATGTCCCCCGAGAAGTACGAGTCCTCGGCTCACAGGTAAAATCACGGTGATGGTTTAGCTGTTTTTGTGGCAGTATCATAATTTATAACAATTGAAAGGGTCATTAAAGGTCCCATGAATTGCTGCTTTTTGGATGCTTTTATATAGGCCTTAGTGGTCCCCTAATACTGTATCTGAAGTCTCTTTTCCAAAATTCAGCCATGGTGCAGAATTACAGCCACTAGAGCCAGTCCCACAATGAGCTTTCCTTAGTACGTGCCATGTCTGTGTCTGTAGCTTTAAATGCTATTGAGGAGGAGAGGGGGGCAAGGTGGAGGGTGGGGGTGTGGCCTTGACCAACTGCCACTTTGCATGTCTCTCTCTTTCTCATGGGTGGGCCAAATTCTCTGGGCGGGCAAAGCAGAGAAAGGGGAGGTAACCTTGCTCCTTATGACCTCATAAGGAGAAGATTCCAGATCGGCCCATCTGAGCTTTCATTTTCTCAAAGGCAGAGCAGGATACCCAGGGCTCGGTTTACACCTATCACCATTTCTAGCCACTGTGGGACCATAGGCAGGCTGGAGGAGCTCATATTAATGTTAAAGAACCTCATAAAGTGAAATTTTCATGCCATGGGACCTTTAAGTAAACTATAACCTTTAAGACTCCACATAAAAAGCCAGAATTAATGTTAGCAATAAAAACAGCATACTCTTCCTACATAAGTCTTTTTCTTTATCTAGTGATGGTGATGTTGTACTTGTGACTGTTAATATCTGTGTGAAAGCATGGATCAGTGGGTAGGTGTGTATGCAGTCAGACATACAGAGAGACAGGACTGAAGTGAGCGATGTTTCTGTCTGTTTCAGGATAGCTGCTCTGTGTCTCCCCCTGTAAACTGTGTGAAGCCAAAGGAGATTACTGTGGAGCTCAGAAAGATATCAGGAAGTCTGGGAATGAGCATCTCTGTGAGTTCATGAAATATTTTGTAGAAGATGTAATCATGAATGATACTTCGGGCTGAAATGTTACATTACATAATTTAAAAGGACTGATTTTGACAATGTGCGAAATGGCGCCAAAAAGAAGGCAGAAAAAAATGTCATTTCGAGTAGAGTCCCATGATCCTTTCCATGCTGTTCCTAGGGATGTATCCAACTCAGAATTTTATCAGTTGTTTCGGATTTGGCTGTTCAATATTAAATAGACTCTCTTTCTTTTTTTCTTTTTCGTTATTTATCATTTTCACAAATAATACAAATTTGTCCAAAGGACTATTGCATCAACAGTACAGCAGATACAGCAAATAAAAATAAAAGTTGAGTGTAACTTATCAAAGGGCATTGAGAATGAAAGTACTCCTTATTAAAGTACACAAGACAAATTAGGGTACATGCAAAAAGCAATGGAAATAAGACAGATACATTTTTCCTTTTAAAAAGGGGGCAAAGGGAGAAAAAAATCAACCTTACAAAAGATAAGTCCAGACTTTGTCAAGCTTGTACAGTCCAACAGGAGGGTGTACGCCCTTGTACTATGGTAGAGAGCTCTTTATTCTGTCCACATACGATAGAAATGGTTGCCATAGTTGGAGAAATTGGAAAAGATCTCTGATCCAGTGAATATGGGATGGTGGAGATACTTGCTTTCAGTTTAGCAATATTAGGCATCTGACTACTAAGGAAGCGAAACATATTTAACTTTTTGTTATTTATTTCATACAGAGTACCAAGGGACGTTTTTTTGAACTGTTAATCTTCTGAAAATGTTTGGCGAGTTGTTAAGGGTGACAGCGTCGTTCACGTAATATAGTAAACAAACTAGGTTAGTCCTCCGAGCTAATGGGCGCTAACAAGGCTAATGACCGATCGGAAACATGCAACATTTTTTGTCGACACTAGATGTACAACTAAAGCAAGAGACTAAACCATATTAAAAGGACAAATCCGGCGCAAAATGACCCTAGGGGTTAATAACACATAGGTACCGAGTCGACCGTTCTCTGGGATATGTTTTTATGCTAATCGAATGTGACCAGTTTTAGTAAACCGCTAATTAGCTTTTTAACGCTAGTCATCGGTGCACAGGTAAAGTAAAAAGAAATTGCTATTTCTATACCACTAACAAGGCTCAAAATAGCACCACAGTTCCATGGTAGCATAATGAGGGTCCCCACATGTAAACCGAAGAATTGAGAACTTTGTAAGTGTAAAGACAGTTTATTAAAAAGATAGTTTAGAAAGACGGTACCTTTCACATATACATGTGGTCGCCATCTTGGGAAAACAGTCATTACCAGTCAAACCACAAACGCCGTGCTTGAGCGGTGTTACTGGTTACATGGTGTTCGTCATTCGACTGGTCATGACGCCATGTATACATGAGCCAGCGAGTCACCAACTGCCGAGTCCGGGTCAAGTCTTGAGTCCCCAGTGTTCGAGTCCAAGTCCGAGTCACCAAAGAGGATTCTGAGTCGAGTCTGAGTCGAGTAGCCATGACCTGAGTTTGAGCCAGAGTCGAGTCAAGAGTCCAGAGAATAGCGACTCGAGTCTGAGTCCAGGAACCGATTACTCCATCATTGCCTGTTACACATAAAAGTAGTCACTGCTGTGAGCTGTGAATGCTCACTCTGCAGCTACTTCTGGGGACCAAAATGTGCATCCAAAAATATTTTGGTTTTACAATGTAAAAGTAAGTAGTAAGCAGTGGTAGAAGAAGTATTCAGATCCTTTACTTAAGTAAAAGTGTTAATACCACACTGTAAAAAAAAAACTCTGTTACAAGTAAAAGTAAGTATCATCAGGAAAACGTACTTAAAGGTGCACTATGAGTTCCTGCATGACGTCACTTTTGTTGACGTTCCAAGTAAATACCAAACAAAACAGAGCAAGCTCGCCCCTCCCCCCATGTTTCCGTAACTGTCATGACTAACGGACCCTTCTGTTACTAACCCCCACTCCCTCCCCCAACCATCTTGTCGGTGATTGGCTGGAACGTGGTTTGTTGTATTTTGGTGTACAGCCTGTGCCCTTTAGTGTTTGTTTGACGTTTACGACCCCTGTGTTGTCTCTCGAGACTGGGCTTTTTCACAGTGGATTCAGGGGGCAGGCAGCTAGCGGATCAAGAAGAGATGCCTACGATTTGAGACAAAAATGAAATTGTGCTGAAAACATGCAGGAACTCATAGTGCACCTTTAATGTATTAAAAGTAAAAGCACTCAAATCCTCACATTTTAGAAACTGGAAACGATCAAAACGGTTCTGTGTTTAATCGGCTAATCATTTCAGCTGGACTCGTAGGCCTATACATTGTTGGGTAGTTTAATTCCTTTTTTAAACTACATGTGTTTTGTGTGCCAACATTCTTAATGTGTAAAGTAACTAGTAACTAAAGCTGTCAGATGAATGTAGTGGAGTAAAAGTACAGTAAGTAAGTAAGAGTAAAGTACAAGTAGCTTCAATTTGTACTTAAGTACAGTACGTGAGTAAATGTACTTAGTTACATTCCACCACTGGTAGTAAGAACGTTTAATTAAGACCATTAAATGGAATGAACAGTTAGGGTAATTAATACAGCAACTAATCTCCAGCAGTAGGTCACAAAGTCTGCTCTACACAATCTGATCTGACAAGATTAATAGAGGGCGACAGAGGTCATCCCATGTTATGTCACACTGATCATCGCTACTTTGAACAGAGCTGCTACAAATAGTGAAACCATTTCTTTGCACACTGTTTTACCGCCTACATCAGAATATCAGATATATTCAGAACAGGGCTGAACAATTTGGGGGGGGGGGAAATGTAATTGCAATTTTTCTGCTAGATATTGCAATTACGATTCGATTTGCGATTAAAAAAAAGATTTAGCAAAAGTTTAATATCCACTATGTAACAGATAAAACTGTCATGGTGCATAATAACATGAGACACCATCAAAACTGCTCAATATTCTTATGCAAGGATTAGAACATATCTTGTACATGTACGATATGAATTGCCAGCAATACGTGTTTTTCTTTTAATAAGCATGGAACATTGAATCTGTGATATGTAACATTTTTCCAACATTTATCTTATGAAATTAACAGTAAATTTAATAATAACAAGCTGAATAAAAAAATGTGAAACCAAATGTTACATCAAACATTCAACTGAATATTCACATTTGATTATTCGCAGTCTTCACGATGGGCTATACTCGCATTCTTTCAAATCGCGATTTCGATTTGAAAACGATGAATCGTTTAGCCCTAGTTCAGACTGAAAGCTGTTGTCACTGATTGTCATCAGGGTGGTATCAACACGAACCTTCCGAATGGAGGAATCTACATAAGAAGCCTTGTCCCGGGAGGGCCAGCTGAGAGAGACGGGCGTTTACATGCAGGTATTACAGCTAAATATCACATCCAACAGTGCTTAGGCCTTATGCACTTATGGAGAGCAGTCTTTTCAAACTGGTTTTAATAAATGGTTTGTTTTGATCTGTTTACAGTCATTCGAGGCTTCCCCAGTGAGGCCATTTATTGATTTTTCACAGAACCCAGAGTCTTTTAGCACTTTCTGAATTTGATTGTGAGACGGCCCTGAGCATCCTGAGCACTGGATTATTGGAGGTTTAGAGTCCATCCATCTAGAATGAAAAATGCTTTATGTGTTGTTTATATAAAGGCTCAGTAATATTTCCAGTCATACAGTACAAATAGTGAGTAGCATATTACACATTACATTACATACATAGGAAAACAGGAAGAAACACAATGTAGGGGAGAATTATGGTACGTCTTTTTTTTTTTTAGCTAAACAAAATAAAAGCATAAAGCAAATCATTTTTTGGAGGCATTTTCAGCCTTTAATTTTGACAGGACAGCTGAAGACATGAAAGGGGAGAGTGAGGGGGAATGACATGCAACAAAGGGCCACAGGTCAGAGTTGAACCCTGGCCTGCTGCGTTGAGGAGTAAGACTCACATCATCATCATCATCACATACCCTTCACCATACCTAGAGACTGGCATGGGGTACTTTCCATAAAATCATCTCTCAATGCAAATCAAGCCAGCTATTAGGCTAACCGACATTAAACCATGCCAATCTCTAGGTATGGTGAAGGCTATGTGTTGATGTGGGGCTATTTTAATTCCAAAGGCCAAGGGAACTTTATCAGGATGCATAGTATCCTGGATCCATGAAATAACTGACCTTTAAAAATCTAAATCTGCCTCCCTCTATGGGAATTTAACATAGGGGTGTACTCACTTTTGTTGCCAGCGGTTTAGACATTAATGGCTGTGTGTTGAGTTATTTTGAGGGGATAGCACATTTACACTGTTATACAGGCTGTACACTTAATACTTTACATTGTAGCAAAGTGTCATTTCTTCAGTGTTGTCCCATTAAAAGATATAATGAAATTATTACTAAAATGTGAGGGGTGTACTCACTTTTGTGAGATACTGTATATATATGCGCCCGCTCTACCAACTGAGCTATCTGGGCGCCTACACAGCAAATAATTTAATTTCACACTTTAGATTATTATTTTTCAGCATCTTCCCCAGAGCCATAACAGCTCCATAAATGGACAAACGGTTGTCAACACTGGGTCACTGAAAGTCAACACTCATTAAGATTGGGAAAATCTGCAGTGTAGATTTTGGCATTTAGCTGATGCTTTCAAGAGAAAGAGAAAGAGTGATATCACAAGCCAGAAATAGAAAAACAACAGCATCTTATGTAGCAAAAACCTAACCTCAACCTTCAACCCAAATCTAACTCTAACTGAAAGAAGTAGATGATGAAAATATAAGTGATTAAAATATAATGAATCAGACCAATTATCGGCCCTGGACGATTATTGGACCGTTCTTGGGCAGTTTGCAGATTATCTGTATCTGTAAGTTTCTAATGTATTAAATAATTGCTTAAATGTACACTGTGTAGTGTTTTAAGTATTTTATTAGCTAAAATGAATGTTTTCATTCATAAATATGTCCTCATTGGTGTACAATTACCTCTGCCAATGATCTGACTTATCCTCGTAAGCGAAGAATTTCTTATCTGTATTTACATTGGACAGGCAAGTCCAAGGAGTCCACGTCCACGTCATTCCGCCATTTTGAAAAACATAACTCTAATCACTGAGAGGGACATAAAGCACTAGCCTACCTGTCTAGCTAATCCACAACGCGTTTTCGTTCAGAGCTAGCGTCATGTGACTGAAACCAGGCTGAAACGGAGAAGGAGATCAGTGAGAGGTGCTTGTCACCGCCACGGCAATTTTGAAAGTCTGCACTGCACATTAGTTCATAATGGAGGATCATATTTATACCGAGCCACAGGAGAAGGAATTCTCGTCGGCAAAAAAAATAAATTGGAAGACACGTTGTCATAGCTTCTTCGTGCATAACGGCTACTGTAGTTGCAACACGCATTTGAAAAAGCGAGGTGCTAGAGAGCGCTATTCGTTTGAATGCAAAATACAATTTCACCGCTAGACGGGAGAAATTCCTACACAGTGTACCTATAAAGCATTTAAATAAAGTTTTGTGTTGGAGTTCGTAACATTCCAAAATCTTAAATTTTGACTTAAAGATTTTCATATTCACTGTAAATGCATATCGGTTCCCTACTTTGTTTATCCGTCTCAAACCTTCTCTGTTACAGGTTACAGACTGCTGGAGTTGGATGGGATCAGCCTTCAGGGCTTCACCTACCAGCAGGCCGTGGAGTGTCTGAGTAAAACTGGGGAGGTAAAGGACGACATGTGACTGATGTCGTATTATGACAAGACCATTAGAGACCAATGATTTACACTAGGGGTGTAATGGTACACTAAAGTCACTCTTACAGTTCATACCCCAGGTTAGATTCGGATTCAGAAAACGTTAGGTTAGACTTTACTTGAAGGTATCTACATAAGAGTGACATGACACTGTCATGAACGTGTCATAAACATCATAAACAAGTCATAAACGTTTATGACATAATGCTTCTTTTAGTAAGTGTCATTCGGTTTTTGTCATGACAAGGTATGGTTAGATTTAGGGTTAGGGTTCATGCGTCATGACAGTGTCATATGTTCATGACAGTGTCATAGATGCCTTCATAAAGTGTAAAGTAAGTGTAAGTAAAGTGTTACCAAATATTATTGTCTGCCATGACAGAAAAACGTCTTAGACGTGGCCTCAACTTACAGTGGAAAAACGAAACTCGGACAGCAAACATACAAAGCTTATAAAATAATTTACACAGGCTAAAAAATGAATACAGTGTATGTGTGCAAAGTGACAGAGTTCATGTGGGTCATTACTTTTTATTTAAGATGTTTATGGCAGCAGTAGTCTATATCCTGGACGTTCCAGGATTGCTCCGTTGCTGACGGAAATTCCACCGGATTTTACTCATCTAGGCCGGATGTCCGTTGCCTTGGGCTTCCTTTGTGTTGGCATTTTAAACTGCGGTGGATTTCTGAGGACTGTGGTTAACTGCTCCTCAGATCTCTGCAGGGTAAATCCAGACAGCTAGCTAGACTATGTGTCCAATCTGAGCTTTCTGTTGCATGACTAAAACAACCTTTGAACGTGCACATGTTCCACCAAAACAAGTTCCTTCCCGAGGCAATTTTGCAGTGGCGCCGTTGCTCCGTACGGGCACTTAACGCCGCCCAAGACGATTGTGATTGGTTTAAAGAAATGCCAATAAACCAGAGCACGTTTTTCTCCCATTCCGGAATGCTGTGTGGACTAGCCAGACCCTCCTTTACAGCGCTGTGGAAGAAGGTCTGGCAAAGCGAGACTATGGCAGTGGGAATTAAGGGATGTTTTAAGTGTTTTTCTCAGCTAGAGGGACTTCATAGCAGCGGAGTCACGGTTTGGTGCAAGCTCGGTACAGGGAGGATTTCTTTTGAACAGACAGTAATGCAAGTTTCAAATCCTCTTGCTGGTGACTGAGGTAGCATTTGCATCTACGTATTATTACATGCTTATGCTCTCCATCTCCTTCCTAAAACTTTGATCTCTGGTTTGTCTTCCTCCTGATCATATTCTTGTCGTTCCCTCCCCTCTTTTCCAGGAGGTAACTCTGCTTGTGGAGAAACAGGTGAGGAAACTCCCCAGGGTTTCTCTGGTCGCAGACAACATCAGCTGTGAATCCAATCAGAGCATCAGTCCAGCTACCAGCCGGCTAAGGGTCAACAGCTGCTCGACCATTACTACTGCTGCAAACGCCATCTCTGACCAGCCCAGGGACTACAGCTTTGTCACTGACGGTAGGAAACCTCAGTGTCCGGGGCTGGGACCATACGCTTTTGTCCCGATTGGATTCTTTCACGATACATGGGTGCTGATTAGATTTGTATTGCGATTGTCGTTCATTGTGATTCTAGAACTATTGCGATTCCATCGTATTGAGTATTGCGATTTTTCCTTTTTTAACAAAAAAAAGTTGACTAATACGCTTTTAGAGACAATATATCATGAGACATTTTTAAGAACTAATTGTTTTCTAAAGATAATGCACATCACATGTCAGTCAGTCAGTGTGACATTTATTTCATTTGTAAAGAAGAACATAACATGGATTTTCTGCATTTTCTGCTTTTGGTCTTTTTTGCTGGAAACGGATATGATGTAGTCCCCGTCGGCGGTAGCATGTAAACAGAAAATATTTAGGTGAATCAGGGATTTTTTTTTATGGAATTAGTAAAAAGAATAAGGGGGAAAGAATCTATTTTAAAAATCGTCACAAGAAAAATCACTATGCATACATGAATACATTTTTTCCCCCACCCCTATTAGTTTAGGTTTAGGCCAATGGACTTTAGATTTAAAGGTGCAGTAGGTAAGACTAACTTTCTGTCATATTTGCTGAAACTGACCCTATGTTCCAGTTCAACTACATGAAGCAGGTCATTTAAAAAAAAATCTGGCTCCTCTGGCTCCACCTACAGCCTGTAGTGCGATTTGCAAAAATCCACCACTCCCTGTTCAGATGCACCAATCAGGGCCAGGGGGTGGTGTCTATCTGCGTGTCAATCACTGCTCATGCACACGCATTCATTCTCCCTTGTGGGGTGGAGGGGCTTAGGAGACCATTTGGGCTTTAGCAGAAAGGAGGGGGGGACTGAGAAGTTGTCGATGTTCACATTGTTTGGCTAAGTCCTGGATCTTCACAATCCTACCTACGGCACCTTTAAGTGAAACAAAATACATACTGTATAAGTGCCTGGAGAAACTAAGAAAGCCCAGGATCTCTTTCTGGGAACCCATACTGAATACAAATGGATCAGTCTGCAGTTCCCTCACAGAGCCAGAACGTTATGTCACAAAAATCTACCAAGGAAGAACCTGCGTGAGACAGCCTATCAACTCTAAGCTGTTTTGTGCATTAATAGCCAGGTTAGTCTGGTTGCTTCAAGGTGAACCTTCACACTCTCTTGGTTCTGATCTTCCTTATTGATTCTGACCTTCCTCTTCTTATCCCCCACCCCGCCCCCCCCCCCCCACCCCGGCCTCCTTTATCCTTTGGCCTGTCCTATATCTGTCGGTTCACATCTCTCCTCTTTCCTCTCACATGTTTTAACTAGCGCTGTCAATAGATACACATATTTCATTACAATTAATCGCATAATTGTCCATAGTTAATTGCGATGAATTAATCACATGTTTTTATCTGTTCAAAATGTACCTTAAAATGATATATGCCAAGTGTTTATTCTCTTTTTAACATGGGACAAACTTATAACAAATTACGCCTGCTTTATGCAAACTTATGTATATTTACCATTGGGAATCAATTAACACCACAAAATCTCATAGCAGTGAGTGTTTACCCCAGAAAAGTTGTTTAGCCTGGTGGCAAGTGGCTTTCTTTTACTTGGGCCCGGCAGGGGGGCCAGTCACAGACTGATGGCAGCATTAATGTAGAGCCCAATAGTTTCTGTGAAAACAGAATCACGGATACAATCGCAAAATTGAGAAGACAATTTTTATAGGGCACTACTTTAAGTCAGCGCTTAAAGCTAACTGGAGATTTGAAAATATATATGTCTAAGTTTCCAACTGAGCTGCCTTGCTGTAACTGTAGTAGTTTAAAAGAACATTAAAATACATAATTCCCAGTGGCCTGGTGGGGGGAAACTCAGGCCCGGCAACACACTGGGGGAAACCCTGGCAGTGTTTCTGTTATCCAGTAATTATCGCTTTTTTATTTTTTTTTATTTGAAAACCTATTGAACATAATGAAATCTCTCCGGTCATAATCCCTCTACAGTGTATGCAGCCGGTCTCTCTGTCTGCAGTTCAAAAAAGACCATCAATGTAGTTTAACAACAAGTTTATGTCCGCAAAAACAGCTTAATGCTCAGAAAAAATACGTTAATAGTGCAAAATAAGGCACACGACTTTTCGGCCAACAATTTGGCCTTCCTCAGGTGTCGACCGGTGCAAGCAGCTTATAGCGCCACACAATTACGTTTCAATTTAGGTGGCGACCTCTCACGGTTGAAGTAAGATTTGGTACTATGAATAAAATTGAACTGAATTGATATCCAACACATGCTTTGCTCCTCTACGTGGCGGTGTAAGCCATCAGCTCTGCTCCGCTCACTCTTTAGCTTTGCCATGCCTGTTGCTGGACTGCTCTCCGGAAAACAATGCTGTAACCGCTGCTGTCACTTGCGAACCACTGCTGCTGCTGTTGATAAGCATTTCATGGCACACACTTACCGCCATATACAGTTAGCATCCACCTGTACGCTGTCAGTCTTATTTTTCTCTGTGGGAAAGTTCATTTCGTTAAAGGTACTCTAAGCGATGCCATGCGTTTTTTTAGGCTACAACATTTTTTGTCACATACAGCAAACATCTCCTCACTATCCGCGAGCTGCCGGTCCCCCAAACACACAAACGCGATCTCTGTAGACAGCCTAGGGTCCACACACGCCAACAAAAACAAAGTGGTCCAACCTGGACCATGCAAACATACACAAACCGTGTTCCAGTGTTCAGCCAATAACGGAAGCACAGAAGGGAGGGAACGGGATGAGGAGGAGGGAGGAGCGAGCTAGTCTCCGTTTTGTTTGAAAAGACTTTGAACGTCAACAAGAAGTAACGTCACCCGACATCGCTTAGAGCACCTTTAACATATCTCCCCAATCCCAATTGTTGCATCCCTGTCGGAGAGTGACGAATTCCGGGACAAGACACCAAATATCAATTCTGCATTTATATCTTTGCATTTTATTTTTTTTATTTTTTTTCATGTTTAAGTTCAAATTGCAACAAGACAAAACTAATGAAATCAACATAATCTAATCAGCTTTGTCTGATCTCTGTCCTCACCTCCACTTCTCCCATCCACCTCCTCTTTCCAATTCCCTCTAATTCCTGACCTCCATACGTCTCCATCCTCATTATCCCATTACTGCCTCCGTCCTCCCACCGCCAAACCCTCAGACAACACCCAGGAAGTGACTCTGACTAAAGGTGCCAATGGCCTGGGCTTCAGCTTCCTAATGTGCGAGCTGGATCCGCCCACTGCGGACTTTGGCAGCCTGGTGTGGATAAAGCAGCTTTTCCCCGGCCAGCCGGCCGAGCAGAGCGGCAGGATCCAGGAGGGAGACATCCTGTTGGCCATCAACGGCCAGTCACTCAAGGAGCTGTCCTACCCGGTATGGGCAGATTTAAATTAAGTTCATCCATTCGTCTCTACTAACGTCATTTAGTAATCCTTGATTTGCGTATAGGTGATAGGCTTACTTTTCTTTAAAGGTCCCATGACATGGTGCTCTTTGGATGCTTTTATATAGACCTTAGTGGTCCCCTAATACTGTATCTGAAGTCTCTTTCCCGAAATTCAGCCTTGGTGCAGAATTACAGCCACTAGAGCCAGTCCCACAATGAGCTTTCCTTAGGATGTGCCATTTCTGTGTCTGAAGCTATTGAAGAGGAGAGTGGGAGTGGCAAGGTGGATGGTGGGGGTGTGGTCTTGACCAACTGCCACTTTTCTCGTTTGAAAGCCATGATGTCTCTCTCTCATGGGTGGGCCAAATTCTCTGGGCGGGCAAAGCAGAGAAAGGGGAGGTAACCTTGCTTGTTATGACCTCATAACAAGCAGATTCCAAAACGGTTCATCTGAGCTTTCATTTTCTCAAAGGCAGAGCAGGATACCCAGGGCTCGGTTTACACCTATCGCCATTTCTAGCCACTGGGGGACCATAGGCAGGCTGGGGGAACTCATATTAATGTTAAAAAACCTCATAAAGTGAAATTTTCATGCCATGGGACCTTTAATTTACTCGTTATCGTTTGCACCAGGATGTATCAGTTTGACACACGACTGTAAAAAAAAGTTGAACTGAGCCCTTTGTCGTATTATAATCTGATACTGTCGCCCATCTCTAATGTGACAGGTATGATGCAGTTCTGTGTAATTATTGCAGTATAGTTTAGAACTGCACTGGTTCACTATTGCAGGCCTCTAACCTAAACTGGTTCAATAGTCTGACCATATTGCACCTATAGCTGCATGGAAATATATAATTTCTGCTTTTATTTGAACGACCGCTGCAAAAGATTTTGAATCATTTAGTTTTCGACTCTTAAATCAATCTGCAACTATTTTAATTATCGGTTTTGAGTCATTTTTATGACATTTTTATGAAAGAAAAAGTAAATTCTAAAGTTTCTTCACTCCTCTCTGTGACAGTAATCTGAATAAAGTTGTGGACAAAACAAGACATATGAGGATGTTATCTTGGGCTTTGGGAAACACTGATCCACATTTTTCTCAACATTTTATAGACCAAACAACTAATCGATTAATCGAGAAAATAATCGACAGATTAATCAGCAAAGAAAACTATTGTTAGTTGCAGCCCTAATTTGAAATATTGTGGATTGTTTTTTTGCTCATGCAATGGTCTCAATGTTGTTTTGAGGAGAATCAGATTATCAAGGAAATAACGATACGCGTTGGAGGAAGGATGCTTGTGGAGGTGCGGTCTCTCGCCAGTATGCAAATCATATGCAAATGACCCGTAAACCACGCCCTCTTTTCCTTCTCCTCAAGCCCCTCCTCTCTACGCCAAAACAGAAAGATGAAACTGAAAATCAGTGACATTGTAGAAATCCTGACAACGTAAAATAAAATAAAAAGTGTCACTGAAAAAAGACCGACATCAAGAAAAAAGGTAGATTGACATTGAAAAACCTATCATAATGCACAAAAATGTCAAATTGAAATAATATAATAGGATTATGAGATTATAACTTTTTGATGTTTGTGTTTTATATTTCAGTTCAACACTTTTCAGTGCGAATATTTGTTATTTCAATTTTTATTTTCAATACCACAGGTTACTGTCACTGTTCTAGCTCTATAGAATGTAACGTACAATCATTCAAGTACAGGGCTTAGTACAAATTTGAGGCACTTGTACGTTTGTACTTTACTTGAGTATTTTCATTTATTTCAACTTACAGTATATACGTTTTACTCCTCTACATCTCAGAGGCAAATATTGTACTTCTTACTCCACTACATTTGTCTCACAGCTTTAGTGACTTGTCAGATGACTATCTTTCATATTCCTACTGTCCAGTGAAAACCATGTATCTCCATATTTGGTGACTTTGAATGTGAATTTTATTTGTTGAGAAAATGATCATCCTTACTGAACTAAATCAATTATTTAGAAACCGTCTTCATCAGCTGGAAAATGCATTGTTACAAAGCTGATAATGGGGCAATTTTACTGACACCATGAAAAGTAGAATTTTTGGAGATTTTAAAAACAGGACAGCGTCGCTACAGACATATGATTATCTTATAGAATATGATGCATTGCTGTACGTTAAACTACCTGCCAGTATATAAAGGAGCAAAACCTTAATCATCTACAGCAGTAAAATGCAACATACACATTAATGCAGCAGTAATATCTATCCACAAACATCATATATCATAGTAAAACACTGGCAAGGAACCTTTTCCTGTAGCCTGGCTCCGCCCTCCCCTACGTACTGTACTTCCGCTCAATTTTCATTTTCCTTCAGTACACCGTCTGGGTTTGCGGTATATTCGCGGGTTTTGTCCGGACCAAATATTTGGCGGTCCAATCAGCGAACAGAGGGAGTGGCTGAGAACGATGACGTTGAGGTTGTGCGCTAGTTTGAGTTGTAGTTCCGTAATGGCGGCGGAGAAAGATGCGAGCGAAGCCATTCGGTCCGTTGTGGCAACTCTGCCGAATATCCAGAAGTTAAAGAACAACTAACTTGATTGCAAGAACAATCTCTGCTGAGTTTTGTCGGCGGCCATGATGTTATGGCCCCTCCTCCTCTGATTTTCCAGCTCGCTCCGTTAGCGGTGAAGTTGGCTAAGGCGAACGCTAGTGATGCTAAGCCGACGTCACGGACCAAACGTTAGCGATTGGTTATGGCAGATCCAGAGTGGCTCTGGGCAGATCGAATAGTTTTAAACTTCAAGGAACTTAACACTTGTCAATGGAGAGAGGCCAGACTCTCTGTACAACTGAAATGTACATGTGCATACTTTAAGTACATTTAGCTGAGAATACTTTTCCTTAAGTAAGGTTTCGAATGCATGACGAGGTAGCACTTTAGTTTTCACAGTGCACACTGCACTGTAACTTTTATTCTAGTATTTCATGAATGTGTTTTTTTATTTTTTTTATTGTTTTTAATTGCTCGTTGATGTTTTATGTTAAGCACTTTATATTGTCTCCATGTTGCTGAAATGTGCTACACAAATAAGGCTGCCTGGCCTTGCTGTGTAAAGTTCTCTTCTCTGTCTCTAGAGGGTGCTAAAGCTGTTCAAGGCTTCACCACCCGAGGTCCGACTGACTCTCAGTCGGCCCCCACCAGGTACACACACACACACACACACACACACACACACACACACACACACACACACACACACACACACACACACACACACACACACACACACACACACACACATTCAAATATGCATACTCCTCACCCATTTGTCTGTCTGTCTGTAGGGATCCTTCCCTCCATTGATCAGTTTACTGGCACATGAGTGATGTCACAGTGTCATACAGCACCAGCATCAAGGGATGCTCCGAAGCAACGCTGTTCTTCCTGATCACTCAGGAAGTGGTGACGGACACGGAGGACACACTGAACGACACGGGTGTTTGGATCAGTGAGTGAACGGATCTCACCGATAGACTCCGACACTGCTGAAAGGTCAGCGACGTTCCACAGTGTGACGTGACGTCACAGCGTGTTCTGACCTTCTTTATGACCAGACAGAGTTTGAACTATTGAGGGTTTCCATATCAGATTGTCATCCCTTGTAAATGTCACAAAGACTCTGGCTGGCATGTTTTTTTTCTTTTTCTGATTAACAATTTTTTTAATATTTTACTTAATACAACATACAAAACATATTCACAACACGAACATTCCCCCGATGTTTGAACCCTCTTTAACTTCTTTTATTCTTTTAGAGTTCTTTTTTTCTTAACTACAATGTACAGGTTTTTAAACACCAACCAGTTTGTGTTTGTTGTTTTAAAAACCTGAAGTTTTAAAGGTCCTATGACATGCTGCGTTTTTGATGCTTTTATATAGACCTTAGTGGTCCCCTAATACTGTATCTGAAGTCTCTTTCCCGAAATTCAGCCTTGGTGCAGAATTACAGCCACTAGAGCCAGTCCCACAATGAGCTTTCCTTAGTATGTGCCATTTCTGTGTCTGTAGCTTTAAATGCTATTGAGGAGGAGAGAGGGGAGGGGGGGGGGGCAAGGTGGAGGGTGGGGGTGTGGCCTTGACCAACTGCCATGCTTCGCTTGTTTGCAAGCCATGATGTCTCTCTCTTTCTCATGGGTGGGCCAAATTCTCTGGGCGGGCAAAGCAGAGAAAGGGGAGGTAACCTTTCCCCTTATGACATCATAAAGGGAAGATTCCAGATCGGCCCATCTGAACTTTTATCTTCTCAAAGGCAGAGCAGGATACCCAGGGCTCAGTTTACACCTATCACCATTTCTAGCCACTGGGGGACCATAGGCAGGCTGGGGGAACGCATATCAATGTTAAAAAACCTCATAAAGTGACATTTTCATGCCATGGGACCTTTAAGACTGGCCTGTTTTATTGTTTTGTGAAGCACTTTGTAACTGGAGTTTGAAAAGTGCTCTATAAGTAAAGATTATTTACCTCAAGTGAGTAAGTAACTAAGTAAGTAAGTAACTAAGTAAGTAAAATGCATTAATAGAACGCTTATCACAGATAAAAATCACAGTGCTTTACATAAAAACATACAAGATGATACATAAGCTACGTTCACACCGCAAGTCTTAATGCCTAATTCAGATTTTTTGCTCAGATCCGATTGCGCAGCGAGGGTTATTGAGGTAAAAGTCGCATTAAATCCGCCTTGGTTGTTCACACTGCAGCCGCATTGAAAAAAAATCTGATCTGGGTCTGATTCAGGACCACATATGGAAGTGGCCTGAATCTGATTTGAAGAAATCTGTTCTGGGCTAGATTTGAGTGTTCACACTACTTCTAAAGAAGTCTGACCTGGTCACTTGACCCCAAAAACAATTGGATTTGGGCCACTTTTGCCTGCAGTCTGAACGTAGCCATATTGAAAACGCAATACACAATTAAAATGACAAAGTAATTAATACCAACCAAACACCTGTCTATCTGATTTTGAAAAGAGTCCACAGAAATAGCAGACGGTAAGGGGCGGAGGCAGAGCGTTTCCAAAGTCTCGTTGCTACAGACTTAACCACTGCAGCCAGGCACTAATTTCACATAAAGTCTATCATGGAACAACACACTGGAATATCTTACCCAACATGCTGTGACATGACACAAGATTCACCAGAGCTTTTGGAACTGAATCAGCGCTTGCGGTTTGCCTTGTCTGTAGTTACGTTTAACCATAACTTTTCAAGTCAGTTGTGTACTGTAGCTTCTAACTTAAGAACAAAGTTTTTTCTTGTCTGTTTCCCAGGCATACTGAAGAAACAGTGACGGAGCAGGAGAGCGCAGAGGCTGAATGTGGATGCATTTGTGAAAGCAATAGTTCAACAAAAATGTGAGTTACTGGATAAGGAGGGAAGATAATGGCATTGTTAAACACCTTTAATGCATACGTGTTTCTTTGGTTTGTATTTGACTATACAGCTGATTTCATCCAGAATGTATATAATTCATATACAACACTTTAAGCTCTGACCTCATCAAACTCAAACCAAGAATTTACCTGATATTTTCTTGCAATTTTGACGCCTGAATGAATATTTTTCATTATTTCAAAATGTTCACTTTTGTGGATGGAAAGGTGTCTGAAGGCGTTCCTAAACGAGATCTTTTTATGTGCCATCAAGAGTAAGGGCTCTATCGCCTGGTTAGCTCACCTGGTAGAGCGGGCGCCCATATTTAGAGGTTTACTCCTTGACGCAACCTAAAATGCCCCAAAAAATCATCTTTAAAAAATAAAAGAGTTAGAGCTCTGCAGGTTTTCACATAAACCAAAGACAAATGCCTTTAGTCTTACTGATTAGTTCAGACCGTCCTCACTCAGAAAACGACCGTATAGGTCGATTGTGCAAGCAGCTTATAGCGCCCCACAGTTACATTTCAATTTAGGTGGCGACCTCTCACAGTTGAAGTAAATATCGCAAGAGCAAACGTGACCAATCCTTGATGTTTAACCCAAACTAAGGACTTTTGTTCCCTAAACTTAGGTACTGTAGTTCCGTTTCACAACGTTAACTCTATGTTTAAAACTGCGATCGTTACATTAAATAGAATGGCTCTTGTGAGCCGCCTAACAAGAAACCTAACTATTGGTCGCTTAACGGTCATATATGTCGTTCTTGACAATCAACCGATTCTGTCGTTTAGGTACGAGGACGTGTTGGAATGCTTCATTCTTTTGTAGATGATATACATATGAAAATCAATACGATTAGCTCTTGTTGTTGGAGGTCATGCCTTGTTGGTTCATTGCAATGCATCACACAATCGTACCAAATTTATGGGCAGAGGCACCCATACTTTCATCACAGCAAACTTTTACATGATCCAAACCTAAATCTAAAAATGTTTTAAACAACATTTGTACACTACATCCAAACATAAGCATTTCTGTTCTCATACCTATGTAACATTTCAGGTCAAAGAACACCTACGTATAACTGGTTTGATCCATAATTTGATGTAAACTTCTGCTCTCTAAGGAGCCTTCATTGTTAGCAGTTCATCTCTTAGCCACATGGTGGCAGCGTGGTGCTACAACTGACAACATTTCCCCTCTTTGTTGTGCAAACAGTAATCATCAGTGTCTTACTTCTCAATTAACAGCACTTGATGTAAACAAAAGGGAAGCTAATAGTGTTATTTTCTTTTCTCTTCTACAGGAAATCCAAAAGAGGCATTTCGCTGACACCGAAAGAAGAAGAATAATTGTCGCTACGAATGTTGTTGAGGACACAAAAAGTCCACAGAGGTAGAGAATATGAGGTAGAGAATATGTTGCATCGTAAAGTCATGAAATTGTCAATGCCATTTTTCTTTCATTAAAAAGGAATTTAAACTTTTCTTTGTGTTGGCAACTTCTTCTGTGTTTCAGCCCCCCGGGTTAATTTAAGCTCACATTACGTGTTCAGAAACACAATACAAACCCCCATTTTCACACAAAAACAAAAGGCATTAAACTGAGTCTGACCCGAGTATGGATGATCCAGCAACAAACAACTCATTAAATATCTCACACACACACACACACACACACACACACGCAAAAATACACCACACACACACACACACACACACACACACACACACACACACACACCTCCCTGGGTGAGGAGCCAGTAATGGCCCCTCGTAAATAAGGGTTCCTGTATTTCAGTGAAACCCAGTAGTGCATCTGGATCCCATCAGAGCTCGTGTTCCCCTTTGCAAATGATCCCAAATGTTTCTAATTATGCCAGTGGAGTCGGCACGAGGCTGTGTGAGCACTTGTGCGTGTGTTTTTCTGTGCGTGTAATCGCCCTGACGGACACGCACACCCATGCACTGGGCCTGTTTATTCATGAGCAGGATAACAGAGATGGACAGCGTGGTCGTGACTCGTGCAGCCTCGGTTTAGGTCAGTGCACGTGACGATGACTGATGAGTGAAAGACGGGGAGGAGATGGATTTTTCTTCAATGTCTGCTGACATCGCTATCTTCCTGCTGCGCTCAAGTGATTTCCAACCAAAGGGTGGCTGAGGTTGCAGGGTGAGTTTTTTTTAATCATGCAGCCATATGTGGAGTATCTACAGTGAGAGAAAGTTATTGGTCATATCCACAGTGAAAAAGACCTTCCTTACATTTGGATTCATGCAATTTACATCTTGTAAGCCAAGCATTCAGTATGCAAGACCTGCATCATGTTTAATACATGGAAACTGTTTGAGTCTGAGGGTGTGGATGACCCTTTTTAACTGTGGATCTAGCATCCAAACTGTGCAAATGTGATTGTTTGCACTCGCATTGTGTTGTTACAACCTCTGTGGTGCGTGACTGCACACACCAGGGAACATTTCATTAAGTGCTAACAGAGTATTATGGTGGACTTTTTCTCTGGTGCTTCACCATAGATGCTGGAATTGAGCCACTGTTAACTATGCCAAGTGTTGTTTAAGAGTGTAACAAAAAGCATGATTTAAAAAGAAGAGAGAACCATTTATTTGCCGGTTGACTTTTGCCATTATATTAAGGAAAATTTTACCAGGGTTGCTGTTTCTGGTGGCGTTGCCAGACAATTGATTGACTCCTTTAAAAAGGCTCGGACACACCAACCAGTCGGACTGACTGCCTCCCCGAGTTGGTCGAAAAAGTGCCTCGGAACACACCGAAACGACGCCGACTTGAGCGTACGTTCTGCGCGTGCGCGAGACATAATACGTCTCCATAACAGCAAGCTGCGCTAATCTGTATTGTCACCCCAAAAAATGAAAACCGGCAGCTGATTGGACGAACGCGTCACGTTGGTCTGGCTTCTCCCGGATTTCAAACCCAGACCATAATGGCGGCTGGTTCGGATCTCGTATTTTACGATAATATTTCACCGAAACGTGTTTCTGAAAACATTTTAAGCAAGATATAGGCCGTGCAGTTGCTGAATCTGTCTTCATTTCAGATCGACAAAGGTCAGTTTAAAAGATTTCCGTCAGATTTTGAGAGGTGTTAGTTAGGCTCATCCCGCTCGTCATTTCTGGGTTAGTGCTCCACCAATCAGATTGGCCATTGAGTCCGACTGCCCGCCTTCCGATTTAACACGTCAAATCGGCCCAAATGAAGGCCGACAGCCCCTCGGACGGACAACGGCACAGAACACACTGAACAGACTCGAGTCACCGACCTCGGCAGACTGTCCAACAGCCGATTATTGTGTTGGTGTGTCAGGGCCTTAAGACATTTGAAGTCTTATCACATTTTTCTGGGATGTCTATGAATTTCCATGAACTTCATAATACAGAGCTCTCTGGCTACCTTTGATTCAGAAATGTGTTTTCTTAATTAACCAGTAATCCACCTCGCATAAGTGTTGTAGTTATTGAAGCTGCGTCAATCAATATTTTTTATATCAAAACAATGGGTCAACTGACTCATTGTAATGTGAAGGGATCACTTGTAGTAATAAACCCATAGAGAACTAGAATGGCACGCCAAGGTATGCCCTATTCCACAGTGTTAATGCAGTGTGAATTTTCCTCAGTCGGGAACTAATTCTTCTGGTTATTCCAACATCACATGAATGCAGCACATGTGCCTTATCTCGCAATGTTAACAAAAGTAAAAAATTTAGTTAATCCGTCCCGTGATTCGGAGCCCCTTGTAAATGTAATGGCTTCTTCCTTGACCCATGCTACACCGTTCCACCAACATTTGACCAGTAGTTTTCCCGTAATACTGCTGATAGACAAGCAAAGCAATAAAAACAGACAAACTGAACCGAAAAACATAACCTCATGGCGGAGGTAATTATCACCAAACGCCACAGCCCCCCCATCAGCTCTACGGAAGATTTTAGCATCTTTAAGCTCATTGTTTTGGTTTTATAAGCGACAACTTTATCGTTTTGGTTCAGTCTCGTTGCCCTCATCGACTTGTTTCTAGCAGCAGGCAGTTAAATTATAAAAAATAAGCTCTGATAAACCCACTTCTAGGCAGCAGGTCTGGCTGCCACCGTGGGTCACCCTCAATACAAATCACAGCCAAGCAACAGTATTTATTACGACTGCTCACACACTTTCAACGTAACTCGACAACATTTCTAACCGCGCGCCTCTGTCTGCTGTCCGGCGCGCAGTCCCTTAGCTCAAAACTTTTAACCACGTACAAACAATCAATATCTCTGTCCAGCGTCCAGGGTGGTAGTCATCCGAGGTCCAGCACGCTACTGCATATAGAAAGAGTAGGGGTCACCAACGCGGTGCCCGCGGGCACCATGTAGCCCCCAAGGACCACATGAGTAGCCCTCATGCCTGTTCTAAAAATGAAAATTGAATATTGATATTATCCGTTTCCCACCTTGTTAAGTCATTGTTGATAATTATTGTGAGAAATCATTAACGTGATCAGTGTCTTCACATAGATGATCGTCATTAATCATTAATAATCATATATAACTAAAGGCAAACTGAGCACATTTGTTATTTCAGAAGAGTGTATCAAACTGGTAGCCCTTCCTATGACTCAATACCCATGAAGTAGCTCTCAGTTTAGAAAAGGTTGGTGACCCCTGAATTAGACCAACGACAATCAGCTGAGTCAATTAACTCACCTGCATGGCACTGCCCTAACGAGCCATCCCCACACCTCTCTCCCCTGCAGCTGATTGCAAACCACGCTCACCTCCACACCCCTGTAGGCTAGAGCTGTAATCACGCCTTAAAAGTTAGGCCCGACAAGGCCCCGAGCCCGACAAGTACATTTTGATTGACAGCTTTTTAAAAAGCCCGAACCCGTTTACAGCCCGACATTATTCAAATGTGCGCACGCACACAGCTCTTTTGCCTTTTGTCAAGAATTAGTCATTTCTACATTGTTTTAACATAATTTATTCATGACTAACGTAGGCTATAGGCCACTTGGAAGTTGGAACAAAGAAATAATCCGTTTCACGTCCTCAGCATCCATTTTAGCGCTAATCGAAACGCATCACCTGACCGCTCATTTACCGCGCAACCCGGAGCGCAAGCCCGAGCCCGTGTAAACTGAACTGTCGGGTCCCATCCCGACGGTTTCATTTTACAAAGCTCTTCAGCTCTACTGTACGCTATGTTAGCTAAAGTTAGCTGCTAGCTGATGAAAATAATAAACCTAGATATAGATGTGGATATAGCTATGCAAAGAATAATTTAATTACTAAAGCATTCAAAAGGAGGAAGAATCACCAAAGCTTGTTGAAAACAGATTAACGCAGACAGGGACAACCAATTAACAATGAAAAGAGTCTTTTCAAAACTCTAAGCCTTTCCCGTAGGTCGAAACCGTAACCCAGGGATCTGAGCACAAAGTGTCACAGACAAGCTGTGAGGGTGTCACAATGTCCCACCCACCCACACACTGTGTTACATGGTACTGTGCAATACACGTGTACAAAGAACAGCATTATACAGTAACTGGAACTCAAACGAGTGGTCTGGTCTGACCTCGTCCTCACCTTGATGTAAGCAAGGAGAATGTGACATATGAGAATCTGGCTCCCTAAAACCATCAACGATCGTTTCATACTGCGTCTCCAACACACACTCCAACAGCTCTGCTCCTGAGTCACATGCTCCATGACCCCCCAAAGCAACACGAAAAACACCACCCAGACAAATGGGCACAGTGATGCAGTTTGGCAGGCCTTAAAGACCTCTCTCTGCATTACAAGGCATTGTGAACCATTCACTTTTTCCACTGCAGCCACCGTGACGCACAGCCCCGTTCCAGGGGCAGCAATGGATGCTGGGTGATTGCGTGCCGTCGGGCGGCTCGACCTCCGTCTTTGAAGTCACCTCTCGCTCAGCTATTTCCCCCCCAATTAAATTGATTGTGCTAACGTGTAAAGTGGGCTGCCACGATTAAAGGTAAGCCGTGTTGTTTTTGAGAAGGGCCTCGAATCCATCACCATGGCTGCAATGCCAAGCATCCAGCAGCACAAACTTTGGGCTTGGAAAAAGCCCTCCAGTTCTGTTTGAAATGTGAAGGGGAAATCATCAAATGGGAACTTATTACTGGTGAATGGAAAAGGATATCCTAATTATAATCATATCCTGACCAAGATGGCCGATATTTAAAAATGAAAACAACGGTAATTGCGAATTTCAAGGGAGCAGTCAGCCAAAGAATTCCACCTTTCTGAGGGAGTGAAAAAGGCAGAGGACATTGAAAAGGCAATTGAGGCGATGTCAGTGAAAAGGAAGCAGTCGAAAGAGAATGAAAAGATAAATACGCCAAATGGCGGCGTGGGTTCGTACGTGTCGCCGCTCACACGTTACAGGGAAAGCGAGAGAATCAAAGGAAACAGGAGAGTTATACAGCCAGCTCATAACGTGTCAACATTGTTCAGTGTGGGAGGTCGCCCCAGGGGGAAGCTGCCTAGCACACGGGGGGAAGAAATTCAACAGCTCTCTCAACGGAAATCCTCATCATACATCTCCGCTGCTTTAGGAAAGCAAAACAAGCTCACGAGAGGACCGTGGAGCCCCGAGCTGGAGCCAGGGCTGCGGTTGTCTCAGTTCATGAGGTGGAAAGCATCGTGAAAGATTTACTCGTTTTGACGACAGGAATCCAATGCTTTATGTGTCCAAAAATCACGAGAAAGAGATCCAGTATTTTAACATTATTAAATGGTTAATAGGCATGTGTTTACTTCCCTATAGCACATAATCACCATAATAAGTCCGCTTGGGACTGATGCCAAAGGCTCGTGATTACTTCATTAGATTTTTCTGGTCTCTTTGAAACAAATGCTCAGTTCCACCCAGTGGAACTTTAAGACGGTAGACTGTATTGACAGGATCCACCTATCCGGTAAAAGGTGACTGAAACATGTGTCATGCATACTATGGCCTTTCTCAGCAACACCCCTTTTCACACTTGGTTACACCCATTACATCTGGGAGCCACACACTACTGCAACAGTTTTCTAAAGGCGCTGACACACCAACCCGATTAACGGCCGTCGGAAAGTCTGGCGAGGTCGGTGACTCGAGTCTGTTTGGTGTGTTCCGTGCCGTCGTCGGTTGGAGGAGCCGTCGGCTTTAATTTGGGCCGATTTGACCTGGTGAATCGGACTCACTGACCAATCTGATTGGTAGGGTGCTAGCCCTTGACTAGCGAAATCAGTGCACTTATGTTAAAACACTTACCGGAAATGACGAGCGGGAGGAGCGTTATGAACGCCTCTCAAAATTTGACGAAAATCTTTCAAACTGACCTTTGTCGATCCAAAAAACAGAAAGATTAAGCAACTGTATGGTCTATTTCTTTGAAATTCGGGAGAAGCCAGACCCACGTGACGCGTTCGTCATTTCCTGCTGTTATGGAGATGTATTACGTCTTGCGCACGCGCAACGTAACGTAACGCGTAGCGAACGTACGCTCAAGTCGCCGTCCGCTTCGGTGCGTTCCGAGGTACTTTGTGGCCGTCGGGTTGGTGTGTCAGAGCCTTAATGCTGGCTAGAGAGCACCTCCAATTAAAGCTAACACAGCTGATTGAGGGTATGTCGTGGCTGTGAGACACTCGATAAAAAACAAGTGTTTTGTCTCGGACAGCTGACAATGTTATCACATTAAAAAATTATAATCCCTGTTGCAAATATTTAAAAAAAAATTGTTACACTAAAGGCTCTTGTGACTTATTTTTTTGATTTATTCATGACCATGTATTCCCATTGGTAATCCGTTTGGTTATATCCCTTAAACTCTGTGGCAACAACATGGTCTCACCAAATGGCGTGTTAATAACGAGCCATTAACGCTTTCTTTGCTTTTTGTGTGTGTGTCATTTTCGCCCTTTGGTCTCTACTGACTTATTGCGACTTAGCCTTAAGAGTGTAGGGAGGAGGACGCGAAGAATAGGTTAAACAAACACAAGTCTTTCACCCAGAAGACGCTGTTTGGTTTCCTGTGTGAAACAAAAAGTAAACTTAAACCTACGTTGTGTAATTTTTGGAGTTGATTCTTAGCAAAAAACCCTGTTCTTTCACAAATATGTACTCATTCATGTGTAATTACTTCCACCAACTAATCAAAGTATTCTCGTAAGCGTAGAATCTGCCATTCAGAATCATTCAGAGTACATACGAACATGTTGCGCCTCCATCTTTAAAATACATTAGCCAAAGAGGGACATACCTCCGCATTTCGCCCTCTTACACCTATTGGCACCGTGACGAATGCAAGGGGGAGATTACTCGCCAGGGAAGCATAAAAGAGATTAAAAACGACAACGCGACAGGCAAAGCATCAAGACCAAAGTTAATATTGGAGTGGCTAGAACAGCTGCATATAAACGGTTCGGCCACCGCAGGAGGAAGGGCTAGAAAGTAATATTCAGTTGGTTGTCATATACAATTTCACCACTAGATGGGAGAAATTCTTACACAACGTAGCTTTAAATGGTCAGTGTGTAGGATTTAGTGACATCTAGCGGTGAGGTTGCATAGTGCAACCAACTGACACTTCTCCCATGTGCCAAGCGTGTAGAGGAACTAAGGTAGCTGACACAAAAACACAAATGGCCCTATCTAGAGCAGGTGTTTGGTTTGTCGGTTCTGGGATACTGTAGAAACACGGCAGTGCAACATGGCAGACCCACTCCATATGTAGATATAAACGGCTCATTCTAAGTTAATGAAAACACAATTCTTATTTTATGGTGATTATATACTAATGAAAATATTCCATTTCCATTACTGTATCTTTTTCTAACCCTAACTAGGTAGTTGTATGGCCTGAACATAACCAAGTAGCTTTGTTGCCTTATCATAACAAAGACGTTTTTTCTTAACCACGTGTTAAGAGTTATGAGGTTGTTGTCATTTCACGTAACTTAGAATGGACTTTACTCACAAACCTAATGATGAATATACAAATAGTTAGTGCAGCCCAATCCTCATCTCCTCTGGAAACTTGTTCCACAACTAGGCTTCAAGAATTCTTGACACATTTCTTTTTCGTGGACCTTTGATTACACTCTAAGTGAAGAGTAGATTTGAGGGATTTCATTACAGCATATTATTTTACCACAGCCTGGAGGCAGTCAGGTGCCTCTCCATACTTGTCCTGATACGCTAGCATCAGCGTCTAATGCAAACTTCTGCACTCAGTGAGCCAGTGGGAGGCAATGCATCAGTGCCAAAGACTGTGGGCAGGATGGAGACCACACGCGCTGACACTTTCTTGATCAGTTGGACGGAGCTGCCTGCCTGCGTAGCGAGGCCAGGCAGTATGGCAGTGCAGTCATTTGATGTGGAGATGACCACCTTCTGCACTAGCATCTGGGCTGCATCTAGTGTGATTATGGTTGAATGAGCTAACATTTGATCTGAGAGTATTTGACTTTGACTTGATGTATCAGTTGATCATTCATAACCACACCAATGTGTTTTTTTTCGCAGGATTGAGGATGACACCATGATGTCCTCCACTGAGATGGAGAGCTTCAAGTGCTGAGCTGTCATTCAGCTCATTATTGATGCCAGGCATGCATTCCAGATGTGAGTTTTAGAGAATGGAAAAGAAGACTTGAATGGCGCCAGGATATGAGTATTATGGCTTCTTTCCACATAACTTGGTATATGTAAAGGACTGCTGAGGTTTGGATTGAAGCAATAGTAAATCTAATGCTTCAGTATGGCAAACACTGCATAGAAATCAAGACGTATCACTACCTAGCCGACGAAAGTGCATGGTGACTCAGGGGGCTTTCACACCTGCCTCATTAAATTTGGTTTAACCACAGTTGGTTTTCCACTCTCGGCGCGGTTCGTTTGGGCAGGTGTGAATGCAGTGTATCGCACTCGGATGCGTACTAAAAGCGGACCCAACAAGCACACCGAGACCTGTCTTGAAGAGGTGGTCTCGGTACACTTTCAAACAAAGTCAGGAGCAGTTAGTTAGAATCGTCCTAACTATGTGTACTCCCCAACTCTGAGCTAAATGTCTCCTGTAGTCAGGTGCGCTTTGCAATCTGCGATGCGGAATAACAGCTCGCCGTCACTCGCATTTCCGTGGTCAAACCAGCCGCCGCTAAAGTTGGAGACAGACACAGGCACAGCAGAGTGAAGTCTCCGTGACCAGAGCAGACATAGTAACGGCGCTCACGAAACAATGTCTGAAAATGTATTTAAATGAACGGAGCTGAGTTTGACCATGGAGATGCAAGAAATATGCTCTAGTCCAAAACACAGGGCCTTCTTCCTGTATTAACATTCTTGCTCCCGCCCCAGACGCATCTGACCAATAAGCAGATTGAACGTTCTGGTCTGGTTTGTAGTGATGCATTTTGGTACGCTTGGATTTTTCTCTGTGTGAAACCAAACGGAACCAAGAGGAAACCGCTCCAAGTTTACAAACCCATCCACTGATTAGAACCAGAGCAAACAAGATAGGTGTGAAAACGCCCTTATAGACCCATCCTGCAGTGTGCTGCAATAAGTGCTGTTTGGTTTGAATACACAAAACTGTGCCAATTTAGCTATCTATGTAAACTGGTCAGCTGGCCTGTTGACCAGCCTGTATCATAAATTCCATGTCTATATATCAAGAATTTAGCTAATTTTCAGTCCAATAATTTATGGTATTTGACTCCATTTACAGATCTATGTCCTAACCGATTTGGCTTGTCTCATTTTTACAGGGGTATTATATTACATTTTGACACATACACATTACCATTTGCTACAACTAATCTACAATTTGCCTCTACTGTCGCCATCCCGGCAAGTAGCATTCTGGGAAATTCCAATCACCTCTTCCAGGGTTTGGTTTGTTTGTCATTAAGATTTCGGAAAAACTACTGGCCTGATTTTCATGAAACTTGGTGGAAAGGTGTAGCATGGGCCACTATTCTTTCTTGAAGATTGTGAGATAGGGCATAGCCTTGGTGGAGATATGTGCTCGCTGAGTGCCCTTCTGGTTAAATAAGCGATTAGGACTCAGGTCTCTCAATAATAACTACTATGATCCTTACCTCCAGGCAGAGCCTTTTGGTTTGCTCATTCCCCCAGCTAGCCGAGCCGTTCTTGGCAGGACAGCGTGAGAGGTCTGTATTCCTGGGTTCTTTTGATACCATAAACCTGGGTTTTCAGTTCTCACTCAGCACCTTTTCTTGAAGAAAACCATCTGTGCAAAGGATCAAACGTCGAAGAAGGAAAGAGGCTCAGTCTCACTGCAGCGGAGGTTAGGCCATGGCCCGATGTTTTGCCTAGTTCCAGGCCAAGAATTCTGGTTATGGACTTACAATAAGGGAGGAATGGTAATGTACGTGTAACAGACAGAGGAGTGATGGGACTTTAATTTCCCTGAATCCCTTTACAGTGATCATGAGACCAGAAGAATGAGGTATTGTGCGACATTTATTTTTTCACTTTTTCAAAGCCTTAATGAGGCTTACATAAGTGGAATGGAGCTTAATATTGCCAAAAACACAGGACACGGCCACTGTTTTAGATATAGGAAGATGTAATAAATATTTTTCATGCCAGGTTTTCTGTTGTCAGCTGCTGTCACACAGTAGTGGTTCATTATAACCTGTAGCATTTCCATGTGAAGGGTGTCATTCCAAAACACTGTATTTACTTTGGTGAGGTTTTGCTATTTTAAATGAATCAGAAACATAATTGACTCTGTCCAAGAAATGAATGGAATTGACGGTTCCTAGCCAACTTAGGTTGGGTATTGGTTGATATATATTTAATATCATGCAGATTTGGTATGCACAAGTAGTAAATAGCTGGATATAAGAGCAACAGTCAACTCTCCCTAGACAATTAAACACGCACCACTCAGCCTCCGGGCAAACCTGGTAAAACTTTTCAAGTCAAGCGTGAGATAAGAGAGTTGATTCCCCACAGGAAATCTGGAATCTCCACACAGCCCCACCAAAGGGAAAAATAACTGGGAGTGTTAATGGACAAAATGTTCTGTGCTGTCGCATGACACAGGCTCCATTGCAACTTTATGGTTTGCATCTTGATGTAGTGCACCGCCCAGATATGCATGAGAAAATGTGTGAGGGAAATAAATCAAGGTGGGGATTGTTGTTTTACAGAAGCAGGAGGCATATTGTATGTACTGCACATTCAAAGATGCCAAAAAGTGCTGTGGAGAGCTCTTCTATCGGTGCCTCTAAACATGTTCAGACTGTTGTATTTAAAAATGGTGGATAGATACAGAACGCAATTTAGGCCAAGCCCCGCCCCAACTCTCTGCTCTGCATTGACTTGTGTTGCGTGAAGGTGCCTCATCGTCTATTCAACAGAAAAATGTCGAAAAGCTGCTGAGTGGTGATATGCACTACCAACAATGTAAAGTGTAAGTTTTTATAAGCTGTCGAATTGAAAAACTGAGCTTTTATGAAGACAAAAGTGTGGAATCAGCAAGAAGAATGGAAGACTGTGGGATCCTGATACTTAGCTAATGCTAACGTAACCCCCAATGTTTTGTTACCAAGTGATATATATATATATATAAAAATACAAATATTTTTGTTTTGTTTCTGTAAGCATTTTGCACACAGTATGCAACTTGTGTTATAGTGGAATGTGGATAAATCAGAAAGCTATAGTATTATGTTTTTCAACTGCCTTAGCTTGCTAACATATAGCTAACATTAGCTTACTAACAGCTAACTTGTCCTCTCTGGTAGACATGCTGAAAGTGCCCTTATTACACTCCTTTTCTGCATCATATTTGTACTCTTGGGGTCTACTAGGATAGGTTTACATGCTTTGATTCAAAAAAACATTATGTTTCTCATACTGCCCATTGCTGCAGTTCCTCTGCCTGAAATGCTCTGTTTGAGCCTTTGACCCGCCTTCCCTTAAAGCCCAGTCTGTTCTAATTGGTCAGCTGGCCCACTCTGTTGTGATTGGTCAACCAAATTCAAACAAGTGTAGTGAATGTGACATACATAATTCACCTTTGTTGTTGAACGTATTATGTTATACATGTAATTTACTGTCCTTAGTCACTTCATGTAAGTACGGCTGTTCAGGGATCGCGGTCCCTTTAAATGCTCGGAATGTGTGATTACGTATGACCAATGGGGGTTGGTTTTGCTGGGCAGCACCATTTTCTAGTGAAGTGTATTTCCTATAAAAAATAAACGACACACGCATTTGTGTGCTCAACGTGAGAAGTTGTCTCTTGCAATTTACTGCAATTTCCACACCGGTGACCCTGATGTTAGTCTGCTGGACGTATCCAGAGACACGACACCACAGCTATAGCTGTTACCCTCAAACTCCCCGAATTCTGGCAATCATCGGCGTCGGCATGGTTCGCCCAGACTGAAGCGCAGTTCGCGTTGCGTGAGATCACCGCGGATACAACAAAGTGCTACTACGTTGTGTCGGCTCTCGGAAATTCAACAGCTTCCAGAGTGGTGAGCCCTTCTTAAAAATCTTCCGGCAACTGAGAAGTATACAGCACTCTGGGCAGGCTGTGCTTGCTCAAGCATCACCTATGGGCAGCACATGAAAAACTGGGCTGGAATTCCTAATTAATGACATCAGTAATTGAGGAATTTCAAACATGAATGTGTACCAGGTATTCTTAGACAGTTGAGAAAAAGTGCTGTTTGTGTTTTTTTTTTTTACTTTATACATCTATTACCAGAGGTGTCAAAAGCATTCACATTCATTACTCAAGTAAAATTATAAATACTAGGGTTTGAAAAGACTTTGACTTTGAAGTATCAACTCAAGCTTTTTACTTAAAGGGGTGATAGAATGCAAAACCGATTTTACCCTGTCATAGTTGAATAACGACAGTTCGGTGGGTAAATAGGACATACATATAAGCTCAAAATCCCATTGACACCCTTTTACTATGGAAATTTCATATTTTGAAACTGCCGCTGAAAACGGGCGAATCCCAACAAAGCTGGAAGTTGACGTCAACCTCCCAAAAACCGGAACCTTTGTCAGCCCATGGGTGTATTAAGAAAAGGGTCACGCCCCAACATTTACACAGGCTACACAACTGACCTGAGATCAGTTAGTCTTCTGAATCTAGGTCGTGCAGATCTCAGAAAATGTATACATTGTTCATATGCTATTTTACCATTAAATTCACTTCTGAGACTTTTTTATGCGAGAAATCAACTACTTAGAGGTCAAATATGGGCCGTTTTACGAAAATTGATGTCTAATTGCAAATTTTGTTCGACTGTGTGTCGGACTTCAGAGGCTGGTGCTGCCTGTGTTGCTGCCTCGCCGCCTGGCCTGCCTTCCTCCACAGACCCCGGCTTGCTGTGAGCCCGATTGAGCTCCGGCACGTGTGCCCGCCACAGCACCTCATACCGCGCAAAGTCACCGTTTGGCTTTGGGCGTGATAGCTACCAAACGCCGCTGCTCTGACAGAGCTCCAGGGCCTGCAACTCCCCTCTTCCTGCTAGCTAGCTAAATGCCCGGTGTATGTGAGTGAAAGCGCGGTCAGCGAGCTTGTTACGCCAGCATTCTCTTACCACAGATTCTAGTTAATCTTATAATGTGTGTAATTATAATGTGTTGAGTTATTTAAACAAACGATTGGGAAAATAAACGCCGCTTGTCCATGAGTCTCATTGATAGAGCCTGCGGCTGGATGGAGCTCTATCAATGAGAGCTAGTTAGCCTCTCTCTTAGATTACCACTGGAATTCACAAATATTCATTAACTTGAAATCGGACACCGTTGTTAGCTTTATAAAACATATAGTTAGATGTTGTATAAGTGGCGTGACGAAATTCAAACTGTAAATATACTGGAATTACGACCAAAAATGAAGCTAACTAGCCGCAATCTGTACACATAGGATTGCAGGGACAGTCGCAGCTAACGAAACCCTTACAGCTCACAAATATTCATTAACTTGAAATCGGACACCGTTGTTAGCTTTATAAAACATATAGTTAGTTGTTGTATAAGTGGCGTGACGAAATTCAAACTGTAAATATACTGGAATTACGACCAAAAATGAAGCTAACTAGCTGCAATCTGTACACATAGGATTGCAGGGACAGTCGCAGCTAACGAAACCCTTACAGCTCACAAATATTCATTAACTTGAAATCGGACACCGTTGTTAGCTTTATAAAACATATAGTTAGATGTTGTATAAGTGGTGTGACGAAATTCAAACTGTAAATATACTCAAATTACGACCAAAAATGAAGCTAACTAGCTGCAATCTGTACACATAGGATTGCAGGGACAGTCGCAGCTAACGAAACCCTTACAGCTCACAAATATTCATTAACTTGAAATCGGACACCGTTGTTAGCTTTATAAAACATATAGTTAGATGTTGTATAAGTGGCGGATCGAAATTCAAACTGTAATATAATCCCAATTACCACCAAAAAATGAAGCTAACTAGCCGCAATCTGTACACATAGGATTGCAGGGACAGTCGCAGCTAATGAAACCCTTACAGCTCACAAATATTCATTAACTTGAAATCGGACACCGTTGTTAGCTTTATAAAACATATAGTTAGATGTTGTATAAGTGGCGTGACGAAATTCAAACTGTAAATATACTCGAATTACGACCAAAAATGAAGCTAACTAGCCGCAATCTGTACACATAGGATTGCAGGGACAGTCGCAGCTAATGAAACCCTTACAGCTCACAAATATTCATTAACTTGAAATCGGACACCGTTGTTAGCTTTATAAAACATATAGTTAGATGTTGTATATGGGCGGACGAAATTCAAACTGTAAATATACTCGAATTACGACCAAAAATGAAGCTAAAACAACCCCAATCTGTACACATAGGATTGCAGGGACAGTCGCAGCTAACGAAACCCTTACAGCTCACAAATATTCATTAACTTGAAATCGGACACCGTTGTTAGCTTTATAAAACATATAGTTATATGTTGTATAGCTAAGTGGCGTGACATGTGTGTAACATGTGGTAAGAGACGGCTGGTGTAACAAGCTCGCTGACCGCGCTCTCACACACGGGCCATTTAGCTAGCAGGAAGAGAGGAGATGCAGGCCCTGGCGCTTTGTCAGGGCAGCGGCGTTTGGTAGTAGTCCACCAGCCCAAACGGTGACTTTGCGCGGGTATGAGGTGCTGTGGGCTGCAGCAGCCGTGCCAGAGCTCAATCGAGCTCACAGCAAGCCGGGGTCTGTGGAGGAAGGCAGGCCAGGCGGCGAGCCAGCAACACAGGCAGCTGAACTCCGACACACAGTTTTACCAAATTTGCAATTAGCCATCCATTTTCGTAAAACGGCCCATATTTGAGCTTTATATAGTTGATTTCTCGCATAAAAAAGTCTCAGAAGTGAATTTGGTAAGGAAACATTGCAGTGTCTGGAATATGAGATTCTGTCGCGTTTCTAATGTCTGTGTATTGGGGATTCGCTCAACCAATCAGCACACGACCTCTAATGCGTGTGTATGGCGAGTCGCTCAACCAATCAGCGCGCGTCTATATGTGTGTGTACGGGGCTAAGGCTCAACCAAGCAGCGCGCAGCTCATCTAAATATTCATGACCATACCATATTTGGAAGAAAAGCTCTTGTTACAAATAGGGCCAAAACACAGGGATGCATAAGGGCCAATAAAATATCAACCGGGCCATTTTCAGCCCAACTAATGTTACATACCCCATTAGGAGACCATAAGGAACAGTGTGAAATACCCTATATAATCATTCTATCATCCCTTTAAGTAAAAGTGTAAAAGTACTGGTTTCAAAACTACTTAAAGTATAAAAGTAATGTAAGGGGGGAAAAATTCCATTAAGGACAAAAGCTTAGCCCGCCCCACAGGGGCCTATAGTGCATATAGTAGTAGTATAGTATATTTTTCTAAAGGCCATAATGACTATAATAATGTTATATTAAAATCATACCTGCAAACTCAGAAGGGCTGAAAAAGGTGACACATCTCCTCTGTGTTTTTCAGACAACGGCAGCTACAGGCTGGTGTTAGAATCCTCTCCAGTGAAATACAGACACACTTTTACACTGTTTAGCTGTCAGCATTTTAACCGTGTTTAATCCAGCTGCTAGCTAACGGTATGCTAACGTTACCTGCTGTCGAGTATAGTGTTAACTAGCGTCCCGTGCTGCAATATTTCAGTTCCCTCAAACGTCCGTTTTTGGAGCATCAGAGAGAAGCGCAGGCATTTAAGTGGCACCTAAATAAGGCACCGAAATCCGCGTTGCTAATTCGGTCCGGTAGATAACGGTCGTTAAGGCACCGGTGCCGTATTAGCACCGGGTCTGTGCAGGTGCGATGGATCGCGTACAAACCAACAGGGTGTCGGAATGGTAGCTATGTTTATACTTCTCATCCAACCACAATCAAATTCACTCTTTTTTTGTGTGTGTTTTTTTGAACGATGACAAGCCGGAATGTTAACAAGCCGAACTGAAATAGGAGTAACGAGGCTATTTTTAAAATGTAAGGAGTAGAAAGTACAGATAATTCCGTGAAAATGTAAGGAGTAGAAGTAAAAAGGATGCTGTAAAATAATTACTCCAGTAAAGTATAGCTACCCAAAATTTCTACTTAAGTAAGGTAACAAAGTATTTGTACTTCGTTACTTGACACCTCTGTCTATTACATACACAAAAAAACTATTTAACACACAAAAAGAGGAGAAATCCAAAAAAGCACAATAGGGGCTCTTTAAATCTCATGGTTTTAGCTAGCTACAGGCACTTTCTTAGCATTTCAGCCATTAGTTGCATATTGTGGGGTTGATTGTTTTCCCCTCCGGTGGGCGTGGCTTTCAGCGCTCTCTCTACAGAGCTTAGCCTCTGGTATGCATCCAGCCGACAGAAAATGTGTTTTTGTGCAATGCAAAAGCCATTGTAAATGATGGATTTTACAGTGCAGGAGTAGAGTTTCATCCTATATGAGAGTCCCTTACAGATGTGCGAGTGCATTGTGAAGGCAACAATCCTTCAGTCAGTCGGGTGGCATGAGCATCCACCACATGAACGGATGCGGTCAGAACAACTCTCACACATATCGTAAAGCCCACCCATCTGCAGTCAGAGCCTGCATCACCCAAAGTCATCTCTCTCTCTCTCTCTCTCTCTCTCTCTCTCTCTCTGTCTCTTTGCACCCAGCTACCCTCCTTTTCCAGGATAAACAGACCCTCCACCTCGCTGCAGCAGTTAACATCAGCCTCCGTGAAACACAGCGAGACCGCCTCAGCCCCAGACAAGTTTTACAAGCCCTTCGCTCTCTGTCCTGCCCTCCATCAGCCCGCCTCTTTTCCCCCAAAGGCCCCGTTCCCCATCCCAGACCACTCCCCTAGGCCCCATTAGCACTCTCGAGTTGAGGTTTTACTTTAAGAAAATGTTCTTTTACGCACAGCTGCTCCAGAGACAGAAATCTTTTCAATAGGCCGGAGCTAAAGATCTGCACTAATTTGAAGTTAGCAAGCTTGAAATCCTGACCAACAAAGAAGGAGCAAAGAGGGTCAAGTGGTGACCAAATCATAAATCCGAGGCTTCGTTCTCTGATTAATGTCCTCTCAAATATTCAAGCTGCTAAAAAGCTTTAATTTCTGGCTGTTTAATTGTTTGGTGTATGCTTTTTCTTCCTATAGTCAAACACACAGCTAGATGACAGGCAGAGGAGAGGAGGGAGAGAGGCCACTTTATGCAGCCACAGTATCACAAAGTTGACCAGAATGCAATGCTGCTTTACAACACCGTCTAAGTGTATAAGTGTATGAGTATAAGTGTTCAGAAAAACTCAGTTACTCTCTCTTCTGATTTTGATTCAAATTTATAAACTCAAGTCCATGTTAAGATGGTATGGCGTACAAACAATATACCGTACAATGAGGACAAAATAATGGCACCCGGCAGTGATAAACAAAGGCAATTAATTACTCATGAAGGTACCTTATTTAGACACCCTTTGTTTGATCTGAATGTAATAATAAAATGTAGCTGCACTAATCAATATTTGTATGTGGCCAAGCCTAATGTAGCTATACTTTTTGAGTTGCGATGACCCCTTTAAGCTCCATACCATACCAGTGGTCTTTAAACCTCTGACTTTTCTGACAAGACAGAACAGACAGTGTTTGACGTTCAAGATTTTTTGCCTCAAAATTGAAATCTTGAACATCCACCCCCCCAATGTTGAACACAAAGTCAAGCCCTTAGTGTGAACAGTTAACTTCATTTTATATTGTATGTGGCTTTTTCTTTTCCAGGGTGCAAATTTTCGGGCTAAAACAAGTTCCTTCCCAAGGCGATTGTGATTGGTTTAAAGAAGATGCAAACAACCCAGAGTGCTTTTTTTGTCCTATCCCAGAATGTGTGGAGAAAGGTCTGGCAATGCAAGACAACTGAGAAACTGACTATATATTTATATTTTTGCTAAAAGTATCTAAAAGTATAGTAAAACTTGAAAGGTTTGATACGTTTACATGTATCAACTTGAAGAAACTTATACCCCGTTTACACGTACGTGGTTATTTTGAAAAACGGAGACATTTCCCTTCATTTGTGCCCTTCGTTTAAACGCAAATGGAGAATTCGCCTCTGAAAACGATTCTTTCTAAAAACTTGTTGCTATTTTGGGGATTCTAATTGGCTAACGTGGGCTTGAGCTTCTCGTTACGCTGCCACCTACAGGTTTGGCGTGCTCTTGACGGCGTTGACTGCATATATACACACGGGTACGTGTAAACTAACACTTTTCTGAAAACTGACAGCTGTGCATGATGTTATTTTTTGAAAACCGGAGAGAGGTTAAAATGTCCGTTTATGAAAATAGCCGGCCACGTGTAAACGTAGCATTATTATGTGAAAAGAACAAAGGATAAACGAAACACAATCAAACCAAACGGAGTCGGGTGCCTCAAAGGCAACCAGCCAGCCTTCCAGGTGGAAGAGAGGGAGCCATCTTGAAACCAAACAGCTCAGGTGAGTCTAATCCCTTAACGAGATGGGAGGGGCCAGCCAATCAGGGAACACCTGAAGGAGGGAAACCGAGGCAGGCTAAAACAGGTACAGGTCGTACGGCCCAGGGCCATCACAAGCTAAATCCCACGCATTCAATATTCATGCACACACATGAAAGGCACAGAGGACTCCCCCCCCCCCCAACAAAAATCAAGAAATATAATAGATTAAATAAGTTCAAACAAGCAATACAACTGTATAAACTATTTAAAATGGGCCATTATTTATTTAAAATGTATGATGTTTAAAATACATTGAGTGACAAAAATACTACATATCAATATACACAATGAAAAAGTTGAATTAATGAATGAGCGTTAGCCGTTTTGTAGTGGGGGGGAATAAATACTGGGAAAGATTACTCACTTCACACACACACACACACGTGACTGTGAAGTGCAGGTGAGGGAGGACGGCCGCTCGTACAGAAACAAAGAAAACAGGATTGATTCATTAATTATTAATTATAATTTATTATAATTATTTTCTGCCTGTCCAGAATTCATCTTTTGGTTAGTAGTAAAGGTACTGCCTAACTTACAACACTGAATGAGTATTCCTGTGTTTCATGTTATATGTGTACTGTTGGTGGAACCAAACCTAGGGAGGGCTGGTGGTATGTAACACTTATGCTTAATATTTTTGGCACCCCTAATTTGGCATGTGGCCCCAGCCTGGTCCCTTTATTTAAAATTGGTAACCGCCACTGTTCACCAACTGAGCTTTAACCAGTCCAGCAAGATCGTCTCTGCCCTCAGAGCAGCTCTGCCCATGTTTGCAACAAACTGTAAAAACCCAGCGTGCTTCCCACTTCCTCTTAAAAAACGGACAGACATTCACATTCTGGGCGATCATCTGCAGTATGTGTGTAATAGGGGGCCCGAGAACAAGGGTCCAATCATTTCAAACTGTAGAATGTGGAAAATGTAATGCGCAGGATGTGTTTCAAAGTTGTAACAGCGGCGCCAGTGTCAAGCGTGCAAAGGCGAATTAAAGGTGAGACTGAACACTCAGTCTGCGGAAGAATGTGCTGTGACCACTCCACACGGTTCTTTTATTTTATCGTCTCTTCCTCTCCCTCACCCCTTCTCTTCCTCCTCATCTATCTCTCCCTCCCTCCTTCCCTCCCATCCTTTCCTTAATGTATCCCTTCGGACGAGCCGGCCACAGCAGAGCCATAAACCCCGGCTCTGTATCTGTCCATCACATCTCATAAAAGTCTTATTCATCCCAGTAAAATCTCAAGCTCCTTTCCCTGGGAATGTTTTTTTTTTTTTTTTTGGGGGGGTGGCAAGGATCCCTGTAAATAATTTGTTGCCATGTATTTTACAAATCGTCCTCCCAGTGCTGCGTCCATCTTGTTTCAATCACCGCTTGGAAACGGATGATTTGATCCACAGTGTGCGCAGATTGTTACAAGGTGGACTGGCGCTTGAATCAAGGATGGATGCACGCATGTAAGCATAGAAGAAGACTGTGCGTGCATAATGCATGCTGACCCATAGGTCAAATTGTCTCCACCTGTTATTTTGTCTCCTGTTGCTTTTCATTTTTTTGGGCAAATGTAAGGCTACAAAGAATCTTTTTTTTTTTTTGCATGTTGTGAGTCATGTATGAATCTTGACCTCCGACCCTATAAATAGGACCATGGAAGGGAAGCTGGATGAAAGAGTATGAAATGTGCTGTATAAAAAAAAAAAAACCTGCTGAAAGATCAGTATAGCGGCGTGTCTGTCATGTATGTTAGCTGAAGTGTGGATCTATCTGCAGAGTCACGTAGAGCAGTGGTTCTCAAGCTTTTTTCAATAATGTACCCCCTTTGAACAGTTTTTTTTAAGCCATGTACCCCCTAACCAGCGCAAATAATTTTTGTCAACGATAGATTTACTAAACAACTGCCTTGTACCTGGAAAACATTTAAATGCTAGTGGAAAAAAGGCGAAAAAAAGACTGTAGAAAGAAGGAAGTATGGCAGGAATAGGTCGAAAATAGTAACAAAAACTTTGAAAAAAAAGAGACCCATACTTAAAAAAAAGTAGTAAACACTAGGGCGACAAAAAATTCCAAAAAGCGACAAACTTCGAAAAAAGTGAAAAAAACTTTGAGGAGAAAAAGACAGTAGAAAAAAGTAAGGAAGAAAGGCAAGAAGAGGTCAAAACAAACGACAAAACCTTCAAAAAAAGGTGACAAACTTCAAAAACAGCGACAAAAACTTTGAAAAAAAAAGACAAACTTTGAAAAAAAAAAGAGTAAAAGTAACTACAGCCTTGTAACTGAAAAGCATTTAGCAAAAAATATCACGTACCCCCTGCAGTCCTCCAAAGTACCCCTAGGGGTACACGTACCCCCATTTGAGAAACCCTGATGTAGAGGACGCAGTGAACAACCACATGCCACAGGGTGATGAAGTGGAAGTTGCTGGTTTGAATCCACAACCTACAAAATTATGCAATTTTATGCGATGAAATTGCAGGAACTTGCAAAAACTGCGGTTTGATGAAAAAGAGGGGAAAAAAGTGATTCCCCCCCCCCAACACCCAGCTTTTCGATGATGTTCACGTCTCATAATTACGTCACTTCATAACGTTCCCATGGCAACAGGGGAAAATGGCTGCTCTTGTGTGAAGTAAACGCAACATTTTTCAACTTCCTGCTACGATATATGTGACTTTTTTGCAACGAAAATGCGGGGATTATGAAATCATGCAAGCCCCGCATATTTTGCATGGAAATCAGCAATTTGTGCGGCATATATTTGAAAAAATGCGGCCCCCGCATAAATATGAGGACTTCGGCTGATTATGCATTGAATTATGCGATCGCATTATCGCGTTTTTCTGGAGGGACTGGTAAATAAGGAACTGTTTGCTAACAAGTTCACCATTTCAACTTTAAAGGTGATGGATGATATGTCAGTGTTGGGTTCCCAACTTGTTTCTGTTGCCCCTAAGTGGCCGAAAATAATTAACTAAAAGGGGCGTATGAAAAAACAACTCGCCTTTTCAGTTCAGGTCTTGTGCACATACATATAGGTAATCTTTTGTGGGGCTGCCTAGATCAGAAAACATGGGATTCAACAAGCCATTCAGATTTGGCTTCCCTACCTATGTCACAGGCCCTAAAACGGAGCGTTTATCAGGCAGTGAAACCAAATTATAAAATCACGAGTCATGCTCAATTCTCAGATGCTTTCATTGTCGTTTCCTCATTATGTCGCCAAAGAACATTTTATTTGGTTGCCATTAAAATGCATTTCTATCAAAACGTATTTGCTGCTTTGACTTGTGTTTTCAATTACGTTTAATGCAACTGAATTTTGTTAACTTTAATTTGTTGTACACATTGGGTTGCTTTGGCTGCTTTGAGTGAAATATGTTAGGAGAAATTTTTGCAACTCCAAATTTGACCCATATCCAAAGTTTCTATATAAAAAATTTGAGTTTCTTTCAACCAAATTGTCAAAGAACAATAACGTGGATGGTTCCATACAACGCTCTTCAGTTCACTACTTTCATTGAATTTGGGTGTTTTATTCCATTTTATAGCATTTGGAAAAATAATTGGTAAAAGAACATTGAAAAAAAGTTGACAAAAATGTCCTAAAAAGTTCAAAAACGTCAGAAAAAGAATGAGAAAAATGTCAAAAAGCATAGGAAAAAGCGACAAGTGTCGAAAAAGACGACCAAAACGTTAAAAAAAATGATGACTGGAATGCAAGTCGTAGTATGCAGGAATGCCTATACATTAAATACACATATAGTTTAAATACACTGAAGAGATGGAGATTCAATCATTGATGTTGCATGATAATGTGATGTTTCTCTGAGTCCCAGCTCCTCCTGCCTCGGTTATACTATTGCTGTACACTGAGGCTAACATTTAAATGTCCCATTAACTGCTTTTTCTCCATTTGCTTTCCCGCTTTTACTATTTGTTAATTGTCATGCCGGTGAGGACCTCATCCAAATGCATCCTGTAATCTAAAATGCAATTTCTTATCAGAGTATGTGCAAAGCCAGAAGATGGCAGTGCAGAGCTTCTGTTGGGGTCGATATTCCAGCCTGGCATTGTCCTCCCCGTCCCACAGCTTCAAGTGTGTATCAGTGCTTCTCAGCCGAGGGCTTAGCCTCTACATCAGCACATCTGGGTAGGAGAAAGGACTCTTGTTGCCTGCTCAAGTAACATTCTTCCATTTATTATCTGTTCTTTAAGTTGGGCACACTTTCTGCATCTTATTATGTGTGTGTGTGTGTGTGTGTGTGTGTGTGTGTGTGTGTGTGTGTGTGTGTGTGTGTGTGTGTGTGTGTGTGTGTGTGTGTGTGTGTGTGTGTGTGTGTGTGTGCGCGTGTGTGCGTGTGTCCATCATTGAAGATGAATCAGTCTAGTTCTGTCTGTGTTTGCTCGGCTATTACCGGAGCAGACAGACCATCAGATTGCTAAAACGTATACCCTACTAGTGTGTGTGTGTGTGTGTGTGTGTGTGTGTGTGTTCCTTTTCCGTCTGCATGTGGATGTATAGATGCCTACTGTAATTGCATATATGTGTGTGTGTGCCATTATTAGGACCCTGTTTTTGTAATTGTGTATGCACAGAAACCGCAAACCGAAGGGGGTTTGGTTGATTTACGATAAGGCCACCCCCCCCCACACCCCCCCAAAAAAAAAAAAAAAAAACACCCCCCCCCTAATAAAGTTCTAGAAAATTAAAAGCAACGATTAAAGGAAACGCATTCTCACGAACTAGTTTGTATGATATCGTACGAAAACGTATGCACACCCGTTGGTATGATATGCTACGTGGAATGCGTGGAAAACGTATGAATTACAGTGCTGTACTTTTCGTAGCTACATGTACGAATGGTTCATGAAAACTGGAATCCAACCCTGTCAGGAATCCATATCATCACTTTTGTTGGTTCCAAAGTATTCATTTTAATACTGTTATTCTGTTACTATAATATTATTATTATTATTATTTTTATTATTCTTTATTTTACTTTTAGTCTTGTCCTGCTGTAGTTTGACCATCAGCTGATAAAGATTTACTATAAATCATACCTGCCGCCTCATGTTCCACCTGCACTTCATTTCATCAGTTCTCCACACCCTTGCCTGCATGTAACATCTGGCACATCGGCACGGCCAACTGGAGCGCAGGCTGTGGTTCTACGGCTCCGCCCGCTGAGGTTTAGCTCGACCGACGTGATTATCTGTGGAGCAACTGAGCCTTGAATTCATCCAGTATCAACACCCGTAATGTCTCGAGTAATGACAGTGAGCGGTGAGAGGAACTCAGAGTCTGTCACATTTACACTCCATTCTGCTTCCTGCAGGGGAGTGCAGCACCCTTCCAAACACTCAACGCTGAAGAGCAGCAGTGTGTGGTTGTGAGCGCGCTCAGTTGCTGCCTCTCTGTTCTCTGAATGTGGTGTGAATTCCACAAAATTGTAGTAAAAAAAAAAAAAAGAAACTTATATTGCCATGACAGCCTCTGTGGTGTAAAGGTGGATGTGTGTGTATGTCTGTTTAAGTGTATGTGTATGTGTCTGTGTCTACGTGAACAGGTGTATAGTAGAGTGTGTGTGTGTGTGTGTGTGCGTTGTGTGTGTGTGTGTGTGTGTGTGTGTGTGTGTGTGTGTGTGTGTGTGTGTGCGTGTGTGTGTGTGTGTTTCCCTGCCAAAGACAAATGCCCCAGGACACACAGCTGAGCTGGCAGAGGTTTACATTTCACTGCAGAAAATGTCATCTTTTCTCACTGTGATGGCTATTATTATTATGATCCATGCCTCCTCCAGGTGCCCAGGCTCTGTTTGACTGTGTGTGTGTGTGTGTGTGTGTGTGTGTGTGTGCATGCGCGTGCGTTTCCTGACTTTGTGTACCCTCGCCATACTTTGATTAATCACAACCCTCAAACATTCTTTTTCCTGTCAAAATAGAAAAAGACGAGAGACAGATGATCTTTGTTTCCACAAAGACATTTCTTTGATTTCCGCCAGCGTTTTTTTTTTTGAGCGTTTTTTTTTTTCTCCCAAACCGCTAAATGGGATACAAAACATGATCTCTTTTGACTGCCATTCAAAAGCTCTATTGGCGCTCCGGTCGGAAGGCTAGCCTATATTGTCTTTAGATATGGGCTAGATCGTATAGACCGTGCATGTGGTTTTCCTGGCTTGGTTAAAAAAAAAAAAAAACATGCAGGAGGGAGAGGAAGAGAAATGTTGAATAGACATTACCGGAGCCATTTATTTTACATTGCTGAAGGATATCGGTGTCAAGGAGGGATACAGCCCATTTACTGAACCTCTGCCTTTCTAAGTTATTTTGCAACGCACACCGAATTTTGTTCAGGCACTTATTTTTCATTATTTTGACATCTAAACTTGACAGACCCTGGATTATATTGCAATCCTGGCTGAAGAAAGATAAAATAAAAAAAAAAATAATAATTAAAAAGTATGAATGAAAAAAAACATGTGGACAAAACGTCTGAATATGTGATTGAATGGGTTTATTGTCCAGTATTATAAGCATGATGATCCCCTGTCAACTTAACTTATTTTGTCTTTTTCAGTCATGCTAGCAGCATGACTCTTGGGATAGCATCATCAGTAATTCTGTTTGAGCTCAAAGTCAAAAATCTCCATTGCCATTGGATGGATTGCCATGAAATTTGGCAGGAGACATTTATTCCCCCCACAGGATTTCCCATAGCACAACCATCAAGTAAAAATTCCAATTCATACCATACTTGGGTTTATGACCAAATACCTGCAAAACTGATGGCGTTTCCATCAGCCTCATGTGTAGCTACTTTGTGTTTAATGCTGATTAGCTAATGTTAGCATGCTAACACGCATACCTAAGATGGTGACCATGATAAATATTGCTATCCGTGTACTAAAAACACGCACATCTTCTACGTCCAAAAATTGTACAGGGATTTCTGCTTTCCAAGAACTCACAACACCGTAGAATTTGTTTTTAACTTGGATACCCAGGGCTCGGTTTACACCTATCACCATGTTTAGCCACTTGGGGACCATAGGCAGGCTGGGGGAACTCATATTAATGTTAAAGAAAACTCATAAAGTGAATTTTTCATGCCATGGGACCTTCAACAATGCATTACGTGGTGCTGGCATGTGACGTGTTAAAATCTTGTGTAGGCCCCACAGAATCAATGCTAATGGAGAGTCAGTTAGGGTCCTTTGTCATGGTGGACACACAAATTGATGGTTCAACACAGCCCTGTCTCAAAGTCCACATAAACAAACGCGGGACTTTCACCCAGGAGACCACTGTTCTTGTACTTATTTTAACCCAAACCATGAACTTAACCAAGTAGTTTTGTTTCCCAAACCTAGTTTTTTTTCCCCATGGTGCCAACACATTACTGCCACCACCATGTAACGCTATGTTAAAAGGTGCAGTAAGTGATGCTGTGCAAATATGGTTGATTTTTGAACTCAACTGCCAAACAAATACAACCCCCGCTTCAGAAGCTCCGCCCCCCCTAGATTCACAGACAGGTAACTACTGGCCGGATGGCACATTCACATGCTCCCCACCCCCCTTCAATCAACTGTCGCCGATTGGCTGGAACAGTGATTTGTGGCTCGTGCACTCCTTTCTGTTTGTTTTCCATTTACACTGCCAGGGCTGTGTATTAACACCGGATTTCTTTTCAGCGCACGCAGAAAATAGAGAGCTAGGCGACCGTGAGGAGACATTCACTGAATTCGACAAAAAGTCTATCGGCTTAGCATCGCTTACTGCACCTTTTAAGAGGTCCTGATGTATTTCATCAAGAGGTCATTTCAAGTATTTCCGTGAGATCAGGTTGACTACAGAGACTGGCTTCCTCCACTACAGTGAATGAAAGAACGTTAAGCATGCAGGGCCGTAGTCCCCTATTCAGTGATGGGACAAAGCCAAATAGAGGAAACTCCAGTTCGATCGTGTGAACAGCCCACCGTCATTCTATATCACAAAGTAAAAGAAAGAATGCAAGCACGGTTACCGTGGGGAACATAATTAAAAGCATGTTGAGTCTGATGTGATGGGTTCAGTGGGTAAAATCACATCCTACGTTTTATAAGCCGGGACTGCTGTTGAGCCTTCGTGTCAAGTATAAAACCAGCGTCAGTCTTACTGTCCGGTCATCAGGAAGAACCTATCCAATGGACTATTTCATCTCTACAGCATCCGGGCCAATACCCACTTGGTAACAACTTGATAACATTTGCAGGCATGTTTTAAAAAAGAAGAATCTAACTTTTTTTGGGGGGGATCCTTGATGTGCCAAAATCCATAAAGTGAGTAAAGAGTAAAGTAAAGAGCTTCTGTTTCTTCCTGTGGGCACGCAGTGACTGGCAGGAAGCGGAGCTTAACGTCATGCAGCACTGATATGAAAACACAACGCAGCAGAGTGAAGTGAGGCTACACAGACTCTCTTTATGGTTATTGTGATGGATTACGTCTCTCTTCAGATACTTTTCGTGATGGACAAGACTGAATGGCACCTAACTGCCGTTTTCTAAAGGAGGAAAACAAACTCATATCCAACTATGCGTGCTGTTAGCAGAAAAAAAAACACAGGAATAATATTAAAATTATGCACGAATGTGTTATTCTTCCTGTTCGAAGAGCTACACGGGTACACCGACAAACACGGGGCATTCCAAGTGTTTTGGCGTGTGTCTTCCTTTCAATATTTATGGTCAGTATTGTTGTGTATCTGGCTGAACTCCTGTGGTTTCTGATTCATGCTTTTTGTGGCTTGGAGCGAACTCGACCTTTGGCCATGGGTTTGGACACATCTAATAATCACACAAACACACATAAATATGCACATACCCACACACACATACAGAAAATACACAATCAGAGGTCCAGTGGGAAGTGAAAAAGAGCATTCCTGTAAAGGGTTTGAACTTATCGACTGGGGAAACAAATTTCAGATGGGCGGTTATTTATTTCCCCCCGCTTCAGAAACAGATTGGTGGTTAGTGAGCGGGCTGGGCCAGCTTCCCAGATGAAGACTGACCCGCAGCATTTTCAACGAAGATGTTCTAGTGGAAGACATTTCTTGGCCAGAATCGGGCCTTATCAGATACATAAACTGCACGGTTCATGGTTTGGACGACACAGAACAACCTCAGTGGACCAAGCCAAGCATTATCCACATCCATTCCTGGGTTGGTGTATCTAATCATGCAAAATACGGTTCATATGTTCAGTGTGGAACTGATTTAAGTGCATATTTTCTCGAAGTCCCTGGCTGCAATAGTGGTAGCCGTTGTTGAAATGCTAGTTTGAAGTAGTAGTATATTTATTTCTACAGGCTGTCATCACAAGCCTGTCAAACTTATCAATAATCAATTACAGAACAAAATGCAGCTATACTGTATGAAAAAAAAAGCATGCAAGTATGGAAGACATAACAAGCCTTCCTAATCTACAGAAGCCAGCCCAGGCTACCTGGCACCACCACCATTCTTAGATCCTTTAATGTGCTTAAGGAAAAACTGCTGTAAAAACCGCCGTACATTTATTTATCCTAAATTTTTTGCATAAGCACTGGAACAAAAAATACAGTCTTGTACAAATCTCTTTGCCAAAAGCCCTGCTCTTATGCAGTGAGCAAGTATGATTTTAATCCAGTGCAAATCTGTTTTATTTATTATTTGTGAGTAAGTACGACATTTGAGCGCAAATGGCCTTTCACATTTTGTTAAAGACAGATGTCCCTTGTTAAAAGTAATCTCGCACAAATCAAAAACATTTCCTTTTTAGTTCTCTTCAAGACAGAGTTTCTATTTCTCCTGATGTCTTAAAAACCAGAACAAATGAGTAAACTCTAAATAAGTTAACTTCTCCAATGTTACAAGAAATCTAGTCTGTGGTGCGTCGAGTGCAAATTCATGTCTTTGACTGTTTGTATAATTTGTTTTGTATAATTATGTATGGCTTACATCCACCCACTGTGGAAAAGAATTTCCTCTTGGAGGACTATCTTTCTATCTAAATACGCATAAACGACGATATACGATGAATACAAATCTGGGGCTTGAGTGATTTCTTTCAATGTAATTATCTTATGCAAAAGCATTTCACAATGGTTAGAGTTTTTACGTCCCAGATCTAAAGACAAGGTTTTCACACCACTGTTTAGTTTGGTTCAGGTTACATTATTTGTAACCGTAGGTAGATTTGTTTTGCAGCAATACTGTGACATCCATTTTTACACACAACTCTGAAAACATACTAAAAACTGATACAAGTACTTTAAATCTGATACTCAAGTGAAATAAAAATCCTTCAAATATTAATTCTCCGGGGTGCCTGGTTAGCTCACCTGGTTGAGCGTGCGCCCCATGTACAGAGGCTCAGTCCTTGTCGCAGCGCCTGCGGGTTCGGTTGGGACCTGTGGCCCTATGCTGCATGTCATTCCCCCTTTCTCTCCCACTTTCCTGTCTTAATCTGTCCTATAGATAAAGGTGAACCAAGCCAATATATATATATATATATATATATATATATATATATATATATATATATATATATCCCAATTCCAGTGAAGTTGGGAGATTGTGTAAAACATAAATAAAAACAGAATACAATGATTTGCAAATCCTTTCTAACCTATATTCAATTGAGTACACTACAAAGACAAGATATTTAATGTTCAAACTGATAAACTTTGGTTTTTTTTTTGCAAATATTCACTCATTTTGAATTTGATGCCTGCAACACGTTCCAAAAAAGCTGCGACAGGGACATGTTTATCATTTACACAACGTCACAACTTCATTATATATATATATATATATATATATACACACACACACACACACACACACACACACACACAATATAAATATATATATATATATGTATATGTGTGTGTGTGTGTATATATATATATACACACACACACACACACACACACACACACACTACCGGTCAAAAGTTTGGGGTCACTTAGAAATTTCCCTTCCACTCCATTACAGACAGAATACCAGCTGAGATCAGTTTTTTTAATCAGGGCAGCAGTTTTCAGATTACATTATGTGCTTACATAATTGCAAAAGGGTTCTCGACTGTTGTAGAAAGAGGTGGCTGATCTTTAATGCAATATCTACGTTGCCCATTATCAGCAACCATTCATCCAATGTTCCAAAGGCACATTCTGTTTACTAATCTCGCGAAGCAATGTCTGGAAAATGATTGAAATAAAATGAGCTGGTTTGACCGTGGACATGCAAGAGACAGCTAGCTAGTAGTTATTTATGCATAAAATCTCCTGAATTGAAGACAGAAGTGACAAAAGCAGGATACATACAAGGCAGACACAATGGTTGCTACTGTGTGTTGAACCGTGTGTTTATGGGTTGTTTGTATTTTCAGACCAGGTCCATTAACTGGCCCCTTACAGAGAAACTCAGCGGGGTTCAGATGTGTTTTGTCTTGCTGTTGATTCATGCAGTGTTACTCTGAGGCGCCACAATCATCATGGGTGGCCATGTTGGGCCCTTGGCACAGCACACATAAATGCTAACTTACCCTATAGTATATAGTATAAGGTACGACCTAGTTCTCTCCTACACATACGCTAACATAAAAGAAGTGTATGCACTTATAATCACTCTCTTTACAAACCACTGTAACTCTGCAGGAACAAACTTCTCAAACATTCATACAGTATGCAAAAAAAGCACAAAAAACAAGAGAAAAAAAATGTGCTTTTGCTTATTGCATGTTTATATAACCTAAGCACAAATTCAAAGGGACATACATACTCACTCATGCTGCTTCACACACACACACACACACACACACACCCCTCCCGCTGGGCCGTAAAAACAAACTGCTGAAAATATGGCATTTGTCTTCTGATTAAACACTCACATTCCAGCAAACAGTGTTTGGCCTGCCAGGCAACGGCCGTCATATTGACAGTCGGACGTGCGGTTTGGCCGGGTGATCTCTCATGAAGGGAAGCTTTATGGCACAGCCAGCTCCATATAATCAGCTTTAAATGGCCCAAATGCTAACGAGAACGACGGCACCCTCCCTCCCTTCATACCAGCCAGCCGGGCCCCAGGAGTCAGGAAAGACGGAAACAACAGCTTCAGGGGCCGTGAAGAAATGAGGAATGTTTAGTGGGTTCAAAGATCCCCAAAAGTCTAATTTATTGACATGTAATTGCGATACAGTTTAAGTTAGATCCACAACCATCTGTCAGGAAATTGTTTCGCTGGAATGATGATGGCCTCTTGCATGTTAATTTGCTAAAGCTATGCATGTGGGATAGTAAAATTAGCAGCCAAAATATATGAGGTTACCTAAAAGTTAGCTATACAAAATACCCCCCCAAAAAATCAACCATCTGAAGTTATAGGCTGACAGTGATGGGTCATTTATTTCAGGAAGTGTTTAAACTGCTCTAATAAATCTCTTCCCCTATTTTCATTAAAGCGCCCATATTATGCTCATTTTCAGGTTCATAACTGTATTTTAAGGTTGTACCAGAATAGGTTTACATGGTTTAATTTTCAAAAAACACCATATTTTTGTTGTACTGCACAGCTCTCTCTCACTGCTGCAGATCCTCTTTTCACCTGGTTTCTGTTTTAGCTACAGAGTGAGACCTCTTTTCATCTTCTTCTTCTGTACTATCTTTGATTGCACTCGCACATGCGCAGTAGCTCAGATGTAGAGCATGTCAGCTAGCTAACTCTAGAGACAGTAAAAGAGAGCCTGTTTCTCCAACTTTGGTCAGTTACAAGGCAGGATTAGCTGGGAGACTTCTAAATGAGGGCGCACATGTAAGTAGTTCTTTTGTAGATTATGGTGAACTTGTGTGTGTTGTAGCAGTGCTTTGCTATTGAGAACGACGTAGCATGCTAGCGTTAGCGTTAGCCGGCTAACGCTAACGCTACGAGCTAACGGTTGTGGTTAGCCAGCTCATTTCGGACTGTGATGTCACAGTCCGAGGCCGATTTTGAACAGCTCACTAGGAGACTGAAAGCAGGACACATTCAGAAACCGTATCTCACTCAAAACAGCATGGATGGATTTTTTTCAAAGTTTGTATGTGTGTGGAAGCACCAGAGACACAAAAGAACACCCCAAATCCCAGAAAAAGTGTTTTTTTCATAATATGGGCACTTTAAAGTACAACTAAAAAACAAAAATCTGTGACCCAAAATATTTCGGGGATGAATGAATTACCTGATTATAGTCTATATCGACGACGATTCATTTAGGGGATTGCTCCGTTGCCGCCGGAAGATCCGCCGGATGTCCCTTATTTTTTGAATTTTTTTATTTATTGAACTCCGGTGGATTTCTGAGGACTATGTTTAACTGCTCCTTAGATCTCTGCAGGGTAAATCCAGACAGCTAGCTAGACTATCTGTCCAATCTGAGTTTTCTGTTGCACAACTTTTGAACATACACATGTTCCACCAAAACAAGTTCCTTCCCGAGGCTATTTTGCAGAGGCACTGTTATTGCGTCCGGGGCTGAGCGCCGCCCAAGACGATTGTGATTGGTTTAGAGAAATTACAATAAACCAAAGCACGTTTTTCTCCCATCCCGGAATTTAGTGTGGACTAGCTAGACCCTCCTCCGCGACGCAATGCGAGACTGACCTGATATTGCATCTTAAGTAATACATGATGTCATATGTTTAGAACTTTTTGCCTTAATAACTCGCCACACCTTTTAAGCACTTAAATTATTGAATTATTGTGCCCCCTGGCCACGGTGAGATCTGCTGACCAAGGTCTTCCGACAGTACCCAAAATCTAGGCTCATAACCTCGTTAAAAAAAAAAATAAGAAGAATTGTGTGTGGTTTCTATTGTTGAGTCTTTAAACTTCTGTGTTTGCCTTTTTATTTTGTTGCTTTTATTATTATCATGACTTTGTTTTCACTTGTTTTTATGTATATTGCTATTTAACAGGAAAAGACAACAATCATACAGACGTATGTAAGAATACATAGACTAAAATATTTTATCAGACTCCTGTACAGATAGTGAACAAGCCAACCTCCATAATGTCAAAGCAATGCAGTGGGATTAATGACTGTACTGTAATTACTGTATTTAAAATTTGAATCTCTTAAACTATACTTACTGAAAAAGTAATCACATTACTGTAACACGTCACTTAGTAAGTTCCTGCCCAACACTATAATAGAGAGCAGGATGAGTTATTGGAAGCCAATATCTAAGCCAATAAAATGACATTTACAAGTATGACTCATCTTCAAAGTGCTATGAAGAACGAAGGGAAAAGTAATTTGAGATCTGACCAGAGATTACAAAAACGTTAAATGTGATGTAGTCCTTTACATGTGTTCAGTAATATGGTGTTGTAAAATATCGTATCCTGTTTTATTGTCTCCTTAATCTCTAATTCATCTTTGTCTGTTTGGCACAAGAAGAGTCATAAGAAACCAATAACTGCACATATGGTCCCGGATGTCCTATTCTCTCGCTGTCAGGCAGCAACCTCTATCTCCATATTTCGTCAATTCCATTTTGTTTCATCCATCAATGCTATTGGTCACCCTTTACGACTGTCTGTGGGTTTTGCAAATATTTGAACAGTGACAAGGCGATTTTGTCTGACTTCGCCTGAGGCAAATAGCTCAATAAAATGTTTACAAATTTTTTCCTGAAAAACAGCCTTACGCTAAAAACACAATCCCCCATGATCACCACGCGAAAACAGGATTTAAGAAATATTTGCAAATTTGTTTAAACAAAAACACTGATCACATTGAGATAAATATTTAGACCCTTAACTCGGTACTTAGTTGAAGCACCTTTGGCAGCGATCACAGCCTTGAGTCTTCTTGTGTATGAAGCGACGAGCATTGCCGTTCTTCTCAAGCTCTGTCAGGTTGGATGGGGACCGTCGATGGACAGCCATTTTCAGGTCTCTCCAGAGATGTTCAATTGGGTTCAAGTCCAGGCTCGGGCCGAGCCACTCCAGGACATTCAGAGGTTGTCCCTGAGCCACTCCTGCGTTTGTTTTGACTGGGACATTTCCTCCTGACATGACGCTTGAAATTGAGACCGAACTGTTCAATCTTGGTTTCAGACCAGAGAATCTTGTATCTCACAATCTGGGAGTCCTTTAAATCCTTTTAAAAAAAAACTCCAAGCAGGCTTTCATTTGTCTTTCACAGAGTAGAGGGTAAAGTCTGTCCACTCTGCCATAAAGCCCAGATCAGTGAGGTGTTGCAGTGATGGTTGTCTTTCTGGAAGATTCTCAAGTTTACCGGCATTGTAATGATTGAAACGTAGTACAGTATAGCACTTTCTACCGTGAACAATCACCAATAAAAGCTTCTCAGTCAGCGTCAGATACAACGGAAAAAGCACCCTTCAGCATGTGTGTAGAACTCACCGGGGAGAGCAGCAGCTACGCGGCGCTTGAAGATGATGTAGTTTTACGAGCAACAACGGTAGCGAGTAGTATGAAAAGCCAGAAATTCCACGTAGGGAAGGTGGTTGAGGGGGTGGATGGGTCAAACAACATAGGACTTTACCTTCCTAAACCCAACTGTCCTGTTCTTCTTTTTCTAAACCCAACTCTCCCGGTCTGTCCCGTTCTTGTCCCCTACTTCTTTTCCTAAACCCAACTGTCCCATTCTTCTTTTCCTAAACCCAACTGTCCCGTTCTTGTCCCGCGTGTCACAGAACGTATCTTTTATAAGCCCACCCACAATCTTTTCATAAACCTAACTGCGTTAAAAGTGATGTCAATAGTCCCGACCAAAGATAGACACAATATAAGGCGCCTTAGATAAAGCGTGACTAGATATGACGCTAAAGGAGACTTTTAGCGTCAATAACAGCACCAAAGGCACCTGATCAAGCGTCCGTATTTTACGCCATGGGAGTGAGAATGTGTTGGATCTGAAATTGTTGGATCTGAAATTGGGGAGAAATTAACATCTGCAACCAAGATTACAGGTTACATTACAGGTACACGCAGCAGTGTACGTAATGTAAACACTGCAGTAACGTCTGTTGAATCGCATTGAAGCCCAAGTGTTGACGTTAGCGCAGTATGCTCGTTTCGACGTCGACGTGTCCGGTGGGTACGATCCAGCTACTACCGAACTTTTTGCATTTAAGAATTATGGAGGCCACTTTGCTCTTATTTTGTAGCCTTCACCATATCTGTGCCTCACAAAATCCTGTCTCTCTTTCGACTTCATGGCTTGCTTTTTGTTCTGATGTGCACCCTCAGCTGTGAGACCTTATATAGACAGCCTTTCCAAATCATGTCCCATCAAGGTGTAGAAACGTCTCAAAGATGATCAAGAGAAATGGAAGACACCTGAGGGTCTGAATACTTATCTCATTAAAGTAAGAGATATTTTAGTTTTTTTGTTTAATCAATTTACAAAGACAATTTAAATTCCTGTTTTCTCTTCGTCATTATGGGGTATTCAGTGCAGATTGATTTGGGGGAAATTAATTTAAACATTTTTAACATAAGCCTGCAACATAACATTAGAAACAAGTTAAGGGGTCTGAATACTTATCTAAATGCACTGTTAAGTTTATATATTGTTTTTCTATATGGGATTACAGCATCTTGTACTCTCAGAGACAGTCAACACTTACTGTATGGAGACTTCATTGTCTGACTAAAAACCTTTCACATCCTTGACGAATAGACAGACAGTCTATCAGATGATGCAGACAGGATGCCTTTACAGTTATGTGGCAGCTCCGTCTCAACAATGTCTGAGATGGAGGCTGAAGTAAGATAACAGCCTGGTAAACATCAGGCTAAAGTCAGAGGAGGTCTGCTGCACTTGGTTCATTAATATGAGATAATATGGAGAGAATAGAACTTAGGGTTCCTCCAAAAGTGCGAAAAACAAATTATATTTAACACAACAGCTACAAAAGAAACAACAACCTTAATTATCATGAATTATTACAATTTGAACCACTAAGTTCAATGTCAACCTCTAAGTCAAAATTAAATTTGAATTCTTCTCACGTTTTGTGTCAGGAAATATACAGTATAATGGACACTACCAAGTTGGCTACCATCCACCTGGAAAGTAGAAGCCAGTTAGCTTAGCTTGCTAATGTTAACACAAGGGATTGATGCTTGGTCTGTATAGGTGAAGCCAAAACATCTCGATCGCCCCCTGGTGGCTGGCTAGGTCATAAATCCCGCCCGCCTCCATGTTAGCGGATATGGAACAAAAAGTAAAACGTCAAATCAATTTTTCCCAAAGATGGTTTCTGTCATTTTAGGTACGCTGTTTGTTCAAGCGTTCATTTATCTGATCAGTTTGTTTTCTATTAGTTATTTGATGCTATAAAAACGTGGTGAAACGTCATGATTGACAGCTGGGATTGACTTGTGATTGGTCAGGCGAGTGTATGGGCGGGACTTTGATACTACGGCCCGATCACTACTGCGCAGACTCTGGCTCCAAAATTGCAAGCTGGCAGCGCCCGTATCCGGGATATTTTGGCTTCACTTTTGTACAGCGGGAGGAAGTGGAGACGCGTCGTCCATCTGTATATATAGTCTATATTGGCACCACCATTAGCAGTCAAAACTGTCACTGCAAAAAGATAGATATAACTTACATTTTTCGATAACTACAAGTTTGACCAAGCAAGTAAACAAGCCAAAACAATCACCAATTGTGATTTCTTACCATAAAATACCAAAAAAGTTATTTTAATTTCAATTTGAAAAAAAAAAACAACCACCAAGAGAGACGCAGTGCAAAGATAGTCTCAACTTAAGTTACCCAGGCTTCATTTCAAAATGTGGAAAAGTCATTTTGACAGGAACATTTCCAGTCTATTCAGAAGAAGAGGAAGCCATGGGTGTGAGGAGCTGCGGTGGGTAAAAGTCTCCAGTCATTGAACTTACCACGCATAGTTGTGGGTAGCTTCTTGAATTGTTGACTTCATGTTCAGCCATGCAAATCGTATTAAATGAGCTGAGCTGCAATGGGACAAATGGGCTGCAGTTAACAAGGCAGAGAGCATCTGGTAAAAGTAAATCTTTACAAGCCCCTAACACACAGACAGAGCTGCACAGGGAAAAAGATGCCTTAAACAGAGATAGGAAGAGGATGTCTTTATGGGACAGCTGTGTAACTCCAGAGAGCAGGAGGAAGTGTTAAAGGATGCTACTGAGGCATGTTGACATCGGCCGTCATCCCTGCCTTCATGTCGCATTTTGTAGAAGAATAGTGGGTTTTTACTATCAGAATTGTGAAGACTTTTTTAGATTTCTGCTGTGAATAAAGCACAGGATTAAGAGTTAGATATATGAATAATTTTACATGCACACTACCTGTATCGATTGGCAAAAAAGGGGACTACAATTTACTAAAACCACTCAGTTTCTGAAGCAATACGTGCTGGATTGTTGCTGCATACAAGAAACTGTTCATCTATATTTACTGACAATGTGTGAATAATGTATCACTAAGAAAATTCATATCTTTTTTTTGAATGAAAAAATGGTGCATAAAGAGACACATGATAGGTGAGAGAGTGCAGTATCAAAATAGTAAAAGAAGTGATGTCACAAAAACATAGGAAGAAATGACAAATTTCAACAGCATAGTACCAGACAAAAACCTAATATAGTAAATTAGGATATTGGTAGAGGTAGATCTGAGGTTCCTCGCGTAATCAAAATGGAGAAACATGTAAAGATGCATTTTGTGTCTAAATTTTGACTTGGGAGGATAAAATCAAAGTGTTTTTTTTTTTGTGACCATCTTGGCCAACTTTTGACAGTCATGTCACATTGTCCTAAAATACATCCAAACAGGTAGGAATTTTTCGGAATCAAACTGCTTACAAAGCCGTGCTATTTGTCCTCATTGCTCAATATCTGAAGCGAGCATTTCTCCTTGTGTGTGCAGCTTGTAAAAATATCACAAACTGCTTTGCGACTGTAGGGTTAAATGGCTGCAAAAGCTGTGTGTGTATGTATCGGTGTGTGTAAATGGACTTGTGTTAAAGCTGGGTTGCTGCCTGCCTCTACGAGCACCTAACCTCAAAATACCACACATTAACAGGATACCTATTTTGCATAGCAGACATAATTCAAACCATAAAAAATGTTTGTCATCCCCAAGGACGGAAAGTCACTAATTTAAAGTATTCTAATTACTATGATTATGCATGAGCTTCTTGATGTACTGAGAGCCTAAAAGTTGAGTCATTCTGTTTACTGCCCCGCATCTTTTGAAAAACATGTTTCACATTTCTATAGGTTTACTTTCCAACCCAAGAAATCTTACTGTTATTGTAATTTATTTTTAAAAAGGACCATACCCCTGTTTTGCATGTTTAAAATCAGTTGTACTTTAGTGGTGACCAAAGAATACCATAGTGTTGTAGATTTTTTTTAACATTTCCATTCATTTAAATACACAATGAAAATCAAGCTGCATACACTTGACATCATGCCACTGTATTGTGTAAATGCAGTGCAGACTTTTCAAATCAATCCTCACTATGACTAGCCTGGAAATCCAGACCCAAATCTGAAAGATTAAGGGTCTGGCATTGAGTAATGAAAATGACCCAACTCGAGGGGCGGCACCAAGCATGCATTTGAAAATCTCACAGCACGCAATTGGATAACACTACAACCAATCACAACAATACACGGGGTGACGTATCCAGAGCTCCATACAATTAGCTACCAACGGAGCCAACTGGTAGATTAAACTGTCGTCGTCTATTTAGCTCGCCTCTGGCCCACCTATATCAGATACACCAATGTGATTGGTGCAGCTCGCCTAGAGGGCAGAGTTAATGAGCATCATTACTCAATGCCAGAGTGACTTGCTGAGCAAATTCAAATGGTGCTCTCGCGAGAACTCTGGATTTCCAGCTGCTTCACCGCCCAAAAATGATGTCACTTTGAAAATGATAAAATATAAGTTGTTCATTATACCATAAATCCACGGGCAAAGGCACAAACGCAACTTGATACACATGCGGCTGGCTTCATGCTATTCCAGTGATTTACAGCTGGTGGCAGTAATGCACCAAACAGCGTAGCAACGTGCCAACAAGGTAAGGAAAGGACGACTGTAGGCTAAATATAGCTAACATACATGACAACATACCTTTAAACCTGCATGACAATGCAGGGTTTCAACAAAAAAAAGGGTCTTGTAGCGATGTCTACACGATATGTGACATCGCTGTTTGTTAACAAGAAAACTTTACATTGCACCTTGAAGTTGTGGGTGCATGGGTGGACTTGGACTCTTAACTTTGGTAGTTCTAAAATCCTGATGGACCTGTCCTCAGTAATGTAAATTGGGTTTAACTTGTAGGCTAACAAACACCAGCACTTAAAGTCGGACAGGCGCTTGGAACCAGATTAAGCCCAACTTTAACCCCTGAATTGGTCGGCCAAAACAAATTTTAGAATTGGGACGAATTTCTGTCAGAGCGGTCGTTGCTTGACGTAAAACTCGCAGGCAAGGCAATTAAAACGTGTAGTGTGAGTTGACGACATACAAGATTAATAAGAACACAGCGTCTGACCAGCTTGAGTCACATGAAAGTTTTTTTTGTAATGAGAAATACCCTTACTCTACTATTTTCATTTTTAGGTCATGCTGTTGAACCTTTAACTTTCCAGCTCTGTGAATTTACCCGGACATTCTGTCCAGGCATGTGCGGATGTCTCTAAACCAGCACATGATACAGTACGTTGACGCTTTATGACTATCTGGCGACTTTTTGAACAGCCAATATTTCTTTGGCGGGATTATAACTCAAATTCTAATGTGTCTAATGTTCCCTTGTGTTCAGTTCAGCGCTATGGAAAAAGTTTGCAGCTGTAGTTGGAAGGAAAAACCTCCGGGACCGAACAGCACTGGCTCACAGGGAACACTGGGTGCGACTCACCTCTGCGAGTGTTTTCTCAACTGGACTCTAATATGGGAGACTCAGCACTAAATAAAGCGCTATCCCAGATGTATGCTGCGCATCAAGCTTTTTGATTGCTGTCCATAGGACACGGCGCCCAAATGGCCGTGGATCCGATGGCTTTCCAGTGGCTTTATGACTTGGGATCTTAATAAAGTGTCTGAATGACTTTCCAGCTCTCTCATTCGTTTTGATTCTCTTTACTGGGGGAAAGCGAGCCCTCTCTGAGTGCTCTAAGGGATCTGCCTTGAAGAGCTTTGCAGGTTTTTTTGCCTTTGAAGGATCTGTACAGCAGGGATTTTCCCACTACAATTCATCACTGTCTGTTTTCTGTGTGTGTGTGTGTGTGTGTGTGTGTGTGTGTGTGTGTGTGTGTGTGTGTGTGTGTGTGTGTGTGTCTGCCAGCCACAGGCCTTAACCGCTATTAGTGGGGATTTTGCCCGCTCTTTGAGGTGGTGATCTGTTTCGTTTAAATAGGTGAGAACTCAGATTAGTTCTGAATTTCCTCCACACACTATAGGATTCACTTTCCCATAGGGCCCTGCAGATCATCACGCAGCGGACCACCATTTCCCTGGATGTGTGGTGGGTCTGCATGTGTGCGTTTAGAGAACCCCGGAGATGAGGTCACGCTGGGAACGTAGACAGCACAGTGGCCAAGCAGTTACACACGACCGTCATGTTAACTGTAAAAAGGAGTCTGATCAGCTGGTGAATGTTAAAGAGCCAAATATTTCCCTCTGAAGTTAGTGGAGACCTAAACGGAGCTAAAAAAAAAAAAAAGATCCAACATAGACTTACAGTTGTTAGGTTTCGAGTAACGACGCCAAATGATTGCTAGTTTTTCTTTGTCTACTGAAGGCGTAAATAAGTCATCTGTTGCACAGAACCATCTGAGAAGCCGTCATTGGAAACTGTTTGGAAAAGGCCAGGCACTTTCAAAAGAATACCTGGCACGTGATTGGATAAACCATCTGTCTATCCGTCTGCCATTGTTGTTTTGGAGGAACAGTCGTTACACACGCCTAAACCACAGCCGTAACTGCCAGTAGCCCCTCACCAGACGCTGATTGGTTTGGTTAGCTGGTAGTTCAGACACGAATGCATTACTTAAAGCGTAGTCTCAGTTTGTCAGACCTTCCGACACGGCATTCCGGGATGGGGGAAAAACGTGCTCTGGTTTATTGGCATTTCTTTAAACTAATCATAATCGTCTTGGGCCGCGCTAGGTACTGGGAAAAGCCTCTGGAAGGAACTTGTTTTGGTGGAACATGTGTACGTTCAAAAGTTTGTTGTTGTTGTTAGTTGTCCCACAGAAAACTCAGATTGGACAGATAGTCTAGCTAGCTGTCTGGATTTACCCTGCAGAGATCTGAGGAGCAGTTAAGTCCTCATAAATCCACTGGAGTTTAAAATGCCAACACAAAGGAAGCCCAAGGTAACGGATTTCCGGCCTAAACGAGTGAAATCCAGGGGAATTTCCATCGGCAACGGAGCAATCCCAGAAGTGGAACGTCAAGAATAGAGACTACTTAAAGCTTGACAAAATGTGTTTTTGGGTGATACGTGATATTGTGAGAATCCAGTGGCCGTGCAAGGTAATATAAGTGTGGCTTTTGACTAGGGTTGGGTACCGAAACCCGGTGCTAATACGGCACCGGTGCCTAAACGACCGGTATCTACCGGACCGAATTACAACGCGGATTTCGGTGCCTCATTTCGGTGCCACTTAAATGGCTCATGCGCTGCTCTCTGATGCTCTGAAACAGACTTTAAAGGCAACAGGAGCATCGCTGCCCATGACGCTAGTTAACACTTCACTTGACAGTAGGTAACGTTAGCCTGTCGTCAGCTAGCAGCTGGATTAAACACGGTTAAAATGCGGATACTTAAACGGTGTAAAGGGTGTCTGTATTTCGCTGTAGAGGATTCAGGCAACGGGACATTAAGCAGTGTGCAGCTGCCGTTGTCGGAAAAATAACACAGACATGTTGTGTTCAATTGAAACTTAGTAAGCCTCGTGGTGCATTCAATACCCTATTACCATATTTTTGTAAGTATCGGTTCAGGCACCGGCACTATTTTAATACTACCCAACCTTACTTTTGACAGAAGAAATAACATATTGTTCCCCTTGTAAATGTACAATTTAATTTACTTCAATAAACATATCCTTTTTCAATTCAGTACATTCTGCAGTTTATTATGTAATATATTGATATTATTGCGGTAAAACTGACATTACTGTTTCCTGACCTTCTTTTCTCTCCTTGTGATACTGTCACGCCATGTTTTAGCGTTTTCCATTATCCCATAATTGCTTCGCGTAATGCCCCACAAACACTTTGCTGAAAATGTTACTGCTGAAAGCCATTTTTGCATCAATAAAGCTGAACAAAGATCTGTTGTTTTCAACAGCAGCAAAAGAAAAACACGGTTATATCCAGTTGGCTTGTTGGCTCAGCTTTTAAACTTTATTGCCCCTGATTGGTTTGTGGTAAGGCACAAAGAGCAACATGGAAAGTGAAGAGATAAAAATTAATAAACGTGTCTGTATGATCTGGCAAGCAGTTGTGAGTTTTACAGTACATTCCAAAAATACTGTGTCCCGTGTCTTTATTTCAAAGGGAGGCTTTTCTCCAGACGTGGTTGACAATTTACAACCTCGGGGCTTGCTTTTGGTCCTTTGTGTCCCATCTTACACACTTTCGTTCACACACATACCTTTTTGGAGTGCCTCTACAGAGAAGTATTTTGCCAGGGAATCTCAGACGCTTTCATGTGCTTAAGTCACGTCTATCACATTAACCTTAATTGGTGCAAGCGCAAGAAACAACAAACACATCCTGAGTGCTGCAGAGACAGCTCAGGCCCGAGGGGGAAGCAAACACGCATCAAAATAACTGACGGGTAGAACAGAGCGAACGCTTTGGGACAGATGAAACCGGTCTCTCTTCTTTAGGATAATGCGTTGTGAAGAGCTGACCGCAAAGGTTTCCAGGGCTGCTACTGTGTGAAAGGCATGCAGGCAGCGCGGTGCACTCAGGGATTATAAGGGAACATAATTTGTGTGCACACGTTCTCTCGTGCAAGTTTTTTTTATTTTTTTTTTCGGGGACTTCGTGGGCCCGTACTTTTCACCATCTGCTGTCACCAGAAACTTAAAAACCTTTTTTTTCCAGTTGCTCAGGAGGACAGGCTCCTATACGCTGACAAGCTTCAATCTAAATTAGACACAGTATTTAGATTCCAACGAACCTTTAATTATGTGCCGATGGTGGACCTTTGAAATGATATCGTCACAAGTCACCGCAGTGTATACCAAACAGGCAAACCAATCAAGACCAGCGAGGGTGTTAAAAGGTTGCAAACAAACAAAGAGAAAAATGAGCTAAATGTCCACCTCCACATGTTTTTCCCCCTACATTTTTTCCTTTTCTCCTCTTGTGACAAAAACAACTCTGTTGGTGCCTGGGAAAGCAAGTGCAGCTTTTGAAGGTGTTTTTCGTTTGTCAAGAGGACGGCGAAAACTGAACAGTTCGTCTCGTAATAACTTTGGTGATCTGTCAACTTTTCCTGGGCCATCGTAAGATACATATTTTATTTGTGGTTATGGTTTAGGACTAAATACTTTCTAAACTATGCCATTCCCATTAGCCTCAGCTGTACATTGTGTTTAGTGCTAATTAGCAATGCTACTACGCTAAACTCAGCCGGTGATGTTAAAGGTCCCATGACATGGTGTTCTTTGGATGCTTTTATATAAGCCTTAGTGGTCCCCTAATACTGTATCTGGAGTCTCTTTCCTGAAATTCAGACTTGGTGCAGAATTACAGCCACTAGAGCCAGTCCCACAATGAGCTTTCCTTAGGATGTGCCATTTCTGTGTCTGTAGCTTTAAATGCTATTGAGGAGGAGAGAGAGGGTGGGGGGGGCAAGGTGGAGGGTGGGGGTGTGGCCTTGACCAACTGCCACTTTGCTCGTTTGAAAGTCATGATGTCTCTCGCTCATGGGTGGGCCAAATTCTCTGGGCGGGCAAAGCAGAGAAAGGGGAGGTAACCTTTCTCCTTATGACCTCATAAGGAGAAGATTCCACATCGGCCCATCTGAGCTTTCATTTTCTTAAAGACAGAGCAGGATACCCAGGGCTCGGTTTACACCTATTGCCATTTCTAGCCACTGTGGGACCATAGGCAGGCTGGGGGAACGCATATTAATGTTAAAAAACCTCATAAAGTGAAATTTTCATGCAATGGGACCTTTAAGCATTAGTAAGGTATCATAACGTTAGCTCATAGCACCACTGTGCCTAAGTACAGCTTCACAGAGGCGCTAGCATGGCTGTAGCCTGGTTGACACCAGACCCTATCTCAGTTGTAAATGAGAGTGGGTCTGGGGAAGGTTCATTCACAGCTCATTTCCAAAGGGGGCGTCACTAACTGACGCCGCTCAAATACCCCTGGGCACAATTGGATAGTCCTTCAACCAATCAGACCACCGATCCGGGTAACGTAGCAGCGACAGCGGCATCAACGGGTTGCTGCGCTTCGGTGCGGTGGCCGTCATTGTTGAATGTAAACAAGAAGCTGTTTGCCGTCCCTGCGCTATCGTCATCATATAAAGCCAGCCTCAACGGTTGTGATTGGTGCCTCGATTTGGAAAAATTGGAAATGGGGCTGGAATGGGCTCTTGGCCAGACAGACTTGCAGAGCAAATCTCAAATTTGCCGGAAGTTCGTCAGGGTTTTCCCAGGCTAGCATGACTGTACACTCTTATACCCTTTTCCCACCCAAATAAGCGCATGTATGCACGTTTTTAAACGCTGGAAAATCCTGCTAAAAATAGGGGAGAGACTCCTGTCCCATTGCCAGTAGACGAGAATGCCTTTTTGTTTGTTTCCCCTTTCTGTCACGTTCAACATCCCGAACGGTATTTCAACTTGCGTCATAGCATTGCGCCGGAATAGGGGCAAAAATTAGCGTGTCCACCCAGTTGTCAGGTTTCCGTTACTGCTGATCAGAGTTGGAGCCGATAAATACTAGGGGTGGGAATCACCAGAGGCCTTACGATACGATAGCATCACGATACAATATTATTGCTATTTTAAAGATATTGCAATATTCTGCGATATATTGCAATGTATTACCTTTTTTTCCAACTTCAAATTTTTCCCATTTTCAAATGATGTCCCCAAAAGGAAACTTTGTCAACATCTGTTTTATCTAAAAAGATACATTTCTCTGTTTGTTCATCTCACTTCACTTTTATTGCTGCAAAATGGAACTATCAGGCAGACAAACTGACCAACACATATGATAATAAAAGATCGATACTTGGCGTCTGTGTATCGATACAGTACTGCCACGGAAAATATCGCGATACTATGCTCTATCGATTTCCCCCCCCCCACCTCTAATAAATACCCATGACTGCCAATTGTAATCTTTCCCACGTCTATTAGCTTAGTTTAGAAATTAAAAAAATAATAATAATAAAGTTGTGTCTGAGTGGACATGGCCCTGGCATGTAACCAGAGTGGAAGTCCTAGTTTAAATTTGCTAATCAGAACCAGAAAGGGCTTTATTGCCAAGTACGTTTTTTGCACATACGGAAGGAATTTGTCTAGAAATGAGAATCAAGAAATGAACTGAAAGTTCAAGTTTATTACAGATTACACTAAATGGCATGGAGACAAGTCAGTTGTGTAAATGTTTTTTTTTTTTTTACACAAATCTAGTTTAGTCCTATTGTGTACATCTATTGCAGCATGAAGTCAGTAGCCTTCACGTGCAGTAATAGGACAGGCAGTTTAGGTAATGTGATTGTGTAAGTCATGGGAAAGCATGAGTGGAGCAGCTTAGTTAAGTGTTTCATTCACACCTTCAAAACACCCCCACCACACTGTATATATATATATACACACACACACACACACACACACACACACACACACACACACACACACACACACACCTTTCCCTCTCCCACCATTCCTGGCGTCAGTTGAAGCACTACATGTGAGACACCCCTCATTAAGTTTGTGTGAATTTTGACTGGCCCCTCGCCTTGCTTATTAAACATTCATAAGAAGGTGACTACTCTGATGTATAAGTTCCCTTAGCTTATTTGTGTGTGTGTGTGTGTGTGTGTGTGTGTGTGTGTGTGTTTGTGTGTGTGTGTGTGTGTTGGTGTGTGTGTGTTTTGTTGTGTGTGTGAGGCCTGTATCTAGCGCGTGCGCGTGAGCGTGCAGGGTGTTTCGGTCTACTAACAAAGAAGCAGTGTTCAACGCGTTACCGTACCAAACCGTGTAGAAAAGCAGTTGTCTCTGCGTTCTGCGGCAGAGCATGTATTTCCTCACACATTTATTCTGCAATGCATATCAGAGTTCTCTACTGAGTTTAAAGCTGTATATCCGTAAACCATTTAAATACAGAAAAACCCTGTGAGTATGCCTCAGATGAATAAAACAAAATGTTACCATCTTCTCAAGGAACGTTGAATATTTGTTTAAGTACAAGTCTTATTTTTTAGCCATATATTGTTTATGGTGAAATGTAATATACTATTAAACACTTAATCAAATATGGCGTCTGTGAGCATTTTCTATCGACACCAAAATACACACACACACACACACACACACACACACACACACACACACACACACACACACACACACACACACACACACACACGGCTATGTTCACCACAGGAAATGGATTTTGAGGTTTAACTTTCAAAATAAAAGTAGATGTCAGTGCCTTCACGAATTCTTTGATCCTATTTCTACATTTGATTTCCACCTTAATTGAAAGTAAGCTACAGTAGTTACAGTCACATTGCACTTCCCACCTAACAAAACTGCCCTGCCACTCAGCTCATGATGTCATGGTTCCGTTGTGATTAACACATAAACATTGAGCAGAGCGATGGCGAATTCTAAACAGCCTGTGAAAGTGACGCTGCAGTTCGTGGTGGGCTAATGTGATTAAGCAGGGCGGTGGCACACGTTAGAATAAGGACTTCAACTTTTGAACCTGATCCAAAACAAAAATACAAAAATTTTATTTAAGAAAAGAAGGGACCCGATTGTCAGGGTTGGTTTGGACCCAAAAGCAGGCAGGACAGCAACACGCAGGATTCAGGAACTAAAGATCAAACTATTTATTCTCCCAAGGAAAACACACTTGACATCTGTGACATGCAGCAACACAGGGAATCACGACAAACGGACAAAGAACTCAAAGAACAGACAGTTAAATATACACAAGGAGCCAATCACGAGACACGGCACAGCTGGTGTGGGCGGGGAACTGGAATAAGGAGGGAAACACTGATTGGGTAACAACACAACCAGGACTGGCAACGCAAAGGCAAGGTTGACGAGGCTAGACACAGAACAGTTACAGGTGTACAAGGGAAGACATGCTGGGCAGGGCTACAGGGACACATAAGGTACACACAGTGCAAGCACCGAAAACTCAAACATAATAAATGGAACATGAAACCCCAAAAAACCCAAAACAAAATCCTCTAGAGACTTAGAGTAAACAGTAAAGGCAACTCAAGATATATACGTCACACTGACAGTGTTTAAGTCAGTATTTCAACAAAAAAAAAGTTTGAAGGCCTCAGGGCCACAGAGCAGGACCGTGACAGCAAGCATAGTCAGACCTGATGGGAAATAGACCACGTTCAAAACCCAGTGGACCCCGAAAAGACCCAAATAGAGGGAGAACAAAAACAATGGCGGCAGCATGATGCACCAACAACAAGCCACCACCAAACATACCTGTCAAGTTTTGGATTTGAAAATAAGGTACATTTTCCGGCGCCCACCGCGAGCAGTCCCATCACCCCAACCAAGCTCCAGTATCCCTTACATTTTAAGACAGGTGTACAAGAAAGCTAAAATCACCACTTGATGCAGAATGCTGAAAACATTTACAATTTATAACATTGCTTGTCTTTACATTTACATTTTATTTCCATTCCACATATTCTTTTCATTTCATATTGCTTTTCTTTTATGGTTTTTCTTTTCATTTCACGTAACTTTTCTTTACTCTTTTAGTGAGTTATTTTGACTTTGCATTCTTTAAAACTGTTTTGGAAGGAGTGTATTTGTGGGCTGGGCCAGAGTGGTTCATTTTACATGAGAGTAGAGCGCAAACAGTTCTGTTGTCTAACGTCATCCTATTCTCTGGAACAATCTTCCGTACCATGCTAAACACCCTTGCTCAACTTGCATTGCTATGGGGAATGCATAGTAAAGCCTTCAGAAGTTTTGGCAGCTCACTGAACCTCATGTCCTTTCCTACCAGGCCCCAGAATCTGTCGATTCTGTCTTCTTGGGGGAGTTGCTTACTATCTGTCACCTGATAGTCTGTGAATTCCTCTCCGGGGCCCGGGGTATTATTATTTTTTAATAACGCAGGTTAAAATATGGGAGATTTACGGGAAAATACTAATACGGGAGGACGGCGGGAAAGAAGGGTAAAATACGGGACTTTCCCGGCCAAAACGGGATACTTGACAGGTATGCCACCAAAATTAAGGCTGATTTATGGTTCTGCGGAGGCCGTAGCCTACATAAGTGGCCTGAGGTTTATAATTGTGCGTTGGTGTGTGCGCCAATCCCTTAAAGAGAATAGCGGGGCCACATGTGTGTGTGCATTTTAGTGTGTGGTAGAGCGAGTGAGAGAGTGACTGTGAGAGAGTGACTGTGATTTCGCTTCGGAGCGAGTACCGACTCTAGAGGCATAGTGAGAGAAACAAAGTGTCTCCCCAGTTTTTTTGGGGGGCATTACAGCCTTTAATGGAAAGGACAGCTAGATATGAAAGGGGAGAGAGAGGGGGGGGGAAGACATGCAGGAAAATCATCCAGGTCAGACTCGAACCCTGCTCGTTCCTGCTGGCCTGCGAGACCAACTACAGGCCCGTTAAAGCAACTTAAGGAGGTGGGAAACTAGTGAAACAGTTGGCGCACATACCCACCGCTTGTTTACCCTTTCTCTTTGATTTATTCATCCAAATAACAAAAAATGGTTCAAATCTAGAGAAAGAGCCTTTTCTTACATTTCGTCAGCCTCGGCAGTTGTCCTCAAGCCAACAGGGTTAGGGAGGTTGGATCTTTTAAGTCCTCTCTCTGTGGAGCTAATATCCATTCCATGCTTTAAGCCAAAAGAGCATTTTAGGCGATGTAATTATTCAGCTTTCACAATGCCTGCAGCCTCCCCTGCCTGTGTACCTGGCTGGCTCCCCATACAGGGTTATTTGCTCGACTACCAATTGCTTGTTTTTTTAAAGTAAAGTAAAAGTAAAAAAGCAGCTCCTGAAACAGAACAACTCTTTACTTCTCGTAATCAAGTTCAGATTTGGTTTATTCGTCCACTGCAGTTTTTCGTGGTGTTATGAAAACCAAGCCGTTTAATTTTCTCTGATTTAGATGCTGATGGTGCTGACTGTCTGATATATTACAATGTGAGTCATAGTGCAGGAACACATAAATGTGTTTTTTAATAATATGTAGCCTAATAAAATATAGCTGCATGCCTTAGTCACACATTCAAAAATCACACAAAAAGATACATGCAAACATATCCTGTACATAAACTGTGAATGTATACACACATACAGACACACACACACACACACACACACACACACACACACACAAATGTACAAAGATCTACACTTGTATACAATTGTTCCCAGGTGAATTTTGCAGGAAAACACACTGGCTTTTCTGTGTTCCATCTCTGTTGAGGCCTGAGCGGCACAGCCAATTATTTCATTACCATGTCTACAAAATTGTGTCACAGAGTCTCTGTGAACTTATAAAACAGATCTGTGACTTCAAACTCTGATGCTGACCGGAGTGGACAGCTTTCATTTCAAAACAAAACAGTGGTTTAATAAAATAATAATGTAGTTTCCTGTAGCAAAAAAAAAAGCAAGGTTGAAGGTTAAACTTTAATCACCTTGAGTAAAAAATGGTGTTGTGTTGAGGATGGTCAATTTGATTTAGATTCCCGTTCCAGTTTATAGTTATTATTGTCAACTTACCAGCAGATATTTTATTTTTGAAAAGAGTTCAATTTAAACTAGTTTGGGCATTTCCCCATGTGGACTGAGCAGCCATTACTCTCCATCAATTTCTAACGAAAACATCTAGCCTTTTAGCTAGTCCAGCTAAGCTAGCTAAACATTTACTTAGCCAGCACGTAGCTATGTTTACCAGCTAGTTGCTAACTTTATCTGTCTGTCTTTGGTAAGTCCAATAACTCTCTAACTGTGTTTCAGTTTTACGCAACTACTGAGGATAACATCTGGCCCTTTAGCTAGTACAGCTACACTAGCTAAGCTCAGCTAACTCAGCTACTAATTGCTTCATTATTCTCTAGCTAGTTGCTTACTTTTCTGTCTGTGGTTTGGCGTTGGGCACATGGGGTCAGCCCTATGTTCCCACAGCCCAATGGTCCCGCAGCCCTATGTTCCCACATTACTAAGAATTATTTCACTGAAAATTAGGACCTATGTTCCCACAGCCCTGTGTTCCCACAGTCTTATGTTCCCACATTTCTAAGATTTTTCTTAAAATTAGATCCTATGTTAGGGTTAGGGTTACATTACATTTATAGTCCATTGCTACTGGATAAGTTGGGTGTAATTGGCTACCAAATTGGGAGAAAGGGGGATAAAATCTGATACAAATGTATGAAAAAGGAAATGTGGGAACATAGGGCCTAATTTTGAATGAAAAAAATCTTAGAAATGTGGGAACATAGGGCTGTGGGAACATAGGGCCTAATTTTGGAAAACAAATCTTAGAAATGTGGGAAGTGTGGGAACATAGGGCCTAATTTTGACTGAAAAAAAATCTTAGAAATGTGGGAACATAGGGACTCATTTTCAGTGAACATTTTTTTTTTTATAATGTGGTAACATAGGGCTGTGGGAAGATAGGCTTGCTCCCGGGCACATAGTAGCCTACAGTGGGTTTATAAGATTTTTTTTTTTTTTTTTTACTGTAAACAACTGATTGCTGCTGGAAACAAAGGTGGAATGGTGATAGTGAAAAAAAGTTGTGGGCCATAAAACCAAAATAATGAGCTGAAAGATGCTTAAAGGCTCTCGGTTCTGCCGGAGGTTCCGTCTGATGTCCCTCACCTTCCGCTTTTTTTGGGTTGGCTTTCTAAACCCCTGTTGATTCGGGAAACATCCTCCAAGCTAGAACCCGACAATCAAATTATGTTTATCTTTTTTTTAATTTAATTTAATTCCAGAGCTTGACACATGTTCACATGTTCCACCAAAGTTCTACCACCAAAGAGGCTATTTCGTAGGGTGTCCGGAGCTTAGCGCCGCCCAAGTCGATTGTGATTGGTTTTAAAGAAACGGCAATAAACCAGAGCACGTTTTTCTCCCATCCCCGGAATGCTGTGTGGACTAGCCAGACCGTCCTCCGCAGCGCTGTGGAGGAAGGTCTGGCAATTGCGAGACTACTGCTTTACCTTCTCTTTCACCTAAATACCCCGCAGGCCGCTTTCGAGATGTCTAATACAGGTCTAATAAGTCTGATGGCCATCACGCTTTCAACACAAATCTTTCTGAATACCAAAATCTGCAAGGTCTGGAAGAGTTTGGAGTTTTACCATTTAACCCGAACACCTACTTTTCTCTTGAACGTCCCCTGTTCCCTCATCGCTGTCATTTCCCTCTCCCCTCCTCACACACAGTCGCACACATACAGTTTTGTTAACAGTTCAAAGCACAAAGAGAGGTCAGCGAGGGAGCATGTCAGTCAGACAAGTTGTCACCCAAATGATGACAAATTGGCCGCCTCACCGCTCGCCTCCCAATCAAGTCCAGACCTGGCCTTTCATGCACGCACAGTTCTTGTAAATGGAGATCGATGGCACCGAGGTGAAGCTCACAGTCCCACACAGTCAGCACTCCGTCACTGCCGTGTAGAGCAAGCTTCGAGTCGAGTAAGTGAATTGATCTGGGTTTCAGCGGAGAGTTTTAGTGTCTTATGATGGTCTAAATGCTATTCTGAGCGATTTTTTTCACCCAGAACACCCACTGAACACTTCTGCGTTTGACAGGAAAATTGTCATATTTGACCAAATTGAACAAAATTGCTGTTGGCATCAGGCTTCCTTTTACTTTGCACGGTATACAGTAAAAAAAGTATGACCGAGGGAGAGCCTTCACCTGTTTCTGATCTTTCTGAGCGCGGCTACTAACTCCAATGGGCTTGTTTCCAGGGAGACAAACATCATGTTACCCAACACTATGAATCTTGCAATAACATAGTCTTTATCGTTGGCGAAGGATGGAATTTTCTCATTTCACGTCTTGAAGGAGAGAATATGCAGGAATGCTTTTCCTCCTGGTGAATGTAGATTGGAACACGGGGCAAAAATATTTGCCTCTGTCGGTGATCGTTTCTCTTACTTTCTCTGGACCTTTCTTGTGTCTTTATCTTCTTTTCTATCGTTGGTCACTTTATTCATACGCGCTATGTTTGGTTTGCAACTTCACGTGGAGTAGGAGCTGCTTATGTTTCATATTGAGAACATTGAGAGTATTTCATCTGTGTGTCAATTCATATTTTGGTGGAGATAAAAATGAATGTGTGTGTGTGTGTGTGTCATCATGGTGAAATTTGGTGACACCTACTGTAGCGAGAATTACCACAGAGGCGGTTTTTCGTACTTTGCTAGATGTTGATTTGTCCGTCTATACCGTCTATTTGTCCATATTTTGTCGTGGCGATAGCGTCACAACCGTGCAAGATACAGTCACTAAACTTTGCAGGTGTGTAGTTGAGATCAAAAAGAAGGCAGAGTTCCAAAATGAGTGTGGTCCGAGCAAGGACGCACGCCGGAAGTAGGGAGCTACTTTACCCCCCTAAGTACAATTTGGCCTTGCAGCCAGGGGCGTAGCAAATATATTCTGGGCCCTGTAGAAAGGCATTCTCAATGGGGCCCCTCCCCACATCCACAGCTATTCATTCTAGCATCTTTTTGGGCCCTCCTCACATGAAGGCCCTGGGTACTCAGTCCCCTTTCCCCCGCCCCCAGTCCGACACCCCTGGTTGCAGCTGGTGTGTTCCCATTACACTTGAAAACTTTGACAAGCTACACAAATGTGGGCTTTATGTCACAATTTAATCGAGTGTTTTCATAATTCACTTTTATATGAGAAAAGGCTTCCAGGATGAGGACTATTTTATCCTTGGACTTATAGTATCTCAGGGAAAGATGTCCAACAGGACTAGACAGATACATTAGGCCAACATTATTTTGTTTCTTCAAAACATATTTTTTCCAATAAATAGGAAGTGGAAAAGAGGGTGTTGTCTTATATTCTCAATTGCTTTATATTTCAGCAAACTTGTTTAGTACAATATGGAATTTTCTGCCTCTAGGGGGTCTCTTAATCGAAACAATAACAAAAGAAGGAGAAATGGCATCATTGCAGTGAGTTTCTCCCGTTTAGGATTCTTTCAGTGTTCATCGGTCAGGAGGTTTTTACCAGGAGCCGGCCCAGTGATTTGAACCGGTGAAAACACTGAATAAAGCAGCCTCATGTAAAAAATCCTCCGATGCTGTTCGGCTCATCGGCAGAGGTGCAGGAGAAAAAAAAGATTACATTTATGACAGCTTCTGGCAGACAACCACAACGCTGACTCATGTGGAAAGGAGATTTGACGGCATTGACAGGCAACGGCAAGCAAATGACTTGAATGAAATAGCATTGAACAGGAACACTGTTGGAAACATTTGGGATAATGTAAGTACACAACTCTAGACCCATGTTATATATATAGGGTTGGGTACTGAAACCCGGTTTCACTATGGAACCGGTTCCTATGCAACCAGTAGGAATCGGACCGGATTAGAACGCAAATTTCGGTTCCTTATTTCGGTTCCACTTAATGTGTCGACTGAAATATTTTCTCTCTGTCGCTACGAAACGGATGTAAAAGATATCACCCTTTCTCTGTAGTCTACCGTTAGCTAGCTACCGTAAATGTAGGCTACTTTTAAAATGCCAGATTTTCCTTCTGGGCTCACCAAAACGGACGTAGAAGCATATTAACCATTCACTGCACGTGATCGCTAGTAAACATATTACATCTGTGATGTCATTTTTCAGTTTTTCAAGAATCGGTTTAGGAATCGGAATTGTTTTAAAAGTACCGGTTGGCATCGGAATCCAAAAAAAAATCCAAACGGTACCCAACCCTAGTTATATATGGGTCGTATTTAAACATTTGAATGTGGAAATGTTAAATATTATATTTTCAACGAGCCTACATAGAAAAATGTGTTAGTTAAGTAGACAAAAAAAGAAAAAATATGAACTCAACTTTCTTTTTCAAAGCTTTTAACTGAATTTGACGATGTTCATCAACAGATGCACCTTGGGAAATGGTTGGGGGGGGCGTGTCAAACATTTTTGGGATTATGTGGTTTTCTCACTGTACCAGATAAACTATTTATTGAGAATTCTAACAAAATGCTTGCGGCATCAGAAAAAAAAAAACTATATACATAAATCTAAACGAATAACTGAAACGATAACAGAGAAAAGTTCAACTTTGGCCGAGGTTTCCACTTTACGTACTTGGAATCTATGTACCAGTCACAACAGAGAAGATGGAGATGGAGATGGAGATGGAGATGTAGAGAAGAGAAGAGAAGAAAAGAAAAGCATGGAAAATGTCAGTGCAACTCAACTTATTTTCATAAGTTGAGTTTTTTTTCCTTCTGCTTCTTTAGCTTCTCTTTGTTATTGTTGCTTCTGTCAAGCCCACAGGGATCCATACGTTTTATGTTCCGTCACTGTATAAATCCTACCTTTTACTTTACATCTGCACTTTTGCTCCCGTGACCTCAGCGGGATGAACTTAGTACTGAGAGGCGCAGGAGTTTGAAGTCAAGTCACACTGACCTCACTGTATTTTGTGGCATTACAGAATACATTATTTTGAGAACAAATGCCGGACAAAAGGCTTCTACAAGGGTTTCTGCTGTGATGTGGACAAATCCCAGGACGGCACCATTCATCGCCGTCATTACAGTGCATTCATTCCCATTTGGTCCAAAAGTCATTTGGGTTGGGGGGGGAGGTGTGGGTGTTAGTGGGGGGCAGAGGTGAAATCCCAAACTTCAAGGCCAAACCTCAAGGTTTGCATAAAAAAAAAAAATTTTTAAAAGGAAAAAACACACGGACCTCAGATGGCAAATGTGAAGAAAATAACCCGACTCGTTTTCTGTTCTTTTACCACAAGTTTCCTCCAGGCGGGGGTCCGCCAAGTCGCAAATTAACGTTGATTTAGAAACAACAGAAGCCTTTTGTCTCAGAGGGGCTGGGATTTTTTTTTTCTTTCAAACGTCGAGCCACTTGGCTCCGCGTCTTTGTTATTTTTCCACGCATAAAACTTTCATGATGAAATAAAGCAGAGGGCGCGCGGCGGCGGGGGACCCAGCGCGCTCGCTGGGCCTTTTGGCTGCTATCACTCATGAACCTGATTGATGAGATGAAGCCAAGCTCGCTGTCTCGCTTTCTCTGTTCCATATCGGGTGTCACAGTCTGCGTCTGGCTGTCTGTTTTTTTTTTTTTTTTTAAGTCTTTCCTCTCCTTGTGTCCGTGTCTCTTTCAATTTGTTTTCTTCTTAACTTTCTCTTTTCTATTTCTTGTCTTTTTACCTCTCAGCTTATCTCTTCTCTTTCTCTAGTATAACTTTCTTTGTCCCTGTCTTTTCCCCTTCTTTTTTTTTGTTTTTTTAAGATTATTTTGGGCATTTTTAGGCCTTTATTTGGATAGGACAACTTAGACTTGAAAGGGGAGAGAGAGGGGGGAATGACGTGCAGCAAAGGGCCGCAGGTTGGAGTCGAACCCGCGGCCCCTGCGTCGAGGAGTAAACCTCTACATATGGGCGCCTGCTCTACCAGGTGCTCCTCCCCCCCCCCCCTCTTCTGTCTCTTTCTCAATTCATTCATTTAAACTCAATTACCAAAAACCTTTTTATTGGCTTGCAAGCCTGAAAATCAATCTTGCTGACGAATCAGAAACACTCCTGTTATCTGTATCATTATTTTTCTCATATTTCCCCTTCAAAACGCACGCACACACACACACACGCACACACACACACGCACACAGGCTCAGGTTCCCTTTAGATGTCGGGGTTTTCAGATTCATTCTAGACATCTGATGAAGAAGAAGTATGTCTGGGTCATTTCCACGCGGATGTTGGTTTTGCCCGCAGAGCGCCGCTTTTAACGTCGATATCTGATATTCATTTTCTGTCATCCCTGATGTTTTTCTAAGCCCCCTTCTACCTGTCCTCATAAATAAGGATAAGCTGTGGATTTAACGGGGCAGCAGCAGACGCTGATGGCCGAGTCCACATTTATCTCATATCTTTAGTTCTGTGACTCACTTTTTTTTAACCAGAGAAAGCTATGGCTGAACTAAAGCGTGGCATTTTTAAGAGCCTCTCAACTAAGGCTAGGAGCTGATTTAGACACCACCCCCCACTGTGTGGAAATCAGACACGCCTATCAAGCAAACTCACCCCTAGATCCGACCTGGCGCGTCTGCACTACATAAGACAATGCTTGTGATTCCACCAGCCGCGCCGCAGCGCCGCATTGAAGCGTTCCACAAGCGGCTCTCAGCTCTGCTACGCTAAAAATTTGCGGCATTTCTTTTTTTGGTCGGAACCGCGGGATGTTCAACAGGCCGGGCAGGGAGTGGAAGGGCTAGAGCATCCTGTCAATATTCAAAATAAACACACTTCACTATTTTAACAGTGTCATCAGTGTCGTTCATAACTAGATTAAGTGGAAGAAACCATTTAACTATGTAGACTACTCACTTTTATGCTAGAAGCTAGCCTTGAAATCTAGACGTGCCCGAGTGGCAGCAATTGTAATTTGCAGCCAGGGTCAGTCTAGCAACTCTCTCGTTGGCTTGCGAGCTGGAAAAACCAAATTCTAGTTAGGCCAATCACATCGTGTATAGAGTCGGTGGGCGGGCTTAACATAATGACGGCAGAGTTGCAACGGTTCCACGATGGCTGCTGCTGCTGCTGCTGCTGGCGAACAGCGTTGGAGTTTTGCCAACCGGATATGGCTATAAAGTTTAATCTATCAACTAGCTCCGCTACCTAGGTAGAAGCGCAGATATCCAGGAAAAATTACTAAAACAACGAAATCTGTGAGTCAGGCAGGAGGACTGTGGGGGAAGGTCTGGCAGAGTGTAGTCTTGCTTTGCCAGACCCTCCTCCAAAGCACGCTGAGGGTCTGGCTAGTCCACACAGCATTCGGGGACGGGAGGAAAACATGCTCTGGTTTAATGGCATTTCTTTAAACCAATCAGAATAGTCATGAGCGGTGCTAAACTCCGCACAGAGCCTGCTGCGAAATAGTGGTGCGAGAGAAAATTCAGATTGGACAGATGGTCTAGCTAGCTGTCTGGATTTACCCTGCAGAGATCTGAGGAGCAGTCAACCATAGTCCTCATAAATCCACCAAATATAAAATCCCAACACAAAGAAAACGGAAGGAAACGGAAAAGACACGCATCCGTCGGAATTTCCCGCAGCACCGGAGCAATCCCGGAAGTGGAACGTTAAGGATATTGACTAGGCAAAGCGAGACTACCAATGAACGAATCCTTCTAGCTGCACTCGTAAGTGCTAATTTTGATATCAACAATTGATTAAATGGCCGCATGTACGTGAAAGGTGTCACTTAAAGTGACAAACCAACAGAGTTATCACTCAACTCTGCTCTACTGAGCTCTTTAGCATCTTTCAGCTTTGTTTTTACTTAGTTTACTGCTTTGGTACAACTAGTTTCTAGCTGGTGAACATACTGAAGCACTTGTAGCAGCTATGGAGCCAGGTTAAGGTTAAATGAGTTACATGAAAAGATTAGATTTTATATTTTTGAGAGGAGAAGTTGTGGCTTTTCCCATTCCCTTCAACACAGTCAGGGGTTTCATTAAGCAAGCATCCAACAGCCCCTTGAATGTTTGGCATCCGGTGGCTGCATTTTAAACTCAACCAAACACCACACAACCCATACAAATAAAAAAAATAAAAATTAAATTAAAATATTTGGTCAGCGGTAAGTGGTTCTCATTGACTACATTGTCATGTTTTGGAACAGTTGACTGGGTAGATATGTTGAGAATAGGCTCTCTGGTGTCTTTCTGGATACTTTTTTTAATGGCACATGGGAAAATGTGTCGTATGTGTCTCCACTTTTGATAGTTGTATTTATCGTCATATTTTACCTAAACACAAAACGGCGCTAGTCATACATTTCAGTCTTTATGATCTCTCTGACACAGCTGACTTTCCTCTAGGAATGGAGCATATGACGGGGCAGACATTAAGGTTAATCGTGAAATGACACGTGAAGTCCCACTCCCGCAGAACTATGAAGTAGCGGTATCAAATAGCTTACTGAGAGGTGTTTGGCAGAAAGCAGCAGGCTGACATCACTTCTAAACACACGCCTGACGCACACACAAAAAAACAGTCAGACTGACAGGACGCATGAAAGAAAAGAAAAGTGGACTGTGAGCTGGGAGTTCCTCTGTATTATTTGATAAAGGAGAGAAACAGAAAGGGAAACAGACAGAGGGAGAGCTCACTGTGGTTTTGATAAACGCAGCAGTCAGACTTTTACAATCGCATCACACTACATGTGGAGTCTTTGATGTCAAAAGGTTCAGGACCGGGTCACGCGATCATTAACGGCAACCCGAGAGAGCCTGTAGCGGGCTCCGTGTGCGGTGGAAGAGTGCGATTACAGAAACAATTCAGTCGGAAAACCGGAAATTGGGGCTCAATTCAAGTCCGAGTTGGCTTACTGACAAGATTATAAGAGCGTGTGCAGTGACTGTGCACACCATTTAGTCTGTTACAGTAGAGGTAAGGTTAATTAGTGTCAGTGAAAGTGGAGACTACACAATTATAATTTGGCAATCACAAGACGCTGCAGAGGCCGTCTTAACAGTACGACAGCAATAATACCTCGGAGGCTGAAAGTGTCTGGGCTTTGTCGGACATGATTGTGGTATTGTAGATACAAGGCTCAGCTGCACACCAGTACCACACAAGTATCACCAAGGGTATTTCATGAATAAAAGTGTTTATTGAAGCATGTGTACTGCTAGAGAGTTACTTTCAACCCAAATGCTGACTCTAGAGCTTGCCCATCGCGGCTGGAGACAAGGTTAACTCGAAAGCAGGCACTCAGAAAACACAGACCCCCGCCAAGGCATGCCCTATCTCACTGTGTTAATGCAGTGTGAATTTTCCCAAGCAGGGAACACATTGTTTTCCCATTATTCCGACACCACATGAATGCAGCACAAGCGCCTTATCTCGCAATGTTGACGAAAGTGAAAAAGAATTTGTTTATCCGCCCAGTGATTCTGTTCCGCTCCAAAATGTAATGGGTTCTTGCTTGGCCCATGCTACACCCTTCTACCAAATATCATGAAAATCGGGCCTTTAATTTTTCTGTAACCCTGCTGACAGACAAATAAACATAACCTCCTTGGTCGAAGGTAATAATGAGACTGATAATAGTGAACTTAAGCAGTAAAGTTGCGGGATGGACAACCAAAACAGTGTAGCCTGGATGCCAGCCGAACTTAGCCCCGCCCACAACATTTGAGGTTAGGAAGTTCGGTCTGGACTTGATGATCCGTTGTGGAGCAACTATGCTCGAGCCAGAGCTGTTCGGACCGATCAAGTTGTCAGAGCGGGCTTTATACGATGATGGACAGATGATCAACAGTAACGTAATCAACCACGTCACCAAAAGAGCGCTTGGGTTGAATTTGTTTACAACCAAGATGGCTGCCATCGCGTCTGTTATGGAAGATATCGACAGCGCGTTCATTTTAAAAGAGGAACAGAGAACCGCGATCACGTATGTATGCACATTGCCACACCCGTCCGCACGATACGGAAACCGCCTTTGCTCTGTCGAAGTTGACTCGCAGCTTCTGTGACGTCTGTACGTTGCTCTGATTGGTTGTAGGTCTATCCAGTTGAGGGCAGAGGCAATAGGCTCGTTCGAGATGAGCCAGATCTGCGCAGAATCGATCACCGGCGATCGCCGCCCAATGCATGCCGGTTAGATTTGTGTCCGACTTGATCCCGACTTGCTCTGACGTCATGCACACGTGGGCAACGATAACCTCACGAGATCAAGGCGGCCGCAGTTTTAAGAGCCAGGCACCGCAGTTGCTCTCCACCGACTGCAAGACCCAAGGCGGACCCAGGGCATGCTGGGGGACGCTGGCCTCTCAGCTGATCTAACAGCTGATTGGTTCAGAATCGACTCAACATGATGACGTTTTATATAAACTTTTTATTGATTTTCAATCGGAGGGATTTTAACTGTGATTTGTCTGATTTAAAGGCTTATTCTGTACAGAACACATGTGGTGTGGCTGATAGTGTTTAAAAGTCAGAGAGACTAAATCTGTTCAGATTACGGATCATCTACAGTCTGTTGTTATTTAAAATCAGCAACAGATCGCATGTAGAGCATTTTGACAGCTACTCTGTCATAATAAAAACAACCGGAGACTGTGTAGAAGCTGATATATATGGGTCTATTAACATTTTATTAAATCTGAATCGGACCACAGTGTTTCTGTCACTTCCTGTTCAGCCTGAAGGCTGCTGGAATCGGCTGGAAACTGTCCGACTTGACAGCGGATTTTTGTCACCGCCCCCGGCTGCCCCCGCCTGCTCTCGTCCACTTTACAGGCGAGGCGCAGCTCATCTAGAACGAGCCTATTTTCTTTCCTGGTTTAGTTAAAGCACGCCCCATAATCACAGCCCAATGGAGCGGCATCAGACTCATATTCTGACTAGTATCTACATGCTTCCACTGGCTCAAATTATGGAAAACAATAAAATAAGTTACCATAGTTATGCGGATGACACACAAATTTATATAACCTTCTCGCCAGGAGACTGTAGTCCAATACAACAACTGACTAAGTGCATTGAACATATTAACGACTGGATGTGCCAGAATTTTCTGAAATTAAATGACGAAACAACTGAGGTGGTTGTTTTTGGAGCAAAAGAGGAACGATTAAAAGTCAGCGCTCAGCTCCAAACGACAATGTTAAAAACAACAGACAAAGTCAGAAATCTTGATGTAGTCATGGACTCAGACCTGAATTTTAACAGCCACATTAAGACAATTACAAAGTCAGCCTATTATCACCTTAAAAATATATCAACGGTTAAAGGACTTATGTCTCAGCAGGATTTGGAAAAACTTGTCCATGCTTTAATCTTCAGTAGACTTGACTACGGTAACAGTGTCTTTACAGGTCTCCCTAAAAAATCAATCAGACAGCTGCAGCTGATTCAGAACGCTGCTGCCCGAGTCCTCACTAAAACCAAGAAAGTGGATCACATCACTCCAGTACTGAAGTCTTTACACTGGCTTCCAGTGCCTCAAAGAATTGATTTCAAAATACTTTTACTGGTTTATAAATCACTAAACGGTTTAGGGCCAAAATACATTTCTGATCTGCTACTACACTATGAACCCCCCAGACCTCTCAGGTCGTCTGGGACAGGTCTACTTGTTGTCCCCAGAGTTAGAACTAAACAGGGGGAAGCAGCATTCAGTTTTTACGCTCCACATATCTGGAACAAACTCCCAAAAAACTGCAGGTCCGCAGCAACTCTGTTCTTTTAAATCAAAGCTAAATATCTATCTTTTTGATGTTGCCTTTCTTTAAATAACTGTTTATTTGTTGTACTGAAGTTGCATTGATGACACTGTATGACATTCTATAACTGCTCTTTAATGTTTAATTTCTTATACTGCACTGTAACTTTTATTTGCGTATTTTATCTCTCAGTTCTTTAATATTATTCTTTAATAATTTGGAGAATTTCTCCAACGCGGGTGTGACATAGATTAAAATTTAAAAAACACGCGTGTGACAATAGATTATCCATACAAGGACCACGTCTGTGAACTAGGTCAATAAGAAAAACAACGTCTGTGAACTTATCAAGAGACAGACTGTGAACTGTCCCGGATTTAGCAAGGTTTACCGAGATTAAACTAAGCTTTGTAGCAACGGCTACATCGTAGTGAAAAGTAGAACTACTGCAATCTTGTAATGGGTAACGAAAACACCAAGTAACCGGAGCCAAAAGGACCTGTGGTTGGAGAAATGTTTTAATTAGTTTTTTAATCATTTTCTAACTGCTCTTTAATGTTTTATGTAAAGCACTTTGAATTGCCCTGTTGTTGAAATGTGCTATATAAATAAAGCTGCCTTGCCTTGTCTTGCCTATGACGACGTCAGGCTAAAAACAGTGAGCTTAACTTGACGCCAAAAAGCTCAGTAGAGCTGAGGGGGGACTGTAGAGTGGGGTGATAATTATCTGTGGCTTCATCACTACAAGCGACCCCTTTACATTGTTAATATATGGAGTAGTGCAGCTTTGAAGTTTCATGTAATCAGTTTGGCCAGTTGTCAGCATTGGCTTCAACAGTGAATGAAAAGCCATTGCTATGATTAACAAAGCATTGATTAAAAACAGTTTAAAACGCCTGTGGGTCAAGGTGAAGACAGAAAGGCTGGGTAACATAATATCACTTCAGACTTTTTGCTCTTGGAAAGCAAGAAACCCCCAAAACCTAAAAAAAACCAAAAAAAAAAACCACCCACACTCCAAAGGCTGGTCGACCTGTCATTAAACAACCTTAATATAGCATGTTTGTATTGAGAGCTTAGGTTCCAGGAGAATGGACGTTTCCAGTTGGAGCGCTCACAGCAGGATCAGACTATTTGAAGCATTAAGTTAGTTTTTCACAGGAGAGAGGCGACAGCCAACAGTGCAGGACTGAGCTGGGACTTTTATAAGGCTAAACTAACTGTTTTGACATTAAAAGAAGACATTTGCGATATTCAGGCTTTCGCTGACCAAAAGTCGACATTATATTTGTTACGCACAGCAGAGAGTGGACCGACAAATGCACGACTCGGGTACGTAAAATCCAATGGTTTTATTAGCAAGCTAATGAAGCCCAAGCGACAGTGTCCAGTAAACGACAGGCAAAAGGGAAATCTGGGAAAACAGGCAGTGGTCAAAATCCAAGGGAAAACAGGAACTCAGGAAAACAGGGAAAAATGCTCAAAGGCTGAACTCATGGAAGCAGACAATCTCGCCAAAGAGTAAAGAAAAGACTGAACTTAAATACACAAGACAGGGGAGACAGTAAGACATAGGGGCGGGGACAGGTAATCACACAGGCCGGAAAGCAGAAGACATAACATGGGAGAGCAGAAAAACTACAAAATAAAACAGGAAGGAATGAAGGAATCGTGACAGAACCCCCCCCCCCCAATCACACTTTGATTAGAACGGTCATATTTCGTAAGGTATCATACGAACCGTTGTATGAGAATACATGCAATGCAATGCAATATTACATATTATCAGAAGTCATCGCATGTTTAACTTAAAATCAAATTTTGGGAAATGCTTACTCACTTTCTTTTGCCAAGAGTTAGATGAGAAAATCAATATCACACACACACACACACACACACACACAGTAAAGCGGAAGCTATCACCAATAGCCGCTTACCTTAGCTTAGCACAAAGACTGGAACTGGCTCTGTCAAAAGCTAAGTTAAACTGGCTGCTGGTTGTAGCAACATATCATCACTGTCAGGTGAAAACCTGATATGTCCCAAACTGTTGTTTTTCCAGGAAATGAAAAAAGGCTCATTTGAAAACATTTTAATTGAGCTATTTACCTCTAAATATCTGTATCAAAATTTAAATTACAAGATATGGAGATACAATGTTTCTGCCTGACAGCGACATACAGACATGGAATTGCTCTAACTCCAAATAATTGGTTTTCCCAACATGACAAACTATTCCTTTCAGGCATAAACATCTTGTGTTGTGTATTGTTTGCTGCAAATGTATTCAAGGACGCGCTGGGCGGTGACTATTAACACTGATTCTGACTTTTTGTTTTTGCCATTTCTTGCATCTGCAGATTTCATTTCACGATATTAAACTGCGGAACAATACATTTTCACTGTGAAACACACAGCTTTCCTTTCCTTTCCCTGCTATCTGCCGCCTCCTTTTCTCTCTCACTCATCGGCTCTCAGAGACAGGAAGCAATTCACTAACCCCTTCTCATCACCACTCCAGTTGTTCCTGTCTCCAGCATTTTTGGCAAACCATTTTGATAAATACCATGACAATTCATAAACAGGGAGCCCAGCCATACCATATTAGCCTCAATATGATGGAGTGTGTGAATGTGGCGCACAAATCTAGGGCCCCCTGACTGAGTATGGTGCAGTATCCTCTTAAATCCCTTCAAAAAGCAAGCATTCCCTCATGGATTCATGAAAAGAGCCCATTTATAGACATGAAAAAAAAAAAAGGTCCGTTTCAACAGACTTTAAGTGTGGCAGCCAAGGAAAACAATGTGCCTGGCCAGAAAAACTGAAGTCTGTAATGCGCCGACTTAATTCCATTCTCTCGCATGAAAAGAGAATAAAAAGTTCAGGGCTGGCTGGAAAACTCGCTGTGTTTGAATTGTGTGCGACTGACAGAGGCACTGACATACAAAGTATCACTCTGCACGAAAATCAACTTGAGGCTAAATCACACCACAGGCTGCCTCAGCGGGGCCGGAGTACGTCACAGTGATATGACAAGTGATTTATGGACAGCAGCAGGATTGAGAGAAAACGTGAGAGGGAAGTGAAGTAAAGAGAGAGAGAGAGAGAGAGAGAGAGAGAGAGAGAGAGACATAAGCAGACTGGGAAAGGAAGAGAAAGTATACAAAGACAGTAATAAAGTGAGGGGGAGATGGAGAGCGCTTGGTGCCAGTCGTCGGCCCATTTGGTCCATTAATGTGGAGAGTAACGGCCTCGCTGACTGAGGGATGATGGGAAAATGGCCTCCTTCCTGTAGGGTGGCTCTTGAAGTGATGTATAGTTGCGAGGACGGAGCGCGGCGCTAGATGGCCGATTCCTCCTGCCTCGGCTCATCACAGGCATAAACAACAGGGGGGCCTTCCTGTAAAGAGAGGGGCACTTTCACAACACCAGAGCCAACCCAAACTGCGGTGTGTCAACTGTATTGTTTTGGTCTGATAGCATTAAAATCTGTTCAGTTTCGACTTTGACGGTCACTGCTGCAACTTAAGAAGAAAATGATTCCACACTAATACATAGTTCAAAACTGTACGCTGTAACAACAACAAAAAGTGAATACATTGTAAACCTCAAAAAATGTAGTTTCAGTTAAAGGTCCCATGACATGGTGGTCTTTGGATGTTTTTATATAGGCCTCAGTGGTCCCCTAATACTCTATCTGAAGTCTCTTTCCCAAAATTCAGTCTTGGTGCAGAATTACAGCCACTAGAGCCAGTCCCACAATGAGCTTTCCTTAGTATGTGCCATTTCTGTGTCTGTAGCTATTGAGGAGGAGAGAGGGGGGGGGGGCAGTGGGGGGGGGGGGGGGGGGGGGGGCTTGGCGAACTACGCCACTTTGCTCGTTTGAAAGCCATGATGTCTCTCTCTCATGGGTGGGCCAAATTCTCTGGGTGGGCAAAGCAGAGAAAGGGGAGGTAACCTTGCTCCTTATGACCTCATAAGGAGAAGATTCCAGATCGGCCCATCTGAGCTTTCATTTTCTCAAAGGCAGAGCAGGATACCCAGGGCTCGGTTTACACCTATCACCATTTCTAGCCACTGGGGGACCATAGGCAGGCTGGCGGAACACATATTAATGTAAAAAAAAACTCATAAAGTGACATTTTCATGCCATGGGACCGTTAACTGTTTAATCAATGCTCTATATGTGAGATGTTTGTGTCACGCACATCTCGTCTTCATACCAGCAACAAGGAAATTAATTTGGTGACGTTGGCACGGGGGGGGGGGGTGGACTGCTGTGATTTGTGGAAGTGATTTTGCGGGGGAAGTTGTTGGACAAAGTTCGCACTGAATTCACAGAGATCGGTTGAATTTGCATGAACTCTTGCCAATTCCCGGAGGGATTGTCTAATAACCATAGCAATGGCACTTCTGCCCTTCGTGAGCTTTTGAGAAGCTAACTGACACTTGGTTCAACTGATTACACGAAACTTTAAAGCTGCCCTTATCAGCATTTTTATACTAACCTCGGATCAAAAGACAATGTGTAATGTGAAATGGGACAAACCCACAGACATGTGTCACGTGACTGCAGCAGTTTTCCGTCGCTACGCTGAGCACTTGTCAGTCCGTCAATAGTCGTGTTTCCATCAACGTATTTTTATGCGCATATTGACGTATTGCATTAGAAAATGTTGATGGAAACGGCAAAATTCGAAAAAAAAACGTCCTCAAATTCGGAAAAAAGTTTTTCACCCTCGCTTGAGGTGGTGTTTGCCTTTTTCGAGAAAGAGTTAATGCACAAAATGGGAGATGGAAGCAGCTTTGCCGAATAAGTTGTGACATAGCGAACATGTAACACAACTTTAGTCCCGGTATCCATCGGATGGGGGGGAAGGATCGGGATGCAGGTCCTATCCAGTGCACCGTACACTGGATGCGTAGTGGAGTTGCGGTGCGCTACAGCCTGGGCCTCAGCCACGTCGGGTAAATGTACGAATTGGTTCAACAGCTTGAGTCGTATGGCGTTGCACACCGCGTATACACAGCGGTGAACGGTTGTCTCGCTGACACCAAATGTCTCTGCCACAACCCTGTATTCTGCACAGGTGGCCAACTTGTACAATGCTACCTCTCTCCAATTTAGAAAAAGAACTAAGCTTCTAAACTCTTTGATTTAGCACGTCGGTTTGCAATCTACAACCATGCGTAACGTCAACTTGTGATGAAACTACGCTTTGCGCAGTCTAGTTTATTCGCTCTAAACCAGTTTATTATCCTGGGTAAACCCTGATGAACTTCCGGCAAATTTGAGATTTGCTCTGCAAGTCAGTCTGGCCCGTGCAAGCCCCATTTCCAATTTTTCCAAATCGAGGCACCAATCACAACCGTTGAGGCGGGCTTTGCACGATGACGATAGCGCAGCGACGGCAAGCAGCTTTTTGTTTACATTCAACATGACAGCTGTTGAAGCGCAGCGACCCGTTGATGCCGCTGTCGCTGCTACGTCACCCGGATCGTTGGTCTGATTGGTTGAAGGACTATCCAATTGCGCCGAGAGGCATTTGAGCGGCGTCTGTTGGTGACGCCCCCTTTGGAAATGGGCTGTGAATGAAGCTTGCCCAGACCCACTCTCAGTTAGAACTGAGAAGGGTCTGGTGTCAACCAGGCTACCAGTTGATGGAAACGCTTCTAATTCGCATTTTAAAAGTTTGCTTAAAATTCGCTTGACAATTAGATGGAAACATGGCTACTGTCAGTGGCTTTCAGCTCGTTGTTTTGTGTTGACAGCCTGAAACGTCACGGTTTTGGTTCACTCTTAGCGCTCTCGTTAACCTCATTTCCAACTGCAGCAAGCAAATAAGTTTTGAAACACCCACTGTACACTTCTAGATTAGATTAGATTCTACGTTATTGTCATTGTGCAGTGTACAAGTACAAACACAGCAAAATGCAGTTTGTGTCCAACCAGAAGTGTAAAAAAAAAGCAAAAAAGTGCAATGCAATATACAAGCATAGACAGGTGGTGCATAGGCAGGACAAGAAATATATATTGCAGTGTTATAAGAGCAGAAAATGTAATATGGACAATGTATGAACAACATGTACAGATATGTGCAATGTAGTAGCAGTGACATTATACTAGTAGTAAGAATAATATAGATAGCAACTAGCTAGTGAACACAGCGGAGGATTTAGCTGCTAAAGTGTGTCAGGAGTTGGTGCAGAGCTAGTCTGGCTCAAGGAATGTACATTGCCTTCACCTCTCGCTATCTCCTCTATCGGGGCTTAGAAATACAAACGAGCCAGAGCATTTTTCACCTATCCCAAAATAGATGAGCGATATTGCCAGATATTACATCTTACATTCTGGAGATAGGTCTGGCAATGTGAGACTAGTGGAGACCAAACCAAACCTGGGAAGGAAAGTGAATACTGAACTTGCATTTGGCCAGAAACGTGACTCCAAATGAATATTAATGTTACTCCGTATGTGCTGTATGTGTGAATAGGCAGCTGTTTTCTATGCACATTTCTATACATCGACAGTATCAGGTGGTAATATGTCAAATGCAGTTTTTTGTGCTGCCCTTAAAAAAAATCAATCAATGCCTCTTTTTATTCCATCTGTTAAGTGACTAGATATATGTTATCATATATTTATATCTATCTATCTATCTATCTAGATAGATAGATAGATAATAGATAGATAGATAGATAGATAGATAGATAGATAGATATATGTACTGTATGTATATGTTATGAATGGTGTTAAGGAGAGGGGAGCACCCGAAAAATTTTAATGTCCGAAGAAGGTTCTGAAAATGTCCTGAAAATGTCCAAGTGTCTAAACCACGTGTCAAACTCAAGGCCCGGGGGCCAAATCCAGCCCCTTGAAAATTTGGATCCGGCCCGCATTTCAATTTAGGTTCACAGCTAATTTTGGCCCGACTAGTTGTGCACCACACCAAAAAAACAACAACCAGGAAACAGTTTTTCATACTGTAATTATGCGACACTGCCGTGCAGAATTTGACAGATTTGCCGACTTTGAGACTCCCCCACAGAAGCAAAGACTTTTTTAATATTCAGGCTGTGAAACAGGTTGTTGTGAGTCGGCTGGCTGACAGCTGCTTTTAAGAATGTAATGTTTGTTTTTCATGACTTGCTTAATTCTTCGATGGCTAAGAAACTTTTTTTGGTGACTTTTTTTAGGGTTATATGTCGACCAAACTGTATGGGAGAAAGCTATATGAGACGTGCAATAATACAACGTTAATTGATCTTTTTTTGCTAAATAAAAGCATGTCAATACACTCTACATGTCTGGCCCTTATTGTGATAGTCGTTTCCAGTGTGGCCCTTAGTGAAATTGAGTTTGACACCCCTGGTCTAAACTATTGCTAACAGCGCACAACAAATCCCTTCACAGGAGGACAATCCGAAAATGCTTTGTTTAGCGAAAATAGTTGTGTTGTCTCCAATGAATAGAAGACACTGGGATAACGTTGGGCAGGCACTTTCAGAAAGTTTTTCAGACGTTTTACAACCTCTTTTGTTGTCTTTAGTTTGGCCTCCGTCGAAGTCTGTTTGCACTGATATGCTTTCATTTTTTTCAGAGAGCGCCGCTCTCCCTCACGCTATACAATAGAAAACCTTTTCTGGGACCATATCGAGCCTAGGGAGGTAGGTCATTCAAACAATTGATATTATTTTGGGGTGAACTATTCCTTTAATCCCTTAACATTTCTTCTTTATGATGTTTGGGTATCATAAGGTTTGGGGCAGCAACACACTTACTCTTTGCTGGCATGAAGCGTCAAAAAGATTGAAAAGTGATCCATGATGTTTTGGAATTTTTTTTGTCCCTGTTCACAGATAGAAAACTCAGGTGGCTTGGGAATGAATTCAACCTGCACTTTAACACATCATATAAATTAAAGCTCCCAATTTTATTTTGAGGTTGTACCAGAATAGGTTTACATGGTTTAATTTTCAAAAAACACAATATTTTTGTTGTTTTGCACATTTCTGCAGCTCCTCTTTTCTTTAACCCGTTCGTTAGCCCTTTAGTTTCAGCCAATGACGTTGTCGGCCCTGCAGATTTTGTCCAGCTCACCTGGAGACTGAAGGCAGGACACATTCACAAACCCGTATCTCACTCAAAACAGCATTACAGTTTTTTTTCCAATTGCTAACACACTAAAATGACATGCATAGCACAATTATTTAAACTGACACACAGAGAGCAAAACCTCCTCTCAAGTCTCCAAAACTCTAAACACATTTTCTGCTTTACACACATTTTGCAATTCAAAGTGGCACTTTTTTAAATGCACTGAACACGGTTCTCTGCATAAAACACAACAATCTGACATAAAGTCACATGTTTGCCATTTCAAAACACTGCCATTCAAAATGACCCTACATGAGCTAATTGGCCAATGTACTGTAATTGTTGCCACTTTAATCAGGAAGTAAGCACTATGGTGTCTCTTTTTTTCTATATATTTTTTGCTGCACATTTTTTCTGCAATTTTTATATTTCAGTTTACTGTTTTTTTGTGAGCATATTTTTGTTCAGTCCAATGTAAATATATCTGCTGTGCATATATGTTGCACTGACTTGTTTGGTGAAAAATAAAAAATAAAAATGTTTCAACAGCATGTGTGTGTATCTGCAAATATTTCTGTGCATGTGAACAATCTGAAGAATTTTCTACAATTTGAACTATTTTAGTATTATGACAAAGCTCACTAATGATGAGAGTGCTTTTCATTATGCCCAACAGTGTGTAGTTGGTTAGACGAAAAATGAAGTGTGTGCCATGTGGTGCAAAAGTTTGATTTTGATAATGCTATATGTAGTTTTGGTTGCAGTGCTTCATTTTGCAGGATATATGAGATATTTTGCAGTTTGGGTGCTTGGTTTTGTGAATTATTTTAAGTATTTTGATAAAACCACACTAGTTTGCAAAATTGTGTTTTAGCAATTGGAAAAAACTGTTTTTCCAAGTTTGTATGCGTGTGGAAGCATCAGAGACACAAAATAACACCCCAAATCCCAGAAAAAGTCAGTTTTTCATAATATGAACACTTTAAGAACCCATCGAATCAAATTTATTCACAAGATGACATCCCATTTGGAAGTGAAAAGGTGCATTCTCTTAAAGAGGAACTATGCTGTTTTATTTAGCTTAATTTACCTTAACTGAACAGCTTCGGAGTCATTGGAATGGTTATAGGACTTTTTTCGAGTTGAATGGTGGTCGTCTCGCTCCCCCCTAGCGTCTGTGAGCGGAAAAACCACCCTTGCAACTTTCGGCAGGCGAGCCGCCTGCCTCAGCACCAGGAAGTATCGCGTCATATCAGGTCTCGCGATGTAACTAATTACTTCACGGTACTGCACACATACGCCCATTCAGGAACCGGCTAACAAGGTAGTGATGGAGTTTTTCACACTATCGCAAAAAAAGAAGTAGAAAGCTAGGAAAGCATTGTCGGAGGAACAGAGAAAGAGGAAATGGCAGACTGACCTGAACGAGGAGTCAGACACAAGTAAACATAGAGGTGCTATTCTGAAGCTATAGGGCGAGCTCTATAGAGAAACCTGCGAGCTAAAAGCAAAATGGCCAAAACTACATAGGGCCCCTTTAAACTCTCCGCAACTATTTGTGCAAGTGAGTGTTTAGTGAAGACTTAAATACAGTACAGGCCAAAAGTTTGGACACACCTTCTCATTCAATGCGTTTCCTTTATTTTCATGACTATTTACATTGTAGATTCTCACTGAAGGCATCAAAACTATGAATGAACACATATGGAATTATGTACTTCACAAAAAAGTGTGAAATAACTGAAAACAAGTCTTATATTCTAGTTTCTTCAAAGTAGCCACCCTTTGCTCTGATTACTGCTTTGCACACTCTTGGCATTATCTTGATGAGCTTCAAGAGGTAGTCCCCTGAAATGGTTTTCCAACAGTCTTGAAGGAGTTCCCAGAGATGCTTAGCACTTGTTGGCCCTTTTGCCTTCACTCTGCGGTCCAGCTCACCCCAAACCATCTCGATTGGGTTCAGGTCTGGTGACTGTGGAGGCCAGGTCATCTGGCGCAGCACTCCATCACTCTCCTTATTGGTCAAATAGCCCTTACACAGCCTGGAGGTGTGTTTGGGGTCATTGTCCTGTTGAAAAATAAATGATGGTCCAACTAAACGCAAACTGGATGGCATGGCATGTGGTAGCCATGCTGGTTCAGTCTGCCTTCAGTGTCACCAGCAAAGCACCCCCACACCATCACACATCCTCCTCCATGCTTCATGGTGGGAACCAGGCATGTAGAATCCATCCGTTCACCTTTTCTGCGTCGCACAAAGACAGAGCGGTTGGAACCAAAGATCTCAAATTTGGACTCATCAGACCAAAGCACAGATTTCCTAGTCTAATGTCCATTCCTTGTGTTTCTTGGCCCAAACAAATCTCTTCTGCTTGTTGCCTCTCCTTAGCAGTGGTTTCCTAGCAGCTATTTGACCATGAACGCCTGCTTCGTCTCCTCTTAACAGTTTTTCTAGAGATGTGTCTGCTGCTAGAACTCTGTGTGGCATTCATCTGGTCTCTAATCTGAGCTGCTGTTAACTTGCGATTTGTGAGGCTGGTGACTCGGATGAACTTATCCTCAGCAGCAGAGGAGACTCTTGGTCTTCCTTTCCTGGGGCGGTCCTCATGTGAGCCAGTTTTGTTGTAGCGCTTGATGGTTTTTGCGACTGCACTTGCGGACACATTCAAAGTTTTCGCAATTTTCCGGACTGACTGACCTTCCTTTGTTAAAGTAATGATGGCCACTCGTTTCTCTTTACTTAGCTGATTGGTTCTTGCCATAATATGAATTCTTACAGTTGTCCAATAAGGCTGTCGGCTGTGTATCAACCTGACTTCTGAACAACACAACTGATGGTCCCAACCCCATTAATAAGGGAAAAAAATCCACTAATTAACCCTGACAAGGCACACCTGTGAAGTGAAAACCATTTCAGGTGACTACCTCATGAAGCTCATCGAGAGAACACCAAGGGTTTGCAGCGCTATCAAAAAAGCAAAGGGTGGCTACTTTGAGGAATCTAAAATATAAGACATGTTTTCAGTTATTTCACACTTTTTTGTTAAGTACATAATTCCATATGTGTTCATTCATAGTTTTGATCTTCAGAAATCAATTAATTCAATTAAAATAATATTTCTTCTCTGTAAAACAACACCAACTGCATACACAGCAAAAAGAAAAACACCAGACAACATTTGGTATTGTAGTACAAATTAACTAAAGCTGTAGCTTTTGTGCTTTATTTCAAAGTGGCAACTTTAAAGCGCCCATATTATGCTCATTTTCAGATTCATAATTGTATTTAGAGGTTATATCAGAATAGGTTTACATGGTTTTATTTAAAAAAAAAAAACACCATATTTTTGTTGTACTGCACATTGCTGCAGCTCCTCTTTTCACCCAGTGTCAGGTCTCTGTTTTAGCTACAGAGTGAGACATCTCACTGCTGTAACATCTTTGTTGGCAGTCGCACATGCGCAGCAGCTAGGTAAGGATCATATCAGCTAGCTAGTTGTTTAAACAACTTCGGTCAGTTACAAGGCAGGCTAGCGCTAGCATGCTACGATTAGCCTCTTTGTTTCGGCTAGTGACGTAGAAAGCCCTGCAGATTTTGCCCATTTTGACCCGTATCTCACTCAAAACAGCATGGATGTTTTTTTTTTCCAAGTTTGTATGTGTGTGGAAGCACCAGAGACACAAAATAACACCCCAAATCCCAGCATGGTCTGGAGGCAGTTAACAAGGAGCGAGCTGACAGGTCTGCTGCTGGAGTGTGAAAAGCGACTGCAGCGCCTGGTGCTGCGAACCGTTCCTACTGGAAAAAGAACGACGTGCAATCATGGCTGGCTTTGAAAAATGCAGCTGTTCCAGAAGCCTGAGATGTGAATAATAGGTGCAATTTGAAATCGTTGTCAATTTTTCAAATAACTGACAAACACGTCGTGGATGATTGTTCTCAGACGAGAAGAGGGCCTCTGAGGAGGAATTGCCAAAACAACTCGCTTAGAGAAAATTGCGGTCTTGAAAACACTGGAAGAGTCGGGAGAGTGATCACCATTTCCTAATGAAAGCTCTTCTCATGGGAGACATTCGGGCTCATCCGTCACACAGTCAGACAGACGGACGATTGGTCTAGAGAGTTTGAAAGGTTCGGGCCTCTGCTTTAAAGGCTCCCCATCACGTGTTTTCTTATGATTAGTGAGAGTAAGTGCTAACAGGTAGCCCCACAAACTCCTCAGTGGGAATCTGCTGTTGGACAGCACAGCAAACTCGTTTTTCAAAAGTGCGCGTTGGTCTGTCCGCACGTTTTTAAGGCTTTTTGCGCCTGTCTGTCTTTGGTTTTTCAATTCAGCACCAAGCTTGAGATCAGGTTTCTCACTTTCCTTTTTTGGCGAAAAAGGGGATTTCCCCAACTCCTTATTCCCTAACCATAATGAAACTAAATTTCCTCTTTAAAGTCAATCCATCTTCTGGCCAACAGTACAGCACATCAACCACCGGATCAGACGGTAAGACACAATGAGAACTTAGCTTTGTTAAAAGAAAGAAAATAAAATAAGAACCCCCGCAAAAAGTATTTTCCTAATTGGGCCTGCTTGAGGAAAAGTGTGTCAGGGCTGAAATCCATCACGCTGATTGCTGGCCTTGTCTGCGTGGAGCCGCGCGGGGGGGGGGGGGGGGGGGGTTGGGGGTGTGGTGCTGTGTGGGGTTTTTGTTGGGGGTTCTTGTGGTTTTGGATTCTGCACATGCTAGTTGGATCTCCGGAGGGAAGCCCTTGCGCAGACCCGAGAGCAGCTCATTACCTCGGTTAGTCGTCAGCTCCACTGTCTGCAGCCGGATGATAAATGAGCAGGTCGTCCAGTGCGGCTCTGACAGCCCTGTGGCACAGGGTCAGGCTGACATGACATCTCCCTGGGGGGGGTGGGAGGGAAGGGGGGGGTGCAGACAGAAGGGAGGCCGAGCAAGAAGCAGCCACACTTCAGAGAATCCGTAAAGAGCTTTCTGGGAATTTAAACGCTCTCCAGTGGCTATATCGGAGGTCTTCTCTGGCAGCAGAAGGTGTGCGAACAGTTGATTTTGATTACTTCCCATTCATCTCAACACTAATCACGTATAGTCTATGTTAGGGGGGGAGGAAATTGATTCACTTAAGAATTGCCCAAGACTAATATTAGCAGACTAGAGAACCAAACTCCAGCACTAATAGACTCAGTCCATGTTTCAAAGGCCCTGCACCTGTACAGCTGCAACAGATTCTCGCTCCCATCTCGTAAAATACGGACGCTTGGTCAGGTTAAAGTCTCCTTTAGCGTCATATAACGCGCTTTATCTAAACGAACTTGGTCGGGACTATTGCAGTCCCTTTTGTCGCAGTTATGTTAAGGAAAAGGTCGTGGGTGGGCTTACGTTTACGTGACACACAGGAACGGGACGGTTGAGTTTAGGAAAAGGTCATGGGTGGGCTTACGCTTCTGTGACACGCGGGAATTACAGGACGGTTAAAGAAGAAAGCGACTTTAGGAAACGTGACAAGCGGGACACCAACCCCGGTCTCCAGGGTGAAAGTCGTGTGTTTGACCCATCCGCCACCCCGACCAACCTCCCTTTGCGTAATTTCGTCCCTTCATACAACTCGCCAAACCCCGTGTAGCTGCCTGCTCTCCCCGGTACGTTATACAAACACGCTGAAGGGGCGCCTTTTTCGTCGCTTAGGACGCTTACAGCCACTGTCCAAACGTCTGTATTTTACGAGTTCGGAGTGAGACCGGGTTGACAGTTGTGAATGCACGGTGGGTTTGTTTCTTAATCGAGAACCGATTCTGAATCGAAATGTGAGTTTCCCAAAACATTCCCACCCCTAGTCTATGTCTAATTAATCTCTGTGTGTGTGTGTGTGTGTGTGTGTGTGTGTGTGTGTGTGTGTGTGTGTGTGTGTGTGAGAGTTTAAATAATGACCAATATCTTTATCCTTCATTGCAAAACGTAGCTCCAATAACTTGAGCTAGCCAAACCAGCTGCAACAATCAGTATAAACAAACCTATACCAAATTGTTAAGAAGAGGACAATTCTTTTGTGAAATCTGGTATACTTACTATTATTACTTATCATTTTACATGTTGTTGTTGCCAGGCCTGCTATTTGTTAGCAGGCCAAGCTAACAAGTTCACATCAACACAGCTGACTGTTGCTAAGCTACAATTCACAATTTTATCTCCAGGTGGCCAAGTCTCTTTTTTTTCTTCTTGGATATTTAGGTTATTTGCACGCAGCTCGTTCCGCAAATGATCTTTCGGTTTCATTTGAACTCTTGTGCATGTGAAGATACCTGGAAGATTCTGTAAAATGGCAAATACTTCTAATATTCCAATGTCTGCCTTTAGGAGCTCTCTGTCTCTATGTCACACGCATGACGGCCATGACGTCCCTGTCATGAATAAATGTGGTCTAACTCTCCTTCGCATGTCAGTTGCTTTTTCACCATAAAGTCTGGCAAATTGCACTGATTTGCAGTCATAAATTTGTCATGCACAAGTTTCCCCTCTGACTCCAGCAGACATTCCCACTTTCAGCTGGCACTGCTGCAGCTACTTGCAACACTAATGCATGAGACAACCGGACGTCTCCCAGAGAGAGCGAGAGGGCTGTGTATATATGTGTGTGTGTGTGTGTGTGTGTGTGTGTGTGTGTGTGTGTGTGTGTGTGTGTGTACCTGTCACTCTTGCTTGAGTGATGTTGATGTGAGCTCAAGTGGCATGACCGTGGCTCTCTATGAGGGAGGTATGGCACAGAATCCAGACTGGAGAGGGGCATGGTGTGTGTGTGTGTGTGTGTGTGTGTGTGTGTGTGTGTGTGTTGTGTGTGTGTGTGTGTGTGTGTGTGTGTGTGTGTGTGTGTGTGTGTGTGTGTGTGTGTGTGTGTGGGGCTTGGCACACATAAGATGAGGGGATGTCATGCCCCTCAGACTCTCTCTCTCTTTCACACACACATCCATATCCAACAGCAGCGAGCATGAATGGTCATTCAGCTCCAGCCAGCAGTATGAAAACAAGTCAAAGGGAGGAAGAAGAGGAGGAAAAGGGGGAGGATGAAGGTTGGGGTCTTGGGCCAAAAGAAACACGGTGGGCTCGTCTGTCCTCCTCCCTGTCCTGATGAGCACCCCAGGCAAATATTCTGTGAATGAGAGCATATTTTGGGGGGCTACACATCCAATTTTATCCTGCGAAAGAGAGGGAGGAGGTGGAGGTGGAGGAGGAGAGGTGACTCATCCATGATGTCATACAAGATGAAAAATTTTAAATGAGTCTCAATGTGTAATAGAAGACGTGAATTTTGGCCCGCTTCTTGGTCTGGTACTTCTATTAACTGTACAGCAGCACTGGTGCTTAACCTTTTTCAGCTTGAACCCAAAAATAAAGAAGTGCCCTTTAAAACTGCCCAATCAACACTTCTCACTTGTTTGTGTGGTCCAGAAAGCTCTTTAACAATGTATAAAACGTCTGTGGGGAGGCATGCATGGATGATAGTTACCGGAATAGTTCATTGCTTTAAGAAATGTGCTTATTCGCGTTAATGCTGAAATGTAAATGAGAAGATTGATACCACTCTCTTATCTTTACGCAAAATACGAAGCTACAGCCAGCAGCTGGTTAACTTAAAAACTGGAAACAGAGGGTAACAGCTTAGCCTAACTTTCTGAAAAAAACCACTTAGCGCTGCTAAAGCTCACTAATTCCCACGTTATATCTTGTTTAGTCTCTCTAATCTCAACTTCACGGCAACAAGACGGGACGTCAAGTTAGCTCCTAGCTAAGAAATAGTGTGGCATGTAACTCGCTGTAGAGCACATTTCGTTTTTACACTTGTTTTTGTATGGATTAAACTAACAAGATATAAAGTGAGCTACAGAGGTGCTGTTGGGTGGATTTGTTTTCAGATGGAGCTATGGCTAGCTGTGTCCAGTCTTTATGCTAAGCTAAGATAACCAGCTGCTAGCTGTAGCTTCATATTTTTATGGTGAGGGGTTTCAATCTTCTCTTCCACCTCTCAGCAAAAACATGAATGTGTAGGTGTTGGTCGGCAACCAACAGGCTAGCTGCTCCCTCCCCCGCTTCCTGACTTTATGCTAAGCTAAGCTTGCAAGCTGCTGGAATTAGCTTCCTATTTAAATCGACAGACATGAGAGTGGTATTGATGTTCTCATCTAACTCTGAAATAAAAATAAAATTAAAAAAAAAGCATGTAAATTTCTTCATTCTTTGAACTTTGCATGTAACTGTCCAAACAGATATATTTCCAGTGCAGCTACAAAGAAGAAAAAAGGTTTAAAAAAAAAAATTAGCTTTTACGCCACAGTTTCATTTATAGAACAAGTTAAAAACTCATGGAACATAAAGCCTCAAATTACTTTTTTTTTTATAGCTGAGCTTTCACACCTAATAATGATTATTTTTCTACGTTCACTCCCTCTCTCTCCGCTATACTTTGTGTAGCAGCTATATTGGTAACCAGTCTGACGTGTGTGGGACACAGAGCCTGGACACGGTTCTTTTGATCTCTGGCTGCAAACCCACAGTAATGAGGTGACTTTATGATCATTGAGAATTTATGCTCATTGGATACAACAGTTTTCAATTCAGCAAATTATGAACCGTGTCCGTCTGACGTTTTCTCTACTTCTCCCATTGCAGGAAAGCCGTTAAGTGAGAAGTTTGCTGCGGGTGTGACAAGTGCTCATAAGGGTTTAAATTACCTTTGAAGTGGCGGCTAATCACTGCGGTGAAGCAGTTTTGCCTCAGTGGCTACAGCTGCTAAACCAGAGGAGTCGATATGGACCTGGAGCCTTGACATATTTCCACAGGGCATTGTGGCACAACAGAGATACACAGTCTTCAAAGCATGAACGTTAAAAGTCAGGTTCTGTCGCTAAAGTCTAGGGTTGGGTATCGGTTTTTTTTTTTTCGATTCCGGTGCTAAATCGATACTTTAAAAACGGTGCCGGTGCCTAAACGGTGCCTGAACCGGTACTTTTCAATAAAGAAGAAGAAGAAAAAAAATAAGGGTAGTAAACAACAGTCAGTGACTTGTTTATTGCTAAGGCCATGGTCAAAATTAAAGATTTAATAATAATGTAATAACTATAACAATAACAATAACTTATTTCACCAGTATATTGCTGTTGAACCCTAGATGGGAAAAGGGTATTTTACAATTACTGTGAATGCACCACGAGGCTACCTGTTTTAAGTGAATGCACCGTCTGTGTTGTTTAATTCCGACAATGGCAGCTGCGAGTGAACGCACCGTCTGTGTTGTTTAATTCCGATAACGGCAGCTGCGAGTGAACGCACCGTCTGTGTTGTTTAATTCCGATAACGGCAGCTGCGAGTGAACGCACCGTCTGTGTTGTTTAATTCCGACGACGGCAGCTGCGAGTGAACGCACCGTCTGTGTTGTTTAATTCCGACCATATAAACATACTGTATATCTATGAATTGCGACAACGGCAGCTGCTGCTGCGCTGCAGAGCAGACTGTTACATCCCGCTGTTGAAGTCCTCCACAGTGAAATACAGTCACACTTTACACTGTTTAACGTTAGCTGTCAGCATTTTACCGGTGTTTAATCCAGCTGCTAGCTAAAGGTAGGCTAACGTTACATGCTGTCAGGTGTAGTGTAAAGTCAAGCACCGAAATGAGGCACCGAAACTTTCGTTCTTATTCGGTCTCGTTACTACCGTTTACGTCGGCACCGGTTCCCTATTGGCACCGAGTTTCGGTACCCAACCCTACTAAAGTCAAACAACAAGGGTTCAGCGATCAATAATATGAGGTATGCGATGACAGTCTTCTGCACAAAGTTGGAATCCAAAACAACATGACCTCAATGGCTCCGGACGGAGATGGAGATAGTGAATCTGTGAGAGAGGTGAGGGTTAAACTTGTTTCTCCATCTGAACTTTAAAGCCGACCCTTAACCCTTTAAATCCCATCCCCAGACACGCTGTGCACCCGGTTAACAATATATGCCAAAAGAAATACAAAATCTATTTCTTCATATATCAAAAATCCAATCCGATCAAGGATTCTTCCTGTTAAAACAAAACGGGATGCGGGCTTACATAAGCTCGTCCCAACCAATTTTAACCAATAATGCCATGACATCCACCCGTCAATCAATCGGCAACTTTAAGCGGTAAAGAGCTAAGCTAGCTAGCACTTTTCAAGGATCGAATCAAATTCATTCCATGTCCCGTCTGCCGATCCTGTTTCACTCGGAAATATGTCACAATATGGAAGCGAGAGCCTCTTGAAATTTCATCTCGACTTCTAACGCCAGGTACAGAGTGTACCTTTCTCTATATTTAGATCATTTTTCCGTGATGGATTTTTGGAAGACCCGAGGAGGCCACGCTTACGTCCAGGAACTGACCACTTATAGCAAATGGTTTTACGGTTAGATTTGGTGGAAAAACGTTGCTTCTGGAGGGAGCTCTCAAAGAATCCAAGCAGAAACGAAGATGCAGCTGAGAGAGCTATTACCCCACCCCCACCCCCCCCCACCCCCACTTATGAGCACATCTGTGGAGTTTGTTTCAACTAAACCTACAAGGCTATGGTTAGGAAAATAGTGTGGTCGTGGTTAAAAGAAACCAAAATGTAGCTGTTGCTAGCTGATTGGATGTGAACTGTGGCCTCCAACATCAAAGTCGTCCCCCAAAGCATCTTCCCTGACCTCCTTCTTAAGGGGTTTTGTGGCACCATAACAACGTCAAGCTATACTCTCAGGGCCCCAGATCCCAAGGGGGCCGGTCGGTAATCAAGCCTTTGGTTACTATCGCCTTTTTGCTTTGGGAGAGAGAAGAGTCATTATTCGCATGACCACAAGACGCTGCTTGTCAGGAAAACGTAAGCATTGGTCGTTTCAAGTGTTTGATCAAATGATTAATGCTCGTGTTTTTTTACTCTTGCCTGTTCTCATGAACCATTCGTTCAAACTGTAATTCGTAAGAATTCCACTTTTTTTGTTGTTGCTGTATTTACTACTTTGGCGGCTGTTGTATAAGAACGCGGCTGGGGAGGAGGTCGGGGTGGACGGGTGGACGGGTGGGCGTTAACATACAGAACGTTCAAGCCAGAGAGCGGAGTTCTCTTCCCGGGGAAAACTAAAAATCCGTGTTCCTTAGGAGTGTTTAAATCCAAACCACGATATTTTTCCTAATCTTAACTAGTCATTTCGGTGCCTAATCTTAACTTTCGTCGCGGCAAAGCGCTCATATTTTGTGGATTCAATTTAACCGTAATGTCCGCCAAAACGACCGGCGGCTCGCGGTGCTTTGTACCCGGCTCAAAATCACCTGTTTTTCGGGTAACTGAACCACCAAATGAAGCTCAGCGCAAATTCTTTCAGGAAGACGTCATTACCCCAATCACTACTCCATTCTTAAATCAGATCAGCTGTTCAAGAAGTGACGTGGCAGTTAAACCAATCAGACTCGACCACGAGATTCAAGGGCCAATCACAGCCTTACAACTCTGCTTTAAATCTGTTCTCTCCTTGTGCTGTCAGCTGTCGTTTCAGGCAAAGCGCTCGTCCCTCCTCCTCCCCTGCCTCCTCCGGTCGTTGTGTTTCTCCCGGCTGACCGCTCCGTTGCCTCTTCGGTCCGGGTCTCTGGCTCTTCTTCACCCCCGCCACCAGTGTCTGGGGTTATCATCGGGGGTTATGTTCCTATTCCCTACCCCTTTAAGAAGATTAATTCGATGGAGTCCAATCTCCAAAAGACTTTGTACATTCAATATCATACAGTTGTACAATAAATATTTTTGCATATCTGCAAACGAAGTCTCTCCTGATTGAATTACCCCTTGACACAACTGAGGTCTGTCACGAAGCTCTGTAGCGGCTTAAACAACTAGCAACTGCAGCTCGCCGTGACCACCCAGCGGTTTCCTAATTTTCGTAGGGTATCATACGTCTTGGCGTGCATACATTTCCGTACGATATCGTACGGACCCGTTCATGAGAATGCGTTGTTTTACTGGTGAGGACGATCTAAAAGGCCATCAAAAGCAGAACTCGTCAGAGCAACATTCGTTTCTTCAACCCCATTACAACCAATTAGACAAGCCCACGCTGAGTGATAACAGAGTTTGATGGCTCCCTGGGTGGAGACAGATTCTATCTGGCTCTTTCATTGAAACACACACAAACTTTAAACACACCAATGTTTTACTGAAGGGGAGCCCTGTCCCAGCAGAGTCCTTCATATCCGATGTAAGACACGGTGGTGTCAAAGAGCTCCTTGTGATCCCCCTTCAGGACCAGTAGGAGGTATTTTAATAGCTGTCTGACCTGTGGTGGCTCTAGCCTGCTGCCATCTCTCTCACAGGGAAACTATTGTACTGGGTCAGAAACAGAAAGCAGAGGAGAGCCTAAAAAGATGCCCGGCAGTGCTTTTTCTGCTGCTGGCTGCCTGTCACTCATCTTGGCGAGTTATCAGCTTAATCATCTTAAGGCTGAGATAAGCATCTTCAGTGAAGTCCCCCCCCCACACACACACACACACACACACAGCAACATTTACTATGGTTTTATGCTTTTTTTTAACCACACAAAAGATGATATGACTGTGGGACAGCTTTGCATTACATACAGTTAACATGAACTTTAGTGAACTTGCAAATTTGTGCCACTGACCAAGCCATTTTGACAAGCCGTTCACTTTGAAGAAACCGAGAGATGAACAGTGTCCAAAAAAAGCTAGGAAGCTAGTATAGCTCATATAGCTGTATTGCACCTCCTCTGCCAGATAGAAACCTCTCAACAAAAGAGGAACGATTCGCATGTGTGAATTTGACTGTTCCACTTTCTGGGAATGAGCAGGCATTAAAGTGCCAGTGAAACCGAAGTAAGAGCGTCTTTTGCTTCTCTACTGGGACACATTTACCAGTGAAACGGAATATTTGAGCGGTGTACAGTTACAAGAAGGATTTAAAATTGATTGAAATTAACTGCACTGCACTGTTTACCTGTTAACATTTACTCCTGCACCGTTTCATCAATGCCCGTGCACTACCAACACCCAAAACTGCACAATGTTAATTTTTTTTATATTCCATAACCTGCCCATAAACCTGTGCAATATACACATATATACATATATATATATATATATATATATATATATATATATATATATATATATATATATATATATATAATGTCTATTATACTCTGTACTTAACCCTCTTTACTCCTTACTTTACTCCTTATCTGTCAATGTAGACATGTAATCTGGAAAACCTGTATTTATCTAACTATACACTGTTGTACATAGTTAATCTCTATCATCTAGATAACTGCACAGAATACTGTACTCACCTGCACTTTGGTATTTAATGCTTCTTTTGCACTTCTGGTTGGATGTCAACTGCATTTCAATGGCTCTGTACCTGTACTCTGCTAAATGACAATAAAGTTGAATCTAATCTAATCTAATCTAAATGAAATCCTTCATGTTTGATTGGGCCGCCAAAAAGTAGGCGGGTTTAAATTGTTAAGACCAAATGTGAAGCGAATTTTCGGAGCAACGCGATTACATACAAAGGCAATGCAAAGCATTACTGCTATTGAGCTCTACGACTCAATATCAGTACTGAGAGTACTTGGAGAAAAGTGAGTAAAGCCATAGGACTACATGGTAAGTTCTGAAAAATATGTCCTGGTTACTATATTACAGTTATCGGTTGCACTTTACTATGAACCAAGTTAGCACTAACGTTCCTTTCCCGAGTTAGTTAGTTAGTTAGTTAGAACTCCAAAAAGCACTCCAGTAAGGCGAGGCAAAAATCTGCTTACCATTTGACCTTTATTTTATTTATTTATCCCTTGAGAATAAAATCTCTTTTTTTCTGGCCAAGATAGCATTACAAGGTTCCAAAATTATCAAATAGTGTCAAAAACAGACAAGGGACGATTAAAAATAGAGCAACAAGACAGCAATAATCAACGTCTCCTCTGTCTTGGCTCACTCAGAAACCTAGAGCCGCGCGGGGTCAACCACACACACTGCTTTGCTATTGGTTGAGGCTGCGATTTCGTCGGTCAATTTATTGAAATGTATTGAAATTATTGAAAATGTTCACCAGAGATGAACACCACGCGATTTAAAGAAGCTAATTTGCTTTGCCACCTGAAGCAAACGTTTTATTCGCCGTTAAACGGGACGCATGCGTGACCCTGCCCTTATATGACCAGTGTGGCTAGCAAGTCACCCAAAGTCCCGTTTGATTGGACGAACTTGCCACTGACTCATCAAACATTTGAAACCAGGAAGGGGAAAGTATTGAAAAAATATTCAGATGCTGATTTTACTTTGTTTTTTAATTGTTTTTAACATGTATTTGACTTATTACAACTGGAACATGTACTTCTCCTTTCAGGGACACTGTTAACTGGACAGAGATGTTGCAGGTTTTACATTTTTAAAGTATTTTTTAATGATATGAACAACACAAATAAAACTCAATTTTTTTTGTAAAAAAAAAAGAATTTATAAAAAAAAAAAAAAAAAAACATCTTGTTTTTAGTATTTAAGTTTACTTGGCACCTTCGTTTAAATAATACTTTAGGCTATGAACTATTTGGGAAATCTATTGTAATCTGTATGTCTGTGTGTAACTGATGTTGTGTATTGTCCCGAACGGGTCTTTTGTTGAGAATGAGACCCCGCGTCTCAATGAGATTACCTGTAGAAATAAAGGTTATATAAAAAATAAAATAAAAATATAACGTTATGTTTTTGTTAAACTTTGCAGCTCTTATAGGATCTCTCGTGTCTGACCCTAAATAGCCACCCTACCTGAGTGGATATATGTTGCATATTTATATACTTTTTTTTATATTCACGTGGGAAGCTGCTCTGTTCTTAACTTTGCTGCTAATCAAAACTCGTAAGCAGTCCACCTAAAATGCTGCATGTCTATGGTTGGCTGTGCGCTCCGAGGCGTCACCATCTGTCATCCAGCGGCAGAGCTTCATGCATGCGTCCTGCCTTGGTTTCCTCCCATTGTAGAAACAGCTGTAGACCGTGAACCGTGGAGTGTGGGTCTGACACGGATAACCTGGATACCGGCTGGGTGGGCATCAAGCAGCGAGAGACAAAAGCAGCGCTTCTTTCGTTCTTTTTATTTTTATTTTTGAAGTTTCTCCACTTTTCTTTCGAATGGACTCATTTCCTACAACATCAACCATGGCGAGCCGGTTTCTTCACACCCTCCATGTGATACTGATTCTGGAGTCGAGCTGGGGTAAAATGCTATCTGAGGGTCTCGGTGAAGCGGTGCGTCAAGGTGCCGGTGTCTCACCGGCTGTGGAGCAGCGCGTCTTTGCGCACGAAAGCGCAAAGCGGGACATGGTCTCCATCAACATGTTCAAAGTGTACGAGAAGTACAGCAAAGAGCCGCAGAGCCAGAGGGACGGAAACACCGTGAGAAGTTTTAAAGCTGTCCCGAGTGAGTGGCCAGAGTCTTTTCATTTACTGGAGAGAATCGGTCAGAATAAAATAATAGGCACTGCTAAAACTTGGCTTGTTGGTAGGGAAGTCTGCTTTCCACAATGTGTCAAAATAGATACATTTACATTTACATTGTTACTCTCTGCTTACTTGATATATATATATATATATATATATTATATATATATATATATATATATATATATATATATCAAGTAAGCAGAGAGTAACAATGTAAATATATATATATATATATATATATATTTTTTTTTTAATTTAGCTTAATTGAATCATGCTTTTGTGTCACTTAAGTAATTGTCCTGATACCCAGCTGGTCATTAGAATGTATCACAGATTCTAGAAAACAGAAAAACTGTTCCTGAAGCAGTTTAAAAAATTGTAAAAAGGTAAATCCGCATGAGCCTATTTTTATTTACAAAATCATTTTTTTTATATAACTTATGACAGTTTAATGCTACTTATCCTTAAATGAAACTCACGATTTATGTCATTTAAAAAAGGTGCTGAATTTGTATTTCCCCATTTTTATTTCACTTATTTTGTTGTCTATTTCATTATCTCATTTCAGATTGACCCTTTTTACTGTCTGGCAATCTGCCAGAAAAAAAAAAATTTTTACTGAAAGTTTGAAAACAAAAATGATTAAACTTGTTTTAAAAAAAATAAAAATTAAAAAAAAAATTTTTTTTTATTTTTTTTTTCTTCCCCCAAAAAAAAAAATGTGGGGTTGTTCCCCCCCCCCCGGGCCGTTTTCCTTTTCCTTTTCCCTTTAACCTTACCCCCTATGCTCCACCGGTGCTAGGATTTAGTGATTTAGTGATCTGGGGGACTTTAAGTATCGAGCGCTGTTAGTTCTCCGGTAGCTGCGACAGCCTAGGTGTTAGACAAGAGCCTATTATCACACCCAGACACCGGCCGCACGGCGAAAAAGCCTCAGAGGAGCTCTCTCTGCTATAAGCATTTCCATATGCCTGCGACGGACAGACCTACTGGACCGATCCAGTGTTTGTCTTTCAGGCTGTGGTGGAAGTGTGGGAGACAAGGTCTGAACTTCAAGAGTATAGCCATCTATAGGATCAGGCTTTTTGGTCATGCGTGAGGCAGGCACTTAAACATGCCACGCTTAATATTTTCCATGCTGCTGCTCGTGTCGGTCAGATGTGTTGAGCAACGTTTTGCAGAAGGCGTATTGGATGTTGTTATTCATGTCAGTCAAACGTGCCGGAATGAAATGATAAAGGAGGGCAAAAGGTTCACGGCAGCAACTTGATCGCTTTAGTCATTTTTATTGTTCATTTCAGAAAGAGAGATATCCTCCTTCAGGGCTTTAGTGTATTATGGTTGAACCAGCAAGTACAGCGCTGATATGAATTATTTTTTAAAAGCCAATAGAAAAATTAGAAAAGACAGGATGAAATCAAGGTTGTTCTCTGTTTTCAAAGACATTTTTTAACTTGAACTTATTTTTTCTTCCTCTTAATTTCTTTCCAAATTCTCCAGGAGTCTTGCACGGCAAAGACGTGTTCCAGTTCAACCTGTCCTCCATGCAAGAATCAGAGCTCATCCTCCACGCCTCTTTCCATTTCCTCTACAAGCGGCCGCGCCACCACCAGCAACCTTGGCGTTTCCGAAGGCCCCGCCATCCGTCCAGCGAACCCCAGCATCCCTCGCCTCAGCTGCTCTTCTACGGAGCGTCCTCAAAGTCAGCTTTTGCAACACCGCTGGGAAACCTAACTCTGGCTCCTTACAAGAAAGGCTCTTGGCAATCGAGGGATGTGACGGCAGTGGTGAAGAACGTCCGGGATGCCAAAGAGCTCGTGGTCACGGTGGAGTTTGACATGGGGTCCGGGGCAACTCGGGGGCAGCAGAGAAGCCCTCATGGCCAAGAGCGCCTCTCTCCAGCCAACCTGCCGTTTATCTTGCTATATGCTGATGATCGAGCTATAGACGAGCCGAACAGCGTGGCCATGTCGCTCCAGCGGTACGGGCCGTTCCCTGTAGCCGAGGACGCGTCCCGCTCAGCTCCAGCCTCAGCCTCGAGGATCCGGAGGGAGCTTCATCTCCAGATCCAAACCAACGACATTCCAGAGGTCCAGTACAACACCCTGAAGAATCACGAACTGTGGCAGAACACGTATTTCCCAGCCAAAGCCGCGGCAGTGAAACCAGGACGGAAGCAGGGCCAGGAGAGCAGCGAGGGCCTGGGCAAGCCCCAGGTGCTGAGCTTCGATGAGAGGACGATGAAAAAGGCCAGGAGGAGACAGTGGAGCGAGCCCAGGGTTTGCTCCAGACGCTACCTCAGGGTGGACTTCGCCGACATCGGCTGGAGCGAGTGGGTTTTGGCGCCAAAGTCATTTGATGCCTACTACTGCGCCGGGGCCTGTGGCTTCCCCATCCCTAAAGTGAGCCTCGGAAACCTTTAACTTTTGTTACTGGGTTCCTTTTCCCTTTGAATACCGATAATAGATACACACAGAGGCATCAGTTGGCATATTTATGGATTTTTGCCTTTATTTTTACAGTTGGAACCGTAACTTCTATTAGCCATAATTCCCTTTTATTTCCTCTGTCTTCCCTAGGTGGTGCATCCTTCCAATCACGCCACCATCCAGAGCATCGTCAGAGCGGTGGGTATCGTCCCTGGTGTCCCCGAGCCGTGCTGTGTTCCAGACAAGATGAGTCCCCTCAGCGTTCTTTTCCTGGATACAAACAGGAATATGGTGCTAAAGGTTTACCCCGGCATGTCTGTGGATACCTGTGCCTGTCGGTAGGGCCGGAGCCGCCAGACGAGCGATCGTTGAAGAGCAATGTAGAGGGCATTTCCGCATGGAAGAGGACGACGGTGATCAGGACAGACTGAGGATCAACTGATACCAGTTACAGTGCTCTCCTTCTTCTGAGTCTCAGTTTGAGAACTCTTTTTGTGAATTTTGGATCTGGCATGATCTGACGTTGACTCAACAATTGCCATAGACGTGTTTCTCTCCACCCAGGCCACCTCCATTTCTTTTCCTCCCTTAATCCAAAAGCAGTTAAAAAGAAGTGCACTTAATACGAAACCTGTGTATGTACAGTAATGCATTGACCGGCTGGATGTTGAAGTTAAGTACAAAACTCTTGCAGGTAGATCGTCGATCCCTGTTGATCCCTCATAAACTTTTTCAGTCTTTTCGGCACCCTTTCACTTTTATAAAGTGATCTTGCTTGTTTTAATATGAGACACGATAAGACTTGGTTTTCTCTGGACTCAGACCTGGTCTGGGAAACGTCCGGGTTTCACCAGTTTACTGAAACCGTCTGACATCAGTTTCCTCTGCTGCTTGCCCCTTTCTATGGGATTCAACTGAATTTTGGACACACTGATGAACTGCACAATGACTAACCGACTCAGAATGGACAAGGGGCCAAGAGGCTGCGTGGCATCCTGCCCAATCAATCAACCCTCGTCATGTAAATACTGTAGCTACTAATGCAAACTAAATGGTACTTATTCTTAAGTGATGTGTCACTATTGAACACCTCCCATATAGCAGGAAACGTTATTCATGCATGAGAGGTTATATCTTATTTGAACTATATTTCAATAGCTTTTGTTTATATCTTGTATATAATGAGCAGGGTTTTTTTAATTTTTTTTTTTACACCTACTGAGATTGTGTTGCCTCTGCTATGTGTTACGGCAGAGAGGAAAAACAGTGCGTTGCTGCCACCTGCTGTGCATTTTGGGGAAGTTGAAGAGACTAAAAACATGTAAAGGAGAAAGTTATAGAACTTCCTGTGGCTATTTAGTATGTTCTCTTTAATACATAAATACTGTTTCTCAAATGGTTATTACATGCACAGTTTGTAATAATAGTCGATTTCTATAGTAAGTAAAAAAGGGATACGTGTATCTGACCTTATATCTGTATGGCTAAAAGTGTATTGGAATAGTTATGTGATGTGTGCTTTAACAAATCATAGACACATAATGTATGCGTGGTAAGGAAATAAAGTGAATTGTACATACAGTTAAAGACACTTGCTGACTTTTTTAGGTTTTTTAAGTATTTAAAACAGACTTGTGGATGTACATTTGACATACGTCAACATAACTTATTGTAGGTCAATAACATACATTAGATGGATAACATTGCTTAGTTAGGCTTATATCTTGGTTTATCGATGTGTCATGCTAATCTTGATAATTACAGGTATTAAGTAAAAGTGGCTAGTTTTGAAATTTGATTGTATTAAATGTATTCGTTTTTGTTCAGTTCTCTTCAGTTTTCTTCATTTTTAAATTTTAGTAATTAATTTTTTTTTACAGTTTTTCTAACAGCGTCGAAATGGTGATAATGGTGAGTCCACCTTAAATCTGCACTGATCAATATTGTTTTGTCCACAAACTGATAGATCAGTGGTTCCCAAACTTTTTCGCATTAAGGAAATTGACACTAAATAGACCGTTTGAAAAGATTTTGTTATAGTGAAAATAAATATTTTTTCCTTTTTAAGCTGGGGACCGCCTGGAAGTCCCTTTAGGACCCCTGGGGGTCCCCGGGCCCCACTTTGAAAACCACTGGATTAAATGACAAAATGAAAAAATGAAAAAATGAAATGAGTTACTCGTGGTAACAAACCAACACGTTCTCATCCCAACTCACCACATACTGACGCTTTGTCAGGACCCCTTGTCGTCACTTTCTGACGCGCTGGGCAGCCCTGCGTGTCAAACTGTGACGGTCGCTGTTTTAAAGATAATTTTTTGGGGCATTTTTAAGCCTTTTTTTATAGAGGACAGCTGAAAACATCAAAGGGGAGAATGACATGCAGCAAAGGGCCGCAGGTGGGAGTTGAACCGGCGGCCACTGTGTCGAGGAGTAAACCTCTGTATATGGGCACCTGCTCTACCAGGTGAGCCACCCATGTGCCCTAGGGTCACTGTTTTAAACTTGGAGATCATGTGGTTAAAGGTGTGAATTCGAACAAAAACTACTTGGTTAGGTTTAGGTGATAAAATTAAATAAGGTTTCTAACGTAACTAAAAGGGACGCACGGGACACATACAGCTGGGGTGAAAAGTCACCTGGGTGAAAGCCCTGGATTTGTTTGACCCATCCACCACCACGACCTCCTCCCAATGTGGGCTTTGTCGCTCTTACTTCTGGAGCACGGGGAGTCTTAATTTTGCCGGCGATGGTTTTACAGTTGAAAGCCTGGTGTGTTTTTAATACAGATGCTCGAGGTATCAAACGCCAAAGCCTGGGACAAAGCGTCTGCATTTGACGCCCTGGGAACGAGAAGGGAGCTGGATAAACCCACCGAGTTATCATTGCTCTATGAATCGCTTTAGCTTCATAGCTTCTTTCAGCTCTTTGTTTTGGTTCTACGCCCCACAACTTTGTTTCGGTTCACTTTCACCGCTCTCATCAGCATTGTTTCTGGCCACAGCAGGCAGCTGTTTTCAGCTGAGAAAACTTATATTACACTACTTTCCCAGTACCAAAAAAAATAAATATTTTGATTGGGTGGGTTGATGAAAACCAAAAACAGAGTTAATAGGAGTCAGATTGTCAGAAACACAGTTGCTCTGTGAATAAGCAACTATTTGCTATCAGTTTGGCAAATCACCTTCACAAGATGTTGATATTGTGTGAACAGTTTGTTCCTCTGTGCCACCAAAAAGCATAAAAATAAAATAGCTAATTGGAGAGTTTAAATGTTACATGATGGTCCAGATGTTGTTTTTCACCCTGATAAGAAAGAAATTCTGGAGGAAACGCTTGGATACTTCTAAATTTCTTGAAAAACCTGTTAAACGTTGGGCCCAAACAATGGCCATTGCAAGCCTGCGTACAATGTTATTTTCAGCCATCAAAGACAGCAGCTAATAGGCCAAAGGCTTTTATACAATTTAACAGGTTCTTACTGCATATTTTTCAACCCACTAATTGGGCCTCAAGTAAAATGACCACAGTTTCGCAACAGATCTTTCTCAGTCCAGTTTTCCCTGCTGTTTGTTTTCCTAATGCATGCCCTCATTATTTGCTGTATCCATGACAGTAGATTTTGTCGTTGCCTTTAATCACTGAATTACTCTATAAAAAGAGGAACTCTTAAAAGCTTGAAAGGGCCACAAAGAAAGCATTTTTATGAAACCTGGCATGAACAAAGTACTGAGTGACTGCATGGGTGAAAGAGAGAAATTCCAAGAATGGTCGGACTCAGGCCAACGTCCCCAGACACGTTGGCTTGTGGTCCGGGCTCAGACCCCCCACAAGAACAAGGGGAGAGCCCATGATCCATCTAGGATGCAGTGGTGAAGGCCACCGCAATCATGGCTTCGTTCAATTTGCCAGTGGTATGAAATCATCTCTGACTGGAATTATGTACTTAACAAAAAAGTGTGAAATAACTGAAAACATGTCTTATATTTTAGATTCTTCAAAGTAGCCACCCTTTGCTTTTTTATTAAAAAAGGGACAAAATTCCACTAATTAACCCTGACAAAGCACACCTGTGAAGTGAAAACCATTTCAGGTGACTACCTCATGAAGCTCATTGAGAGAACACCAAGGGTTTGCAGAGTTATCAAAAAAAGGGTGGCTACTTTGAAGAATCTAAAATATAAGACATGTTTTCAGTTATTTCACACTTTTTTGTTAAGTACATAATTCCATATGTGTTCATTCATAGTTGTGATGCCTTCAGTGAGAATCTACAATGTAAATAGTCATGAAAATAAAGAAACACACTGAATGAGAAGGTGTGTCCAAACTTTTGGCCTGTACTGTATATCAGTTTATGAAAGATTTCCCATGTATTGTTCCTAACGTCTGGTTGTTCTTTGCTTAGAAGAATCCTAAAGTGCACAGGAAGTGCGTGGAATGAACAGAAAAATAATGGGGGTAGTTACTGTTTGCCACCATGGATGAGCAGAACACTAAAAGATATATGCCAACATAAGCCTTCAAATCCTTAAAATGGTGTAAGAATTATAGCCTACCTGCCAATCATAGCATCATCATTGTGAGCATGTTAGCATGCTGATGTTAGCATTTAAGTTGCTTATAGACATCAAGTGGTTGCAGTGTCCCTGAATTACACACTCCGTCACCAGCAGAGAACAGACAGATCAATGGAGAGAAACAATATCAGCAACATCAGCTTCAAAGTCTCTTTTTCCATCAATGAACACTTCATGACATTAGTCAGCCAATCTTGCTAATCGTGTCATATTGCTCAACGTATGCTCTATTTTAAGGTACAAGTGGCTCTATTTTGACTGCGTGATTAGATAGCAGCAGCCGTGTCGTGTGAAGGCTGGTAGGATTGGTTGGACCCTACTGCGTTACCAATACAGGAGTAAAATGTTGGGTACATTGTATGTCAGGAACGGGCACAGACACTTGGAGGGGCTATTGCTCTAACCCCCTCCCCCAGCACCACCACCACCACCACAACCACCTCATATTGATGAAAATGATATGGTGTCTTTCTCCTCAATTCTTGATTCTGTCTGTGTCCTTTCTTCATGCCCTGACTCTGCACTGCTTGGGGCATAGTCATTCGGCTCACCATGTAGCAAATTCAATGAAGAGAATGTCCTAAAACTCTTTTTTTCTCATTTTGTAAAGTGTTTAAATAATAAAAGCCTTATTGCCGTGTGTGAAATCAATCTTTCTCCTCATCACACTATAAAAGTATGTGCAAGCTCAGCAGATACTTTTGAAGATGGAGCTGTCTCCAAATGAAACATTATAATATCATTCTGAATAAGTTCTATAATGTACATTTAAATTAAGAATATTATTGTGCACAGCATCTATCTTTCTCCTTATCACACTTTTGCTGACATGGCTCTCTTATAGTAACTCTCTAATGTATGAGAGCTGTCATGTATATCCGTCTGATTTGTTGCGTGATGCACCGCATGCTCTTCCTTACTCTCTGGTCTGGAGCCTTGTGGTAGGGCCTCATCTTAAATAGAATGATTAGAATCAGAATTATGTAACTTATACAGTATACTGTATTTTACGCTGCTAAAACACAGACAACTGAACACTAGTGCAGCCAGTTCGTCACCTTACTTCCTGGTTTGCTCCCGTCATAACTACTATGGCCACTAAAGGGCAGCGCCAGGTCGTAATTGCGATGATAATAATATAAAGTTTCTCAGGGAAGGACAGTCTCTTTAATATTAATCATCTCTCTTTCTTTGTTAAAAGTCACATGACACAAGTGTCAACATTGTATGTTATTCTGTATACGTTAAGGGGTTTAACACTTAACTACTTTAAAGTGCTCATATTATGCTTTTTGGCTTTTCCCCTTTCCTTTATTGTGTTATATCTTTTTTTGTTCACGTTATGTTCACAAAGTGTAAAAGCCCAAAGTCCACCCCAAAAGGGACTTACCATCTCCAACAGGAAACACTGTTCACAAACTGCTCCAAACAGCTCTACTGTAGTCCAGCCTTTACTTCAGAGACAAACGTGCGTCACTTTGTAACACACGTTGTAATGCTCGCCTAGCTGCTAGCGTGGTACGCCCTCATACTCTGCAACTGACAAGCTAGCAGTACTTACTGCGCATGTGCGACTCCCAACAAAGATAGAACAGAAGTGAGATGCCTCACTCTGTAGCTAAAACAGAGAGCTCAACACACAGGGTGAAAAGAGGAGCTGCAGCAATGTGCAGTACAACAAAAATATGGTGTTTTCTGAAAATTAAACCACATAAACCTATTCTGGTACAACCTCTAAATACAATTATGAACCTGAAAATAAGCATAATATGAGCACTTTAATAGTAATTTCCGCTGAAGACAGATTAAAACTAATTTAAAGTGATAACAACTAATTACTTTTTAAAAATAGAAATTCTTAAACTCGCAAGTTGAAATTGATGCTGGAAATTCACAAGTTGAAATCGATGTTGGAAATTCGCTGTTGAAAATAAGCAAGTTGAAATTTATGTTGAAAATTCGCAAGTTGAAATTTATGTTGAAAATTCGCAAGTTGAAATCGATGTTGGAAATTCGCAAGTTGAAATCGATGTTGGAAATTCGCAAGTTGAAATCGATGTTGAAAATTCGCAAGTTGAAATTGACTTAGGAAAGCACAAATGAAACCACTTCCATCCATCCATCACAAACACTCCTGTGTGGCTTCCCTTAGGCTGGGTTTGAACCCACATCTCCTGGGTGTCAGTCAGCATCATTCCCCACTGGACCATCTCCAGGGATACTAAAGAAGTAACATCACCTTCATCAACATGCAGAGAAACAAAGTTTATCTTTTCCTTCCATTGCCCCTTAAACCTCTCAGACAGATAATCCATTAAAAACCCTTTCCAAGACATAAGTGATAACCAGTGTTGGGAGTAACGGCGTTTAAGTATAACGGCGTTACTAACGGCGTTATTTTTTCAGTAACGGAGTAATCTAATTAATTACTTTTCCCATCGTTGCAACGCCATTATCGTTACTGAGAATGTAAAGTGGCGTGTTACTTTGGCTGCACACCAGCTGCCTGGAGAGAGAAGGGGTGGGGTTGATGACATCGTTACAAATGCGATGATGATTGGCTGGGTGGGCGGATGCCCTGCTCACGCTGTCTCACTGCCATAGACAGTATGCCCACTGCACGCTCTGACTACCACTAAACACAAGACAGCGACAATGGCGACGAGCCAGGGAAATTCAAAAGGTATCGTTCTCGGACCGGAAGTACCGGCACTACTTCTCGCTCATTGAAATTAAAGGCAAAAATGTTTATGTAACATGCACGCCATGCCCAGGAAAAAAAGACTTTATCCACGTCTGCCTCAAGCAACTTGAATCTTATGAAGCACCTCACGTCAACACATGCTAATACGGCACTTGTTGCTGCTGCTAACCATAGACAGTATATAAGCTGCTAACCCAAGCCCAAATGCAGCTAGCCTGAGCTCCAGCGAAGGAGACAGAGCCACTCTGTTCTCTTAATACATCCATGGTTAAAACGAGCAACGCTTGATTTTTCGGGTCAGCAACATCTTTGACGTTAAAGATGTTATAGAACGTAATAGCGTTATAGAACATAAAAAATAACGTCAGTTACTTTGCTGAGTAACTAATTACTTTTACAATGTGGTAACTGAGTTACTAACTCAATTACTTTTTGGGAGAAGTAATTTGTAACTGTAACTAATTACTTTTTTAAAGATGACCAACACTGGTGATAACCAATCAAAACCCTTTAATATAGTGTAATACATTTATCTATACATTAAATAACCTGAAACCTGATTCACACTCTCTGAAGTCTAACCTACATTGAAATATTAAGGTCTCTCAGAGCTCAGTTGGAAGAGAAAATGTCTCACAGTCTGAAGGTTGTGAGTTCAAAGCCCATCCCTCCCATTTCATTTTTCTGCTTCATAAAGGATTCTCTTATTGTGAAAAGCCTGTGCCTGAACTCATTAAAATGCCTCAGGTCTTCTTTTAGGACAAAGAGTAAAAACATTTTATCAACTCACCAAACAGGAAGTGACTCATAACTCAGCTAAAACGCCACAGAGGAGGAGTTTGAACCTGCTGATGGAGGTCAAATTGATGTCTGATAGATATATATATATATATATATATATATATATATATATATATATATATATATATATATATATATATATATATATATATATAGCTCTGGCCACGTTTTTGAAGTGCCACAAATACGTACTGTCAGGTAGCCTAAATTCTGCCAGAGTTTTGAGAAACAAATGTCCACTGGAGGTGCTAAAGAGAAGAACTGTAATGTGGCTGAAATAGGTTGTACTTCATTATTTCATATTATCAATTATAAAATCGACATTATTTTTTAAGCAGTTTTTAAAACTAATGTATTTTAATAAGAAGTAGCCTATATTTCGTGCCTGCACCACATATTGTCTCTGTCAAAAAACGTACTCAACTTTACTAATGATGGACTGCCACAACAGCAAAAAAGTAAATTAAAAACAATGTCTCTTGCCCGGGCAACATTAGCCTGTACCTGTGGACGTCCCTGTCGTATGTATACTCAAATTAGCCATAACTTCTTGGCACCCTGGGTAGCTCACCTGGCAGAGAGGTTGCCAATATATAGAGGTTTACTCCTCGACTCAGTGGCTGCGAGTTCAAATCTGACCTGCTACCCTTTGCTGCATGTCATTCCCTTTCAAGTCTAAGCTGTTTTATACAAAAGAAGGCCTAAAATGCTCATCTTTAAAAACATTATCTGTGAATTCTAGAGACTTTATAGTGAACTAAAACACCACTACAAAATGGTGAACACACTATATTGCACTTCTTCCGTGACAGGGTTTCGAACACACCTCATATCTTTGAATGTTACCTGCCATAGTGTTTTTTTTGTGCAGTGTGTTTTCTTTTGGATTTGTAATCCATACGAGGTGTGTACCCGGGCTGGTGCCGACACTCCCACAGCTGAAGCTGCTCAGCATTAAAGAGGCAGAAGCCTCTGAACACCCACACAGGAGATTTATCATGGCTGATCAGACCTCTGCTTACATTGAAGGTGGGCCAGAGCTTTCATGGAAATGTATGAGGTTACAAATCTTTATCTACCGAAGAGAATGATAAAAGTGGTCATTTGTCCATGGGTGCAACAAAGCTTTACAAGAGACTCAGGAAGATATCAATTAATCAGTATATACACACACCCACACAGTCCTGGGAGGAGGTAAATCAGCCAGAATAATTATAAACCCCTCCCACCCGCCCCTTCTGGGTTATTAAATTGTTCTGTCCCTAATAAGTCTAGGAGCGGAGGACAGAACCATTAAATAACCTGGGAGCAAAAACAAGGACAGGGCAGCAACAGTTGAAGCGTAAATCAAAAAATGTAATGTCAAAACGAACTAAGACTCTCTCTGCCCTACTGGCTTTCTCAGCACACACATACTAGCTATGTTTCCATCCAATTGTCAATCAAATTATCTGTAGTTGGCTAAAAGCATTCATGCGAATAAAGCCGGTGAAATGTATTTCCATCCAACGGCCTTAATGCGAGGAAAAAAACCTGTGCGCAATGACGTCACAGGCTGTTTTGCGATCAAATTGGTATATTGAATTGATTCGAGACATTTTAGGGCGTTTCCATTCATTTTCCCACTAAATCGCATAATACATTCAAGTAAACATTTGACAAACAAAGTTTGCTGCCCAAAACGGACGTGCCGTCCACCTACAAATGATTAATATTGCACAAGTTGTAACAGTACTTATGTGCCAACTGATAGCAACGTATCAAGCTATATAATAATATAACAACAACGCTATCAAAACTTTGCTATGAGGACGACAATTTTTGCTATCTAAAAAAGCCGTTATATTTCACTAGTAAATTAAATTTAAGTCTTTTGTCTCCTCAATCGTCCACTCACATATGTCTTTGTTGACACCCTGCAAAGAAAGCAGAAATACGTGGCGGAAATTAATAAAACTTCTTCTTCCTCGTTTTATGGCCAGTTGCAACCATAAAATGACCTAAAACGTAATCGCAATTCATTATTTATTCGGCAAATAACCTTTCCATCAGCGTTTATCGCATGAGCCATTTACCGATTATGAGATTGAACGTACAAACTTTGTATCGATATTCATGAAATTCAATCGAATTTTATTGTTTCGGCATTTTTAGGCATTTTTCATTCGGTATTACTTATGCTACATTTACACGTGGCCGGCTATTTTCATAAACGGACATTTCAACCTCTCCGTTTTCAAAAATAACATGGTGCACAGCTGTCAGTTTTCAGAAAAGTGTTAGTTTACACGTACCCGTGTGTATATATGCCGTCAATGCTGTCAAGAGCACGCCAAACCTGTAGGTGGCAATGTAACGAGAAGCTCAAGCCAACGTTAGCCAATCAGAATCCCGAAAATAGCAACAACAGCAACGAATCACTTCCTCTCTCTTCTCTTCCTCACTTCCTCGGCTGCCTAAACCAGTTTATGTGCAAGCGTGCAAACAAAGTTTTCCCAAATCTCCACTCTGGCCGGAGTTTTTAGAAAGAATCGTTTTCAGAGGCGAATTCTCCGTTTGCGTGTAAACGAAGGGCACAAACGAAGGGAAAAGTCTCCGTTTTTCAAAATAACCATGTACGTGTAAAACGGGGTAGTAATTTGCATAAAAATGGATGGAAACATGGCTACTGTCTCTATTCACTGGCTCGCCACACAATCCAGGTCCCACTAGCACACAATGGCCTCCTAATGCTTCACTCTCGTTAGCGCTGATCAGCTTCAGCTGTGGGAGCGTGGTCACCAGCACGGGAACACACCTGAATAGGATTACAAATCAAAACGGAAACACTACGGCAGGTAACGTTAATAGATGCTCGTCTCGTCCCAATACATTAGCTGCAATATTGCCCAACTAGATTGTAGAAAAGGAACAGTCAATTCCATCGCCCAAAATGTTCTGTATTGCCTGTATTACTTCCTATCAACATGACCGAACAGCTGGGCTGTATATATGGAAATTGTCTGTCAGCTTTTCTCCACATTTCCTCCAATATACGTAGGCCCCTTCCCATTACACCGGTCTGTAGCTACACCTTTTAACTTGGGGTTTACCAAGCGTCCAACCAAGTTCTGCCAACCGAATTCTCTCTAGATATATATATATATTATTTTTTTTTTATTCATAGTGCACAGTTCACTTGCGACTGCTCTATGTCACTGACTGGTTTACAAGATTATTTATCTTGCACATTCTCATAGCTATCTGTGTCTGTCAAATATAGCATCATCCTTATCAGTTCCTTTAAAAAGGGATCAAAGTCATCAGTTTTGATCACATTTCGGTATCTGGAACATGTGTGTGGCCTGCAATATTAGTGGTTGGACTCGCACATATAGTTTAGCGATGATGGTGGCGAAGAATGCAATGTGCGGTTTTGTTTCTTTTAAGTGTTTTGTTTCCGCTGGCCTCAAAACCGTAAGCTGGGAAGAAAAAAAAGGCATTTTATGGAAATGTCTGCTTGTCAGTAACCGCACAGTTTCCAGTGCCTGCCTCATTATCGCTGTCAAGTGTTTACAGTGTCTTCATTAACAGCCAGCCCTCTAATGATAACAAAGCCTAAAAGAAGGCATCAATGGCAGTGATAAGCTTGGCCACGCTACTATTTTGGTTGACACAAGCTTCTCTGTTTACTCTAGGAGCATGGGAGCGGACATCAGGACTGTGTTTCTTGCACTGTGGTTCTCCATTTTCAAACCTTGAAGAAGCCGGGAAGAAGTTAAAAGTTTGTGTCAGCTCAGTGGCTTAGAAGGGATCTAATTTCAACATGCAGCGCTCCAGATCATATCTGTTCCAGGTGTGTTTGTGTCTGGTGGCTTCTATTTGCTCTTGCACCTGTAAACCTCTTAATAATGACATCCAGGGTGAGCACCACGAGAGACTCTACTCTCAGCTGTTAGAGGAGGATCTACTGGAGGAGGAAGACACAAACTCCAAGATGGAGAACCTCCTGGGAACCATGAAGGAGGTTTTTCTGAGGAAACTCAACCTGTCGGATGTTCCTCAGGAGAACAGTAAGATGTACCCCTCTCAGTTCATGATGGAGCTCTACAACAAGTACGCCTCGGACAGCTCGGCAAACCCTCAGTCTGATGTCATACGAAGCTTCACTGTCCAAGGTACATGAACAGAGTATAGCTTGACATGGGAAGAGTATGATGTGCAATGATCTTCTGTCTAGCTTATCGGAGGGAGTTGTTAATAAAGACAAACACCTTTTGTGGGGGCTTTTTTAATTTTTTAATTAGTCACAGAGTTGATATGAATATTTGGAAATCCTTACCCCCCAAATAAAGTGTATATAGTTTAAGTTATCTCGTTCATACAGCTGGTCGATATATGTTTGACATTATAGAGGGTTTTCACTCATCACAGCTACAGAAAAAAATCTTTATTAGCATTTTCTTGGCACATTTTGTAATAGTATTTATATTATTAATAGTTATATAAAGCTCTAAACCAGTGGTTTTCAACCTTTTTGGCCTGTGATACCTTTTAAACCAATCAATTTCTACTTGCGAACCCTGCTTACTGTGATCAAAAGTGATCTAAAAATGGTTTTGTGTAGCAGAATTATGCCTTTTCAGGTTACTCAGGTTCCTAATTAACTGCCAGACCCTCAGATTTATCTTGCGACCCCTTGTGGGGGCCCCAATCCCTTGGTTGGGAACCACTGCTCTAAAGTATCCCAGAGAATTTCTTTCTTTGAATAGTTGCACTACAGTCCCATGATAGCTGTATTACTACTTCCAAAGACTGAAATGCTTGTAGGTTTCCTAGAAATGGCCAAATAGAGACTTGAATAGTGATTCCCCACGCATTTTTTTAAAAGAGAATAAAATGTTTTTTAAACATATTTGTGGAAGTGGTGTCTAAGCTTCAAGCCTCTGGGAGGGCCAGTCATGCACTCCAATCTGGACCACATCATGATGGCCCTGTAGTCTACGAAAATTAATAAAACACATTTTAGGGTTAGTTGTCACCCATGAGCAAATTCAGACATCTGTCTCTTTCATTCAACATTTGGGAGGACCCATTGTGTGTTAAGTTTGTAGGCCTATTTCACTCAGAAAGTAGAAGCTAGCAAGCTAGGCTAACTCGCTTCCACACAGAAAGTAAAAGCCATGTTAGCTTACAAACGGTAGCACTAATTCATGTTATTTCAACACCTGCTGAGTCATTGGCAGCTGCTGCACTCAGTGTAGTGTTTGTCGTGCATTATACAAAGCAGGGGGTCTAGCTAGCGTTAGCTGTCTCTCTTTCGTGGGTCCAGTCTACTGCCCAGACTGTGAAAACACACCGGTATTCATGTGACCTCAGCATTCTGTACGTTAATCTATGATTTCAATAATGCTATAGGGAAAACAGCACAAAACAACATTGTCTGAACCAAAACGTAATGCGCCCTGGAGAACACTAATGTTAGGGACAACAATCAGAAACATATTTTTTTTTTATTATACTTTTGACAAAGTAAGTACCAAGCCAAAAAAAAAGGATACGTATACTGATTTCTTAGAAGAAATTCAACTTAATTTCAGTTCCACCCATGTCAGACAGCAAAAATCTCAGCTGCTGTTTTAAATGAACCCCTCTCACCACTTTGTTTCTCTCCAACAGATATCCCTGTCTCTGTGACAAATAGCACAAAGTCAAAGTACAGGCTGCAGTTCAACATCAGCATCCCCAACCATGAAAAGATCACTACTGCTGAACTACAGCTCTTCTTCTTCCCAGATCCCAGGTCAACGGTCAGCTTCCACAATTTCAAGTCCACCATCAAAGTCTATGAAGTGGATTACAACAATTTCACATCCACCACCCAACTGCTGGTTGGCAAAGAGGTGACAGGCTTGGAGAGCACGTGGGAGACGTTTGATGTGACCACAGCTATTCAGAGCTGGATCAAGTCAGGCCATGCAGCGACTGTTTTTGATGTTGTGGTGGATAGGAAGGACTGTGGGGCCTCTAAAGGTGGAGAAGAAGGAGCAGGCTGTTTGAATATGAGCGTGTCTTTTGGAGATAACACTTCAGCGGCTTTAATAGTCTTCTCAGATGACCTGGGTAGCAGGAGGAGGGAGACAAAGAAGGAATTAAGAGAGATGATCCTCCACGAAGAAGAAACCATCTTACACTCGGGCGCCGACTGGAGCAGAGGAGATCAGCTTCCAAACGAGATCCCGGAGGCTCAGCATCCACGGAGAAAGAAAAGAGAGGCAGAGAGGCAATACTGCCAGCGGACCTCTCTGAAAGTCAACTTTAAAGAGATCGGATGGGACAGCTGGATCGTGGCGCCTCCAGAATATGACGCCTTCGAATGTCGAGGCCTGTGTTACCACCCACTGACGGACGAAATGACCCCGTCAAAACACGCCCTCATCCAGACGCTGATCAACATCAGGAACTCCAAGAAGGCCAATATGGCCTGCTGCGTCCCCATTAAACTGGACCCCATCACAGTCATGTACAAGGAGAATGGACGCCTCACTATAAGATACCTTTATGAAGAGATGAAGGTGGCAGAGTGTGGCTGCAGGTAGTCACAGAGAATTGGTTTGCTCTGGTGGTAGCACAGGTAATTATTCTGGTTTAATTGGTCCCTCCATTGGTCCAGTGATAGGAACATGCTAATTGTTTGCAGGTATAACGTTTGCAATGTTCACAATCTTATCTTAATGTGTTAGCATGCTAACATTTGCAGCAGGGATCCATGGAATCTGCGGCCGCAGAATTTTGCAGAAATTTACACCGATTTTAGGCAAATTAAAAATATAAAAAAATAAAACTCAGGATTTTAACACATCTCCCGAAGCAAAAAGAAAAAATACAGTCCACTAAATTCCGTAGATTCTCATTCTGGATCGCTGCTGAAAAACGGCAGATTCCATTTGGGTCTGCTAACCAGCACTAAAGACAAAGTACAGCTGAGGTCTGTTGGAATATCATCACTTTTTTCAATAAATCAAAAAAAAGTATTGGACTTAATACGTTTTCATCTGATGATGGTGCTAGATGAAAAGTCAGGGCATACCATTATTAAAATTCATCATCCTGGGTTCATGGATGTGTGTACCAAATTTCACAGCAATCCATCCAATGAAGTCAAGATATAAAAACAAAAGTCAACCTCATGGTGGCACACAAGGAAAAGTCAGGGGATCACCAAAGTCATTAGGATCCATCCTCTGGGGACCATAAATGGCTCTATAAATCTTCATGGCAATCCATCCAATAGTTGTTGCGATAAATCAGTCCGGACTAAATTGGTGGGCCAATTGACTGGCCAACTGACAGACTGACTGACATTGCGACCCTTAGAGCCAAGCGTCTAGCATGGCTGACGATATAACAGAGGTTATATGCAATGCTTAAAATAAATAAAACTGTATGTACCTTTTTGAAACTGTAGTCATGAAATAATATCTATCATTTACAGTTAATACTATTCCTTCAAATTCATTGCTAATAAAAAGTCTGAAACTCAAAAATAGTTTAACGTCTGTAATGCAGCACGGCAGTGGAACCATCAACAGGTCAATCACACCTTCGATGCATTCTAATGGAACCTTTTGCCTTTGCTAACATTGTGTTTTTATCATTTATATGTTATATATAAAAGCAACAAGCAGAAAACCAAGAGACAGACATCTCTACATTGTGTATTTAATACTGTAGATACAAATCTTGCCTGTACACTGTCTTGATCTAATGTTTAACAATACCTATACAATTTTATTTTTATGCAGTAAATAATGTAAAACAGAAAAAAATTTGTAAAAAGTAAAAATGATATACAGTTTGTTAAAAGACATCTTTGATTATCATTTAACCTACTATAAAATTTTTAGATACAAAATTATTTGCTACAGCATGTAAATCTGTACATTACCATTGTAACTGTAATTTGTTTATATTAATATATACTTAGTAGAAGTGTGTAAATCACTGCCACAAAGACTTGTACAGAGTGTTCAGCTTGTATATGCATGCTACATTGCTGAGTGGGGAGTTTTTTTTATTGTACTGTATGTCTTATGATGTCTACATTTTGTTTCTGAGGCTTTGCTACCCTAAAACGAATAAACATTTTGTCACAAAAAAAACTAATAAGCCTATTTGAAGTTACTGATTTCATCCTGCATTTATTGCATTTACTAAATATTTTAAGAATGAATGTCTTTCTGTCCAATTTTTAAAATGGAGAGGTTGAACTGTCCATTTATGAAAATAGCTGGCCACGTGTAAACATAGCATTAATTATTAGATACCAAATTCCATTTTTACAAGAAACCTTTCTTGTTCAACATATCCCTTTATCTAATTTCATGAAACTTAAAACTTTTCTTGTCATATATATGATAAATTGGTATGCGGTTCATTCAATGGTATACCAATTGTTATCCAATAATACAAAATATACAGTATTAGCGAATAAATATATTCGAACAAGCAACACAACTGTACAAATTTAGTATGATGTCTAAATAATTTGTTAATTTACGACTTCAAGTCATAACTCACGACTTGGTAGCATTCCAGGCAAAGTCACGACAAACCCTTCTAGCTAGTGTTAGCATTAGCTAGCATTAGCTAGCATTAGCTTTAGCTAGCGGCTACCTACCATTGACGAAAGCTAGCGCTACCTGATACTAGCGATTTCTAGTCGGCGACATATTTTGGGCTTCATTTAATAAACATAACCAGTAGTAATACACAATCGTATGTGTATTGTTTTGATTACAATGTGCGGAATTACTTACTTATGTCTATTTATTTCTATTTCTCACCATGAATCACCGGCGTCTGTACAGCATCAGCAGGGGTCGCCATTGTTGTTTATGTGTGTGTGATGTCAAAAACTGTAACTGGGAGTACAACGATCTGGTATGAGTACACATGTAGTAAGTTACGGGTTTGACTGCCGTTCTAGGGCACTTGGTAGAAGGTTGTGAAAACACGAGTTACAGGTTGCTTGAATGCAGCATTTGTTTGAGACAGAGGGAGGGAGGTGGTGAAAAGAGGAAGGTGCCACTGATTAGATCTAATCAGTGGCGCACCTGATCCATCCAATCAGTGGCACCTGGTAGTTGATTGAGAGCGTCCTGAATCAAAGAACAAAAGCCACGGTACACAATATGTGTACTTATATATAAATATTCTTCTCAGGCATCTCTATAAATTTTAATTAGCATTACTTTTTCAAACTCAAACTCCTCTAGTATGTTTTTACCAGTAAATGAATGCAGTAGCAGTCAGGATCATTGAGTCCCAGCAGTAAGTTATAGCTGCCTCCCACTGCTGGTTAGATGCAGATGATAGTGAAAACAGCTGTGTCATTCTATCCCTTAAGCAGTGACTGGGTCAACAAAGAGTCAAATGACTCTATGGCAGATGGCATTATGTTTTAAATTGGTGCAGTTATATACTGTATAAGCTTGTGTGTCCTATTGGTTTAAAGTATCTTCTTATTTATCTGCTAAAAAGAGTTAGAAAGTTTAATGTTTTGTTGTTACTATTTTATTTTGTGACTGTTACTTTTACACGTATAATCCTGAATCCTGTGAATTAAGATATTTTTTGTTATTTTAATGTAAAATTTGTTAGGTGCAAAAAGTTATGAATATTGTCTGCATGTAGGCTATACTGTACGTTATTCACACCATCCAACACACAGGGCAAATCCTGAATTACCAAACTTTTGCTCATCTGTAAAGTCACTCAAATGACAGGAACATATATATATATATATATATATATATTTGAAGTCAGTGACACATCCTTATAGGAGCTGAAACCTCTGTTACAGGACTAATGAGAGGGCAAGTTCATGTTCACACTTACATTTCCTTCCTGGGTAACCCAAAACTACTCTAGTCTCAAAATAGCACTAATAACGAGGCAGGCAATCCCATTTCCATGTCCAGGAAAAAATAATTGGTTCAGTTGACTTTTGCCACATAAGATGTTCTCAGTCATCAACAGCATGTGACAACAGAGCCAATTTAAAATGTGTGGATGAGCAGTATTACATCTTGAGCCTGCGTCAATTAATTTTTTCTGTCCACTTGTGAGCAGCACAACAAGCTGTAAACACAAACGTTACAAGTCGATATGGCTAATGTTAGCCCCCCAAAAAAAGCTTATTTAGACATTGATAAGACACAGAGAAACATTAGCATTTGCATTTCTGTTCCCCTGACCAATTTAAGTCCAGTATTCACTCACCTTTTACTTCCATTTTGCTCTCCTCCAGCTCCTGAGGGAAAGTGCTATGCTATATTTACAAGCTAGTTGCTAACTGTGTCAGTCTGCTGTTTGGTGCTAGGCAGGTAGCGTATGGTGTTTTTTGTGGGCGTTTGCAATAAAAACACTTGCCTTATATGTCTGGAAATGACACTGATGAGAGCAGATCAAAGCGGTAAAGTTGTAGGCCAGGGTATTTTTAATGAATTTATAATGTAGCATGCTAACTAGCCGATAGCTAGTGTGTAGCTGTTATTGCCTACTGATAAAGTATTCAATAAGATAATTTCAACCAACAGAGCAGCCTTGTCTTCAGAGAATGTTTTAGCGGTTTCAATTCCACACTTAAAATGTTTGTTCACTGTTGTATTTTAAGCAAGTTAGCAGTTCCGGGTTTTCAATATCCAAACCACTGCTGTAACCTGTTCTTATAAATGACACATGAGGGCAAAGTATGACATAATACATTGTTTGAAAGTCTTGAGTGGTATCCTGGGGATTGTATTATGTAAGGCGCAGTGAGGGGGTATTAAAAGTTAAGACATTGAGATTAGCTGAACACAGCCTACCATTTGGAAAGAGATGACGTCTGGCTGCATAATTCTGAGCTGCAAAATTTTCTGGATCAGGTTCACACAGGGCCCTTTTTGGTGCCAGGTTCATGCTCAACTTATACAGATTTATCACTTCAGCAAATAGTTTGAATTAAACGGATATCATTTTTTATTTCAAAAATACAAAATAAATAACCACAGGAAACAATACTGTTAAAAAAAAAAAAGAGAGAGAGAAAGCATGGGTAAAAGTAGAATAAGCAAATAATTTAGCATTTATCCAGGTTAAAGTCTTTCCAATCAACCTTTTGTTCCTATATCCAGAGTGTGGGTATGTGCTTTTTTACCCAATTCTGATCCCGCATGTGTTTTAAGAAGGCTTTGCCACGTGTCTACAAACTGTGTAATCAGCGACCTAGACATGACCCCTAAAGCTACCAACAGCACCAAAATACACCACCATAAGCTTTCAGAACAGACAAGGGAGAGAGAGTTAGAGAGAGGGAACGTGAGAATTTCTGAGCAGGCTTTCGCATTAATCAGTCCACCCCAAACAAGTTTGACCTCTCCCAGGAACCAGTTTTGTATCTAAAAGTACAGTTCAGGTGGTTTCAGTGTAAATAAGATAACATATGGTGAATTTAGAAATGACGCAGACTGTAATTCAAGCCTAAATAAGACAATAGTGAGTAAAAAATGATGTCAAGTACATTAAACATGCAATGTGCTTGTTTGGGAAAAGGTAAGAAACTGTGCAAGCTCCCATTTCCCACAATTTATTTTGTCTGTTATTGTCTGCAGGCCGAAGCACCACAGATAATGCGATTAAAGGTTTATTGGGGACAAAAGCTTCTTATGTTGTTGATGTCGTTGTTGTCCAAAAAAACCCATGACAGTGACAGTGTTCCCTCCTACAAAAACCACCATCTCTCAACAAAGATAACTGAACAAACGCAGCCCAGTGGAAAAAAAAATAAAAGAGTAGTTCTCTTTCCATCAGTGGTGATGAAGACATCGGCGATGGCGCAACACACACCACCACTGCTGTTGATGCTTCTTCTATGTACACTTTCTGTCAACTCATCATTCCAGCCCGCCCTGGTGTTAGAAATGGCCAAGATTCTTTTGGAAAACTACTGCTTTCCTGAGAACCTAGTTGGGATGGAGGAGGCTATCCAACAAGCGATCAACAGCGGAGAAATCCTGCAGATTTCAGACAGGAAGACCCTGGCCTCTGTGCTCACAAACGGAGTACAAGGGGCACTGAACGATCCGAGGTTGACTGTGTCATATGAGCCCAATTTTGTCCCGGTGATGCCACAGATGCTGCCGTCTCTGCCCACAGAGCAGCTGATCTGGCTGGTAAGAAACTCTGTCAAGCTGGATATCCTGGACAACAACGTTGGATATTTGCGGATGGATCGGATCATTGGGGAGGAGACAGCTACAAAGCTTGGCTCCCTGCTGAGGGACAACATCTGGGACAAAGTTGCTCGCACATCCTCGCTGATCTTGGACCTGAGGTATAGCACAGCTGGAGAATTGTCTGGAGTTCCCTTTATGATCTCCTATTTCTCAGACCCTGAGCCTCTCATTCATATTGACGCTGTGTATGACAGGCCCTCAAATACAACTAAGGAGCTGTGGACCATGCCGTCAATAATGGGGGAAAGGTATGGAAAGAAGAAAGACTTGATTATTTTGACCAGTAAGCGTACCATGGGGGCTGCTGAGGCAGTGGCATATACATTAAAAAACCTAAAGAGGGCCATCACAGTTGGGGAAAGGTCTGCTGGTGGGTCAGTAAAAGTCCAAAAGATTAGGATCCCTCAGTCGGAGTTCTACATAACAGTTCCTGTGGCAAGATCAGTTAGTCCAATCACAGGCCATAGCTGGGAAGTGAGTGGCGTTTCCCCAACAGTCAACGTCCTTGCCAAGGAAGCTGTCGCAAAAGCCAAGTCCCTTCTGGCTGTAAGGAGTGCCATTCCAAAAGTTGTGCAGATTATCGCTGACGTAATCAGCAGGTTCTATGTTTTCACTGACAGAGTTCCGGCTCTTCTTCAATATCTGCAATCTACAGATTTTTTCTCTGTCATATCTGAGGAGGACCTAGCAGTCCGACTCAACCAGGACCTCCAGACTGTGTCTGAAGATCCACGACTGATAATCAAATACATGCAAGACAATGCTGCCATACTTGAGGAGGACCCTGAGCTTTACAACATTCCAGATGATTTGGAATCGTTGAAAAAACTTGTAGATACAACGATTAAAGTGGAAATTCTCCTAAACAATACTGGCTATCTCCGCATAGACAAGTTTGTCAAGTCGTATGCAGGGACTAAATTAGAAGAGCTCATGTCTAAAAAGGTATGGGAGCCCCTCAAAGACACTAATAACCTGATAATTGATCTACGCTATAACACTGGTGGATCCTCTACCTCTCTAGCCCTTATACTGTCCTATCTGCACGACACTTCCCTGAAGCGTAATTTTTTCACAATATATGACCAAATTCAGAACACAACAACTGAATATGACTCTCTGCCTCATATTGCCGGCCCGACCTATGGCTCCAAACGTGGAGTTTACGTGTTGACCAGCTACGACACAGCAAGCACCGGCGAAGAGTTTGCTTACCTGATACAGTCACTTCATCGGGGCACAGTCATTGGGGAAATTACATCTGGTAACCTGATGCACGCAAAGTCGTTTCAAATAGAGGGAATGGCTATTGCCATCACTGTTCCTTTCATAAACTTTGTAGACAACAATGGTGAATGCTGGCTGGGAGGTGGTGTGGTCCCCGATGCCATTGGGCTAGCCGAGGAAGCTGTGGAGCACGTTTATGAGATTGCAGATTTTCACGAAGGGCTCAAGTTCCTCATAGAGGAAACTGGGGAACTGTTAGAAAAACACTACACAAGTCATGACGTTGCACTAATGGCCAGCAAGGTACTTTTGAGCAAATGGGCCGAGGGATTATACCGGTCAGTGGTTGACTTTGAATCCTTGGCATCTCAGTTGACGGCAGACCTCCAAGAGACTTCAGGCGATCACCGTCTCCATGTCTTCCACTGCGATGTCGAGCCAGAGTCGCTTCACGACGTCCCAAAAATCCCTACCGCTGAAGAAGTGGGACACATAATCGACGCTTTGTTTAAAATTGAGCTTCTGCCAGGTAATGTTGGGTATGTAAGGTTTAACATGATGGCAGATGTTGAGGTGGTAAAAGCCATTGGGCCTCAGCTGATAAAATTAGTGTGGAGCAAGATAGTAAACACAGATGCCCTTATAATTGACATGAGGTACAACACTGGTGGATATTCAACGGCAATTCCCCTATTATGCACCTACTTCTTTGATGCTCAACCTTTGCGGCATCTTTACACTGTCTTCGACCGCACCACAACCACCACAACCGAAGTCATGACATTGCCTCAAGTCAGAGGTCCAAGGTATGGGTCCTCCAAGGACGTCTTCATCCTCACCAGTCAGATGACAGGGTCAGCAGCCGAAGTGTTCACCCGCTCTATGAAGGACCTGAATAGGGCCACAATCATTGGAGAGCCAACGATGGGAGGGTCTCTATCGAGTGGAAACTATCAGATCGGGGACAGCGTCCTGTACGCTTCAATCCCTAACCAGGTTGTGTTGAGTGCAATCACTGGGAAAGAGTGGAGCATTTTAGGGGTTGAGCCTCATGTTATTGCCCAGGCAAATGACGCTCTTACTGTCGCACAGAGACTCATAGCAGCAAGGCACTTGAAGAGAGCGCAAGGAAAATAGTTCCTCATGTTGTATTCTAGCTTCCTTTTCAAACTATTAATTAATTTGTTTTGTGATTAGCTACCACTTCAATATCTAAGTCCAGTTTTTATGTTTGGAAATTGTGGCCTGTGTGACATTTACATTATCTCCCAGAATCCCAGCCAGCCAGTCTCCACTATGACATTTTACCTTTTGAGATGTTTAGTTGATGCTTCATTCCAGAATGTTTTGTACTGAATGAGTATGGATTCAATGTAATAATAACAATTATGCATTTTATTTAAATAGCACTTTTTGCAACACTCAAAGACACTTTACCGAATTAAAAAAGAAGACGAAATCCACACACTAAAAATCCACACACATTAAAATAAATATTCCCAAGGTGAATTTTGACTTGTGATTTGAACATGGACTGATTGGTGCAGTCACGGATGTGCTTGGGGAGAGAGTTCCAGAGGGAGGGGGCTGTTATGGAGAAGGCTCCATCACCCCAGGTCAGGCGCTTGGTCCTGGGTGGAATGTATATCGCATTACAAACGGGAAGGTATTAGCTGTGGATAGGATCAAACCTCAAATCTACTTACCTATGCTGGCATTAAAAACAGTAAAGATTATGTACTGTGATGTCTCATAACCCATTGAAATTATAATAGCCTCAATACAGTGTGAACAGTGAAAAAGTACTGTGAATAAAAAGTTTTCCTTTTAATGTACTACACCAAACATCAGTGTAAATTGCATTGCACTCTTTTTACTTATTATTATTTAGATGCCATTATACCTTCCCACCTGCTTATTTTCATTTGTATCATGTGAAATTGCCTTTTTCTCTTCTATTTTAATATGTTCTGTTATTTCCTTTTAATGACCTTTTAAATGTGTTGTAGGTCAATATTCTGTTGACCCATATTAGTAATGCATTAAAAATGATTTGATCATTATACGTACATGTATGTTGATGTATGGCATTATGTTGGATAATTTCTTATTTCTTTGCTAAATGTCTTGATTGTTTGCTCATTTTCTTTGCATTGTTTCGTGATTTTAAGTATGCTGTAATAATGTTTCAGCTTTCCTATTTCTTTACTACAAAACTACCAGCAGAGGGAGGAAGTGTCACACAAACCTAAACTGCATCTTGGTGTTCAATTCAACGCCACTACAAGTGAGACAACCACCACCAACTGCTATTAAATGTGAACCATTTATGAGACAATAAAATAATTCTGTGGTTATCAGTGGAATTATTTTGTATTATATTATTTAATTTACTTTCCAGACATTATTAGGAACATTCCTCTTTGAACCATGAAGAAACTAATGAGCAAAACTGTAAGTTTTGTTTTGAATTATATGGCAATCATGAGTTTTCACATGCTTTTTTTTTTTTTTTTCATGTAAAAACAAATGGCACAAAAGTCCCACATCAATGACTTCCACTTATAAATACTGACACCAAGGGGTTTAATAAGTGAACCAACCAACCTTTATTGATGTTTGTCAAGGAACGGAGCTTGCCTTATTTGACCCAGGTAGCTTTAAATAGGTGTTCAAAATTACTTGTGTAAATGTAAGACTATTATTTTTAGCAACACCTCCTTGTTACTAAACATTCATGCCTAGGTTGTTATTGCCTTACAGAAGCACTTAGGATAATGCGATTTGAGGTTTATTGTGGGGCAAATCCTCTTATGTGTGTGTTAACAGAAACCTTGCAGCCAAAACAGTGCCATTTGACAAAGAACCTCCTCGGCTCAACAACCTCCACTTCCCATCTACTCACTTTTGGTCTGACTAAACTGGCAAAAATGGCAAAGGCTAGCTTCCTGATTGCGCCTCTGCTAGTTTTGGGAAATGTTTTCTTTATCCATGCCTCGTTTGCCCCCGGACTCATCATAGATATGGCAAAAATCGTCATGGACAATTACTGCTCACCAGAGAAGCTGGTGGGGATGAAGGAGGCAATTGAAGCAGCCAGCAGCAACACAGAGATTCTCAACATCCCAGACGCTGAAACGTTGGCTACTGTCCTCAGTGCTGGAGTCCAGAGCACAGTCAGTGACCCACGCTTGATGGTCTCTTATGAGCCAAACTACGTCCCTGTGGTTCCTCCGAAGATGCCTCCCTTGCCCCCTGATCAGCTCATTGCCGTCCTCCAGACGTCGATCAAGCTCGACATCCTTGAGGGAAACATTGGCTACCTGAGGATCGATCACATCCTTGGGGAGGAGGTTGCTGAGAAGGTTGGCCATGTGCTCCTAGACCTGGTCTGGAATAAAATCCTGCCAACCTCAGCTCTCATCTTTGACTTGCGCTACACCAGCAGCGGGGACATCACAGGAGTCTCCTACATTGTGTCTTACTTCACCGCAGCCGAGCCTACGATTCACATCGACAGCATCTACGACCGTCCCTCAAACACAACCACTAAGGTGCTTTCTATGTCCACACTGCTGGGGCAAAGATATGACATCAACAAACCCCTCATTATTCTCACCAGCAAAAACACCAAGGGCATTGCCGAGGATGTTGCCTACTGCCTCCAGAACCTAAAGAGGGCCACCATTGTGGGCGAGAAGACCGCCGGGGGCTCTGTGAAGGTCGATAAAATCAAAGTGGCCGACAGTGACTTCTACATTTCGGTGCCAACCGCAAAGTCCGTCAACCCCATCACCCGCTCCTCCTGGGAGGTTACAGGCGTGACCCCTGATGTGGAGGTAAACGCCGAGGATGCCCTCGCTACCGCCATCAAGATCGTCAACCTCCGTGCCCAAGTTCCTGCCATCATTGAGGGATCAGCGACCCTGATTGCAGACAACTACGCCTTTGAAGATATCGGTGCTGATGTCGCAGAAAAGTTGAAAGGGCTCCTGGCAAACGGCGAGTACAGCACGGTTGTCTCCAAAGAGAGTCTGGAGGTTAAGCTGTCCGCTGACCTGAAGACCCTGTCTGGGGACAAGAGCCTGAAGACCACCAGCAACACCCCAGCCCTGCCACCCATGGTGAGACCTTTGTACATAAGATTTCTGGCTGTGAAAGTATCTTTCATTTTCAATTATTAATGTTGATTTCTGTTTTCAATAGTTTTATTTAGTTATTTTAGTTTTTCACTTACACCTCACTTAAGAAAAATGCCCTTTTGTTTAAAAGGATTGATTACATTGTTGATGTGGGGGTAGATAAACAATGGAATTGTCAAAATGTTTGTTTTTTTCACTTTAAATCAATCAATTAATCAATCAAACTTTGTTTGTAGAGCACTTGAAAAAAAAACACAGTAGATCAATGTGCTATATAATAAAATACATGAAATACAATACAACAAAAACTAATTAAGAGAAATTAAACATAAGAAAAAAATATAAGGGTGCAGCAGCTCAGATATGTAGGGTGGGGGAAGACAATTGAGTGATTTAAAAGCAAATAATTTTTTTTTAAAGTGGATCCTAAAATGTACGGGCAGCCAGTGGAAGCTAAAATGGGTGAAATGTGCTTGTGTTTACGTGTTCTAGTTAAAAGACGTGCAGTGGCATTTTGTACCATCTGGAGCTGGGCGACCGAGGACCCACTAACCCCCACCTACAGTCAAATTAACACAGGGGATTTTGTAGTGCAGTGAATAAACATGCTTAATCTATGGAAGATATGATATCAATATTATACATTTGGAAACATTTGTAATATGCTGCAGTTGAGGTATATTTTATATGTGAAAAAGTGACTTTTTTCTTATTTATTTTTAGGGATACATATTTGCCATGTTTATATTACAAATTCTTGAGTTGTTGTTTGTTCGTCTCCCACAGGATTATTCTCCAGAGATGTACATTGAGCTGATCAAAGTCTCCTTCCACACTGACATATTTGAGAACAACATCGGCTACCTGCGCTTTGACATGTTCGGAGACTTTGAGGAGGTCAAGGCCATTGCCCAGATTATTATTGAGCACGTCTGGAACAAAGTTGTCAACACTGACGCTATGATTGTTGACCTCAGGTGGGTAATCCTGCTGACGAAGCAAGTCAAAGCTTCTATTCAAAATGTCCATTTTGGTAAACAAATCATCCGCTAAAGCTGCTAATGCTCATTAGTCGATAACTAAATATAGAGGACTTAGTTCGCAAAAAGGTTTTTTGAGGATTTATTTATTTACCTACTGGTAATCTATACACAGTTTTCAAATATGGACCACCAACAAATCTAGAGGACGAACCGATTTAAAGCTAACCTCTTACTTAAAAACATCTTGACAAGCCATCCATGTTTTATCAATGCGTGCATTAATGAAAAGTTCACAAAGGACAATTTCTAAAAGTTTTCTTCAACTGTTTTTGCAGAAACAACATTGGTGGCCCTACAACAGCCATCGCAGGCTTCTGCTCTTATTTCTTTGATGCCGACAAGCAGATTGTGCTGGACAAGCTGTACGACAGACCGTCCGGCACCATCACAGCGCTCCAGACCCTGCCTAAACTCACTGGTAATTTAAAAAAGAATATTATTCAAGTGATTATATTTGACTCATTGTGTATAGCATATGCATAGGTACCTGTTAGCAACCGAGTTAGCTCGTTAGCAACCGAGTGAGCTCGTAGCTGATAGAAGTTTCCTTGGGAGTTGATGGAGAATGTTTTATTGGCCTTTAATTCACCAGGTGGCCAGAAACACGACTTCAAATGAATGCCAACATTGCTCCGTATCTGCTCGATGTGTAAAATTAGCAACTGTTTGCGAACAAGTTTGGCATACAATTTTAATAGGTGATCAGTGTTGCGTTTACAGTGTGTTTCCAATGCACCCAAATGGCCAAAAATCAGTTACATGCAAGTTCAAGAATATAAGAACATAGAAGCATGTGCTTTTTAAGATGAACTGTCCAACTGGCCCGATAAGCCATAAAGCTGCCTGGATGTAATACCTCATTCTTGTTCATATAAGTGATGGGTATTTAATGTCGTTCTGGTTTGCCAATTCACTATTCAAAGCAGCTTTGGTTAACAAGAAAGCTTTATTTTCCAATGCTAATCTGTTTTTTGCATTCTTTTGAAAAGGAGGTGTGATTGCTACAAAATAGCTTCGACATAATAGTGACCCTTCAACTTTTTTCTTTACATAAGTCACTTTCATAATCGTACCAAAATGTTCATCCATGACTCCTTGCCACTTCCTTCCTTCAATTGAACATTGGCCCTTTTCACTATCCACCCATTCTCTACTCCTTCCACCTCACAGTTTTAACCCTGTTCTGCCTCCATCTTATCCTCTTCCTAAGGCACAAGGTACGGCTCCAAGAAGAGCTTGATCATCCTGACCAGCGGAGCGACTGCCGGCGCCGCAGAGGAGTTTGTTTACATCATGAAGAAGCTCGGTCGCGCTATGATCATCGGAGAGACAACCGCCGGGGCCTCCCACCCGCCAGTGACCTTCCGTGTTGGCGAGACCGACATTTTCCTCAGCATCCCCACTATCCACTCCGACACCGCCGCCGGGCCAGCCTGGGAGGGAGCTGGCATCGCACCTCACATACCCGTCCCAGCTGACGCCGCCCTCGAGGCAGCCAAGGGCATCTTCAACAAGCACTTTGCAGGCCAGAAGTAAACCACGTCCTGAACAAAGCCGGGGGGGCGGGGGGGGGAGGTTAACATGTCACTTTTGCTTTGGCAGCCGAATTGTTTCAAGATTTAGAATTCAGACTTGTTTAAGAAATGAAGAGTAATTACTAGTAAGAATCTTGAGTAAAAATTGTAATCCGTTATTCATTAACTCAAAACCTTTTTAGCCCGTTTGTAATGTAGAGCAAAGGTTCAACAGTAGGATTACTCTAGCTGCTGAAGGTTTTGAGAATGAATGGTGCTGAGAAGTCGATTATTTTATGGCATGGGTATGAATTCTTTTGTGTCAAAGATCAGTTTTAACATCAAAACAACCTTACTTCAAATTAAGAATTTTGAGAAGTCACATGCAAAAGAGAGAAAACTAATGAAGTAAACACACACACACAAATGTTTTCACACTGTGTTTGCTATTCATGTATTACGTTGGAGTTTGGTAAATTGTATGTTGGAGTTTTGGAAATGGGACCTCTGTGTAGTAATCCACTTGTTGCTCTGCTCAGAAACCCATCATGCAATGTTCTTGTTGTGTATGGAAATTGCTGTTTGTCCATTATGCTAAGTGCGCTAAGTTTCGGTTGTATCAATTCCAGTGGTGAGAGACAATAAAAAAGACAACTGAAATACAAAAGAATGTTTGTTGGTCATGTTTTACATCAACAGAGGCAACAGAAATATCTGTTTTTTTACAAAAGACAATAAACAACAGATTTGATGAAGATTGAAAGTGAACTGTACCACACGCAGAATCTGCTGAAGGGAGCGTTCTCATGTCAGTGACAGAACAATTGTGAAGATTACACTGTGTTTAAGGGCTATTATATAAAAGGCGTGCATGGACATGTTTGGTCTTTGGTGGGTGACAGTTTTGGTGGTTTCAGTGGTTTAGGTCCTGAGTTATGGGACCATGTTGATCAGAACTTGGATTTATGCAACACATCTCTCCTTGTTCTTATACAAGGTTCGTGTTTAATTGTACCCTGTCTCGTTAAAAAAAAAAAAAAAAAAAAGACATTACATTACGTTTTGACCATGCGTCACCAGCCATGTGGTCTTGGTATGAAAGAAAAAAAGGAAACATACATAAGAACCCATTTTATTGTTGTGCATACTGAATGCCAAAAACGTACCAAACTTTTGTATTAAAAAAGTGTTTTACGAGTGTTCTAATGTGTTCTATTGTAATCTGAACCTATAAATTCTCAGGTTTTTCAGGACTTAAAAACTTAAAAACTCCCCCACTCATCTCATAAAATTTTTTTTTTTAAAAACATGTACCCAGATAGTTAGGTGGTGAAGATTGCTAGCCTTGAGGCCCACATCCACCACTAAATAATTTCTCCTGGCTCTTTGAAGAGGACTGGACCCTCTACTTCATGAAACAAAGAAAATCTTGTTTAGCTTTAAGTTGTGTAATGTAGAATGTGCAAGTAAAACATTTTGAAATCAGTATTTGGCTATGTTATTGGAATTTGGTTGCGTTTGTGCAACGTGACATCATGACTTCGCGTATACATACACGCCACACATCTGTACACATTTTGAGCTATCCGCGTGTATGTCTACGCCGTATACAACGGACGGTTTGGGTTTAGGAAAAGAAGAACAGGACGGTTGGGTTTAGGAAACATGACACACAGGAATGAAAGTCCTGTGTTGTTTGACCCATCCACCATCCCAACCAACCTCCCTATGCGGATTTTCGGGCTTTCATACTACTCGCTACCGTTCTTTTCTCAGGAGAACTTGGCGTAAATTGACACGCAATCGCAAGGTAATGTTTAGTCAGTGGAGGCCAAACAGCGTTGCTAAACACAATAAAAAGCGATTTTGCGTATTGATAACACGCCAAAATAGCATACGAATTGGCGTGTCATACATACGTCTTGAGATCAGTCTGGTTTGTGTGTGTTTCTCTGTCTAAAGGGGAATTTCAGCGTTTTTTAACCTGGATCTGGAGAGAGAGTTTGTTGTGTTGGAGTACAGAAACAGTAGCTTTGTGATGTGACTATTATTTCTATTCATTGTTCCATTATCTTTATTGTTACAATAGCTGCCACTGGTCATCACACCCCCAACCGGCACCGGCAGATGCCCGCCCACCAAGAGCCTGGGTCTGTCCAAGGTTTCTGCCTAAAAGGGATTTTTTTCCTCGCCACTGTCGCACTAAATGCTTGCTCTTGGGGGAATTACTGGAATTGTTGGGTCTTTGTAAATTAGAGAGTGTGGTCCAGACCTACTCTAGCTGTAAAGTGTCTCGAGATAACTCTTGTTATGATTTGATACTATAAATCAAACTGAATTGAATTGACTGTCTAAAAGATTTTCAATTGCACATTTGTGGATTGTGACAACGAACTGTCGTGTTACACTTTGCGCAGCTTTCATAGACGTTACCATTGGATACAGACAGGCTGAAGTTGTGGCTAGTTGTGCTACAGCTACAGATGAATCCTAACACTCCAGTCCAAACGCTGCCAAAGAGGAGAAGAAATCGTATATCATAGCACATTTTCCTTAAGAAAAATGCTGTTCCAAGAGTGGAGAGCTGCAGACATAGCCGAGGTTAGCTGATCAGTGATCAGTGTTGATCAGTACTTACACACGAAAGCATGGCGGCATAACGACAACTTCTCTATCCCTCCATAATGTAGTCAGACACTTATAGTCTATAGTCGCAAAAAATAAGCACTTTTAGTGGACGTACAGCTCGGTTCACAGCTGCCGGTTGCAGTGTTCTCTCCCCACTTTGAAGATTATTGTTCCCATTAGTCACTTCTTAGACACCTAAGTCCAAGGGGAAATTAGGGACCAGGGTGAAAAAAAAATCAGAATACAGAGGTATTGATTGGGACTAATTGAATGTTAAACTCTTTGTAAAACATGAACAAACTCAAACAATGAATGCCGTAGAACTTTCTTTTATTATCCAGTTTGACAGTCAGTTATAACGGAAAAAGAACATAAATAAACTACTTTAACGTAGATTTTCTTTAGGTCTTTATTACGTGGTATCGGATCGGTGCATAAACTCCAGTACGTCCTGATACCGATACCAGCGTTTTAGGCAGTATCAGGGCCGATACCGATACTGGTATCGATACCAATACCGGTATCGGACCATCTCTAGTTTTGAATGAACTTGAGAATCCATACAGACACGCCAGGACTGTTTTTTTTTTTTCCTTTTCATCAGCATATTTACACTGGACATAAGTGTTTATGAGTGTGCTCTAAGTATGTTTGGATGTGTGTAAGCGGATGTGAAGATATATGGTGTGAGACAGGAGCACGGTTCTGTTAAGCACTGGACTTTCATTTGTAAAGCACAAGGATCAGAAGGGGGGGGGGGAGTCGTCACACATCAACATGTGTTGAGACTTTAAACAGGGGCTTAGGGTTAAGGGGTAGTGTACGTGTGTGGAAGGAGGTGGGGGGGTCTAAAGCATAAGCCCCACTACGGGATTGATCGTGTGAAGAAGTCACAGCTGCTACTGCCTTTTTAGGAATCTGTTTGTGCCTGGTTTGTGTAGAAGTGGCAGGACAACAGATTAAAGTTCAATCATAAAAAATATTTCCCAGAAAAAGAGTGGCTCTGGAGGAGGAAACCTTAGCAGCCATAGCTAAGGAACTAGCATTTTTATTGTTGTTTGTTTGCGTAAGTATCATTATACCAGATTTCAGTGAAATAAAAGGCTAAATATAAAATCATATAAATTACCTCCTGCATGTAAAGGCAATTTAAATCCTGAGCAGTACAACAAGAAATGGCTATTGCTTAAAAAATTCCAAACATAAGGGTTTGTTTTTTTATGAAAATCTTAAGGATTATAATTTAAAGCAGATACAGATTAATTATGCTTATTCAAAAACTTATCACAAATTGCCCCACAGCAGACCTGGGGCCATGTAGAATACCACTATACTGGAATGTTGTGCAAAATGGATAGAGGGTGAGAGGACCTGGGGTTAAAAGGGGCCCAGCAGCTCTTTTTTTATTTTTACCCAGGGGCCCCTTGGCAGGTTATTCTGCTCGTGTTTACAGACATGATAAGGATGGTTCAGAGGACAAGCATGTCAGTTATGGGTGTATAATTGTATTTTCCGGCTTGCACACAGCTTGATAAATTGTTTAGATTTATATGGGATTGAGAACACAGGTCATCTCTGCAAACGTTACAAACAATAGGCTAACCCAGGTGATAGTGTCTAGGGCTGTTCCAATACACAAAGTATTCAGACTACTATCAAAGTCAACTTGAAGCCAGGTTATTTAACTTGTAAACAAAATAGTTTTATAATCCAATATGTTGGAATTGAGCCATCGTTAAGGTTATCAATCAATTTCAGCTACTATGAAAAGTCAAAATGTCTGCTGTAAAAAAGGTCCATTGACTTTGGGAAGGCATATAGTTAATAAACAGCCAGGGATACACAGGTGTGTGGCTAGGGGGAAAAGCAGACAGCTTTTCACAGTGTCAGGTTTGCGTGTCATTGTTTGATTTGTGTGCAAAAGAAAAAAAATGGAACTAAACCTGAAATGAAATGAAATGAAATGAAATGGACTGTGTAGTGGCAATCTGATCACGAAAAAGTGCCACTGGAGGGAATTTGAAACCATTTCCAACGCTTGCTGGTGCAAATAATGAGGTCCGCCATCGTCTTAAGGTTAATCCTTCATTTTATAAATGCATTTAAAAACACCTACAAAAAGACTGACTGTGCAAGATTAACAACGACCAGATTTTATCGCCGTGTGTGGGGTCTCTCAGGATTGGAAAATCGGCCGACAATTTTAAAATCGTCCCGTGTGAACCAGGCTTTACTGGGACACTTGTTTGGGACAATTGAGCCATCATTAAGGTTATCAGTTTCAGCTGTGCTTTTCCTACTGTCACAAGTCAAAATGTCTGCTGTGAAAAAGGTCCATTCTCTCACACACACACACTTGTTTGTATTGTTTGTGTGATGGTGAGCAGGCCATCAGGACAATAAATGGGTTACAGCACCGAAATGCAGACACTGACTCACTGAAATAGCTCACTGGGACACTTGATGGAATTGAGCAATCGTTAAGGTTATCAGTTTCAGCTGTGCTTTTCCTAATATGACAAGTCAAAATGTCTGCTGTGAAAAAGGTCCATTGGCCTAATGTAGAAGTTGGTAAAAGACTCTACACAATATATCCCTCCATCCTCCGAACTTCAACCAATATTAGGCAAGGCAAGGCGGCTTTATTTGTATAGCACATGTCAGCAACAGGGCAATTCAACGTGCTTTATGTAAATCCTTAAAGAGCAGTTAAAAACAATTAAAAATATAAAAACCGATCAAATACAAGAATAAAAGTTACAGTGCAGTATAAGAAATGAACAATTATTTAAAGGAAGGCAGCATCAAAACGAAAGGTCTTCAGCCTTGATTTAAAAGAACTGAGAGTTGCGGCGCACCTGCAGTTTTTTGGGAGTTTGTTCCAGATATGTGGAGCATAAAAGCTGAACGCCGATTCCGCCTCTTTAGTTCGGACTCTGGGGACAGCGAGCAGACGCGTCCCAGACAGGGGCGATTCTAGGATCAGACCTTTAGGGGGGCTCAGCCCCTAATGAGAATGTGACACGGTTACAGTGGCTTGTTAAAAGTGTTAAACCTAAATCAGTAATTTCACTAGCCGATAACCTCTGAGCTAGCTACTTAACAACAACGCCAGCTAACGTTTTTATAAGTCACAGTAATGACGACCAATTTGACACAATGTTCTAACATTCAGCAATTTTGAGTTGCTTCCGTTTCAATTTGGGTTCTAATCTGCGCCATGAAATTACCAACTTCATCTCTGCGGATTGCTAACGTTAAACTTCACAACCGCGCTCCCGCTCTCCCTCTGGCAGATTTAGATTAGGACTCGGCCTAAAGGACCTGACACACCAACCCGATAATCGGCCGTCGGACAGTCTGGCGAGGTCGGTGACTCGAGTCTGTTCGGTGCGTTCGGTGCCGTCGTCCGTCGCAAGGACCGGTCGGCCTTCATTTTGGCCGACCTGACATTCTGGGTCGGAGGGCGGGCAGTCGGACTCAATGACCAATCTGATTGGTGGAGTGCTAACCCGGATATGGCGAGCGGGATGAGTGACGAACGCCTCTCAAAATCTGACGGAAATCTTTTAAATTGACCTTTGTCGATCTGAAATGAAGACCGATTCAGCAAACTGCACGGCCTATTTCACGCTTAAAATGTTTTCAGAAAACACGTTTCAGTGAACTATTTCGAACAAGCAGCCATTATCAGCTGGAGACCCATGTGACGCGTTCGTCATTTCCGGTTTTCATTTTTTTTTTTTTATTACGCCTCGCGCACGCGCAGAACGTACGCTCAAACCGGCGTCCCTTCGGTGTGTTCCGAGGCACTTTTTGGACCCCGGGGGGGGGGGCCGACTGATCAGTCCGACTGCCTTCTCCGCCAACGTTCAGCCGTCGGGTTGGAGTGTGTTGTGTTTCAAAATCCACTAAGTAGACAAGGCAAGGCAAGGCAAGGCAAGGCAGCTTCATTTGTATAGCACATTTCAGCAACAGGGCAATTCAAAGTGCTTTACATAAAACATTAAAGAGCAGTAAGAAAACAATTAAAAACAATTTAAAAACATTAATAAACAAATTAAAAACATTAAAAGACAAGAATAAAATTGATAGTGCAGTATAAGAATAAAAGTTACAGTGCAGTATAAGAAATTAAAGTTAATAAAATAGATTATTTAAAGAAAAGCAACATCAAAAAGATAGGTCGTTAGCTTAGATTTAAAAAGACAAGGAGAGGACTTAAAAGTTTAATATGTAGTTATTTAAGTAAAATCATAAAAGCAGAAACGTGTACACGGGTCCGAGTTGAGCAGGCACACAGGCTTCTCTCATCAGACTGAATTTTCTGGCTTATACATGAATTCATATATCAGTCTCTAAGAGCATTTTGATTTGTTTATTAGAAGTTGGAGGAGTACCGTGGTTTAGACTTGGCGTCCCCCGGTTGGTGCACAGACTGGTCCCAGTCTTTTGGCACACGCCCTCTTCATCAGTTGTTAGACAGACTTTAGCTATGCTGATGGTCAGAGAGAACAGTGCGCCGCTGTTGCCTGTCACAGGTTGAGGAGTAACTTATTTTCATGGTCAGACTGATATCAAACTGATATTAACTTCGTTGCTGCACTCTTGTTGCTCTCTGACCACCGTCATACAGTGCTGCTTTCTGCACGTACAACAGTATCCTTTGCTCATTTTGCCTGACTAAGCTGTCACAGTGCTCCACTGTGTCCACTAAACACACTAAACACACAATACTATTCAACTATAATTTGTATCCCCATAAAGCATAGCCAGCTTGACTGATTATTTTTATTTCTTACATGTGTCAGGGCCTTAAGGTGGGAGTCTTGCACAACCACCTCCGATTGGCCAAAACGACATCTCTGTTAACCCTTTCCTTGACTGGGTTCCAGGTGCATAGCATTGGCGACAGCGACACAGGATATTAAACCTGTCTCAAACCCTTTAAACCTGTAATTGTTTGTCCGCTGTCACTAACAGACAAGTTCGCAAACTCTCACTTGAAGCACCAAAATTGATTTTTTTTTTTTTTTTTTTTTTAAAGGGATGGGTTGAGCCCCCCTAAAACGGGTCTAAAATCGCCCATGGTCCCAGACGACCTGAGAGGTCTGGGTGGCTCATAGTGTAGCATCAGATCAGAAATGTATTTTGGCTCCATTATAGGTCAAAATGATCACATCCATGTGTTTGATGAACAACAAAACACATTTTGTGTAAGTTTGTTGTATCTTGTAAAAATAGCTATTTTCCACACTCTCGTTCCAGCCTCTGGTTTATGATGGGTGTAATTACAGAGGACGTTGCTGTCCACGGCCCCTGCTGCTGTAATTAACTGGTACAGCAGTACAGAGAAAGCAAACAAACATGCAGTGGTTAATGAGGACAAAATGCTGGGAAACTACATAGATGCACACATTGGTTTAAGGCATGGGAGGCGGTACTAATTTATTACAAATAGGCTTCCGCAGTCAAGAGTGACAGTGACAGTTATCATCCCACCCTGCCCTGCGCCGAATCCCCGCGAAATGCGCCAGTCTGCCACGTGAGGGAGGCGCAAAATGGGAATCTTGACCCATTTTCCCCTCTTTCTTTCTTCCTCCTCCTTAGTTTGAAATATGAAACCTGGTCCATTTCAGCCAAGTCTGTCCCCCCCCCCCCCCCACCACCACCGGGCTCCCATAGTTCCTCCAGCGCCAAAGCTGCTCTGCATTTTACCCAGCTTCATTTGGCTTTTTCAGTCCAGTTTTGACACTTTGACAGGAAACTTTCCCCCACTCCCCTTTTTTTTCTTCTTCTTTTTTGTTGTTGTAAGGAACCACCCATTCCATCATTACATCCATTTCTCCCCTGGACGCGTGTTTGGGATTTGTATCTGCGAATGCTGTTTCAAAAAAGAAAAACTGCTAAGTGCATGTGGAATCTGAACTATCCGAAAAACTTAGATTTTTTTGAATCATTCCCATTGAGAAGAAAGCATCTCTCCGGCTGGCTCTTTTACCGGGATGCGGGCGGCCATGATTGTAAACTGAGCTCAAGATAAAAAAAAGAGACGTGGAAGCATCGCCTGCATCCTTTCCTTTTGTCTTTGTTGCATCTCAGCCTCTTTTAATCGCGTAGCTCTGTGGCTCTGGGATGTAAGAAGAAGCTCCAGCATTGCGCTTTGGGGTATTTTTTTCTTCTTTTTATCCACAAGGAATTAACTTCTTTTTTTTTTTTTTTATCCCGAGGTGGGGGGAACAACTATGGCGAGACTACTGTTGAACATGCGTCTTGTTTTGGTTTTATTCGGATTATTTTTGCTCTCTTCTCCATCCGCAAGAGCCGAGCCGGAGCAGCAGGACGAAGAGGAGGAGAGTTCCTGTCAGGGCGCTTTTGACCTGTATTTTGTGCTTGATAAGTAAGTGGAAACAAGCTTGGAACTGTTTTATATTATAAACACATAAAAAAAGAAGGAATATCGTCGGGATACTAGCCTACAGCAGTTTCCCGGGGTGAAAGAAGCTAGCAAAACACACACACACACACATACACACAAAAACAAGCTAACATCTGCATTTATTTTCATGTCACTTGTTGACGTTCCTTTACGTTATTTCAGCCAGGTGCGTATAGGCTACGTGTGTCGTGCTGTAATTGAGGACAAAAAGAGGACAGCTTATTTTTCAAGCATGTGGTGAATGAAAGGCTACGTACGTTTTTAGCTTCTGACATTATTGTTTAAAAAGAGTAAAAAAAAAATAAGAAGACAAGTTTAGGCTAAGTTTGTGTGCGTCTTTGCGTGTGTGCGCGTGTGCGTGCGCGCATAATGACGCTGGAAAGAAAAACTGACCTGCAGAGTAGCCTATACAGTTTGCTGAATAAGCAAAACGAGGGGTGACGATTTGGATGCAAAAAGAATGATCTCTCTCTCTCTCTCTCTCTCTCTCTCTCTCTCTCTCTCTCTCTCTCTCTCTCTTTCTTTCTTTGGAAGTTCAAACCCACAGCTTCTTTGTCCACATTAATTTTGTCAGAAAAATACTCTCTTTCATTCCCACCCATGCCAAAGGGGCTTTTTTTTTCTCTTTGCTCGGTGACTTCTCACTCTTTCATTTCCACTTTCTGTACGCCCACATAGGAAAAATGCTGTGGTTGTGTGACATCTTAGCGCTGGACTTCAGCAGGAGGAGGGGGGGGGGATAAAAAAAAATGTCAGAGAAAAGCAGGAGAAAACGTCTAGAGAGCCTGCTTCTCTTATAACGCCTTTACTGTGAGGTGTATACTGTGTACATTCAAGTGCAGTAGCCTGTCATCTCTGACATCCTCTGTGCCATATTGCAAACTCAGTAGCGACTAGAACTCACAGATTAAAGATATCTAGATATCTCGTCGTTTTTGAGCTTCAAGTATGACTATAATTACTGTGAACAAACAAGCTATCATCATTTTAAGCAACCGGCGGAAACTATACTGGAGAATCTGCTTACAGCGAAATAGGAACATTTATTGCATTTTTTTTTTTATATTTATTTCAGGACAATGCACATTTAATGAACATGTACAGCAGTACACGTAAAAGTGCCAGATTGTAGCCCAAAGGCTCCTTTCCATCTGTAGTCCTATTCATTCAATAAGAAACTTTTATAGCAGCTTTACTATTCCATCTTGACGTTACCTAACCTGGATTTAAAGCCTAATTGCAGTATCAGCTCGTACCCCTCCCTTTACATTAATAGGAATGGGGAGGGGAAACAAGATAGGGCAGGAAGCAACAACGTTTATAGAAAATGTGGTCTTGATTTGGAGAACAAAATGTTGAATGCTGCACTTTTAAAAGCCAGTTTTTTTTGTTTTTTTTTTTTGGGGGGGGGGTGTTCATCTATGAGGTTGTGATAGAGAGAAATTAAAAGTCTCATGCAGATTAGCATCACTGGTGACTGTTATATCTCATTCTAAAGCCCCCCCCCCAGTGACAGTTAAAATGCCTTGCTGTACCCAGTGAACTCCACAGCACCTTTTGACATTTTTTTTTTTTTTTCCTGGCTTTTGATTCCTGAATAGAAGTGGACACAAAACACGGGACTGCTCCCCAGATGTGGAGGGCTGCATTTGGCCTGCGCTGTGCGGTAAACACTGACACATGCTGCAAATAAAGAAACGGCTTCTTCTTTTCTTTTCTTTTTTTTTCATTGTCAGATGCTATTGTTAGCTGGTCTGCATGTTTTGGTGCTCCCTCCGGGGGGTGAGTAACTAACACAGGTTTAGACATTGGTTATGGACTTCAAATTGAGAGGAAGCTCATTAGAGACCTGTCTCAGCCACCCCCTCAACCCCATCCCTCAGGCGTGAGGGGGTTTTAGGAGACGCGGTCTGAACCCTCTGCCCTTGGTTGATCCACGTGGAAAGTAACGTGCGTGAGAAGGGGTTTCAGTTAGGGATAGACCGATACTGGCTTTTCAGGGGCGGAAACCGATACAGATTATTAGCAGTTAATGAAACCGATAATATTTGGAACCAATATGCATTTAAAGTGAACATGAAAATCTTGAAGTCAAAATTAAGATTTTAGAATGTTACAAAATTTGTTTGAATGCTTTAAAGTGCTCATATTATGCACGTTATAGGTTTACAAAGTGAAAAAGCCCAAAGTCTACCCCAAAGGGACTTACCATCTCCAACAGAAAACACTGTTCACAAACTGCTCCAAACAGCTCTATTGTAGCCTTTACTTCAGAGACAAATGTGCGTCACTTTGTAACACACGTTATAATGCTCGCCTAGCTGCTAGCGTGGCATGCCCTCATACTCTGCTTCTGACTAGTGGCTAGTAGTCCTTACCTAGCTACTGCACATGTGCAACGCTCAACAAAGATAGAACAGAAGTGAGATGTCTCACTCTGTAGCTAAAACAGAGAGCTCAACACACAGGGTGAAAAGAGGAGCTGCGGCAATGTGCAGTACCACAAAAATATGGTGTTTTTTGAAGATTAAACCACATACGCCTATTCTGGTACAACCTCTACAATTCAATTATGAACCTGAAAATTAGCATAATATGAGCACTTTAAGCAATTATTTAATGAATTAGAAACTTTCAACTTTTCAACATAATACACAGTTAAAGGTCCCATGACATGGTGCTCTTTGGATGCTTTTTTTTTTTGTTCAGCAATTTTTATTGATTTTCCATTAAACCAAGTATTTTGTTTTGTTTTGGGGTGGGGGTGCTGCCACTTCACTATGATAATAACACCTTTAGTCATCCATATCTAATGGTGTTTGCAAGCTCTCATAGTACTCCCAGCCCAGACCTTCCTGAATGTTTGCAAGGAGCATTTAAGGGTGTATCTGATCTTCTCAAGTTTCAGGAAATGCATAACCTCTCTAATCCATCTTGTGAAGCTGGGGGGTGTTTGTTCCTTCCAGGAGAGCAGGATGACACGCCTGGCAATCAGGGAAGTGAATGCTATAAGGGGGCGATTTTCAAGGGTAAATCCAAATAGGGCACTTACAGGGTTGAGGGTGATGTTTCTTTGAAGCATCTTAGTGTAGGCCCCTCATGGTGGCCCAGAACGTGCTAAGTCTGGGGCAGGATCAGAACATGTGTATATAGTCCGCTGGTTGACCTTTACAGCGAGGACACGAAGGGTCCACATTAGGGAAGATTTTCACCAGCCTTGTCTTGGTCAGGTGTGCTCTTCGAACTATTTTGAGTTATATCACTCTGTGCCTGGCACAAGGGGAAGAAGTATTTATTAAGTCAAGCACAGCCTTCCATCGATCATCTGTAAATTCCTCTTCTGGGTGGTTTACCGTTCCAATTAAACGAAGATACACTCCTCTCCAATAAGATAAAGAATGATTTTTTTTAATCAGGATGGGTATATTTTGAAAGAGGTAAAGAAATTTTGGCAACATAACCATTTTAATAAGATTAATGCGGCCTGCTAAGGACAGCGGGAGATTCATCCATCTAGCTATGTCTTTTTTGCATTTTTCAAACAAGATGTTAAAATTCTTAGTGAAGAGGGACAAGAAAACAGGCGTGATCTCCACCCCAAGATATTTAAAGCCCTTGTTGGCAATTCTAAATGGGAAATGTGATGCAGGGATTAAAGTGGCTGCCTGATTAAGAGGAAACATCTCGCTTTTTTTCGAAATTGATTTTATAGCCGGAGAGATTTCCGAATTGAGCCAGGATGCTAAGAATGGAGGGAACAGAACTTAGTGGGTCTGAGACATATAAAAGAATGTCGTCTGCATATAGGGATAATTTGTGCATGAGGCCCCAACGTTCTATACCCTGGAAGTCCACAGATTGTCTAAGAGCAATTGCCAGCGGCTCAATCGCAATGGCGAAGAGCAGAGGAGACAGACTGCAGCCTTGACGTGTGCCTCTACCAAGAGAGAAATGCTCTGATTGCTGTCCATTAGTAATTACTGTGGCTGTAGGGTGAGAGTAGAGGAGTTTTATCCAGGAGATGAAGGAATCTTCAAACCCAAATTTTTTTAGAACAGCGAACAAATATTGCCATTCGACTCGGTCGAACGCTTTTTCAGCTTCAAAAGATATAACCATTTCCGGGGAGCAGGACGGAGGGGAATAAACAATGTTAAAAAGTCTTCTAAAATTTGAGCTCGAGTGTCTATTTAGGATGAAGCGATAATTTGTCTCCAGTCTAGCCGTAAGAACCTTGGATAAAATTTTGTAATCCACATTTAGCAGTGAGATTGGGCGGTAGGAGGAGCACTGAAGTGGATTTTTACCCCCTTTTAGTAGAAGCATTATTGCGGCTTGTCGTAGGGTTGGTGGGAGAGTTGTCTCAGTTGACAGAGATTGTCTCAGTTGACAGAGATTCATTAAACATGGCTTGGAGCAGAGGGCATAGCGTGGGTGCAAATGTTTTATAAAATTCTGAGGAATACCCGTCTGGACCAGGAGTCTTGTTACATTTCAAGGAATTGATAGCTTTTAGAATCTCTGCCTTGGAGATCGCACCTCCCAGCAATGATTTTTGTTCAGCTGGAACAGAAGGAAAGTGAAGGTTATCAAAGAAGTGATTGAGTTGTGAAAAGATGTCATCACATTCAGAGCTGTATAATTTACTGTAGTATTGTTTGAAGGTGTCGTTAATTTCCAAGTGGTCTGTCACGGTCTCCCCCATTTGACTATAAATCTTAATCTTAAGGAATAAGGCAAGATTTCTGGGCTTGGCGAGCTTGCTGGGCTAGTAGCCTGCCAGCCTTATCACCTGAATCGTAAACCTTAAATCGCGCTTTTGTAAGTAAATAAGTGGCCTTGTCTGTGGAAAGTAAGTCATATTCTGTCTGTAAACGCAGTCTCTCTTTTAAAAAGTGTTGGAGACGGAGAGGAGGAGTAGCGGTTGTCAATTTCTGCAATGGCTCGGGAGATGTCATTGAGTTTTGAGTCTCTTGCTTTTTTTGCCCTGGAAGAGTATTCAATAATTTGCCAAGTTAAAAAAGTTAATTTGAGAAGAAACGTGATTTGCAAATTATTCGTTAGCTATGCGAGAGGGCCTAAAACAGTTGGGAAGAGCTATGTGAAATGAGACAGCACCGTGATCTGAGATTGGAATACTATGATACGTGCAAGAGCTAACATGTCCCAGCAGTCTATTGTCTATTAGAAAATAGTCGATGTGAGTGTACGTGTGATGGACATTGGAGAAGAAGGAGAATATCTTTTGATTACTAAATTTTCGATTATTAAAACTCCAAATGTCCGAAACACCATTGTTCGCTATGAAATCATTGATAACTTTTGCAGATTTGGTGAGGGGTTGGACCTTGTTTGATGATCTGTCTAAGACGGTGCTGAGTACACAGTTAAAATCGCCTCCTATTATCAACTTATAATTGTTATCGCAGGGAATGGCGGAGAACAGTTTGTTAAAGAAGTTGTAATCATTGTAGTTTGGAGCGTAAACATTGATCAAAATGACAAGACTGGTGAATAGACGACCTGCTACAATGACAAATCTCCCATTTTTATCAGCAATCACTTCCTAAGCTTGAAAGGGAATGTCCTTATGTACGAGGATTGCTGTCCTTCTGGCCTTAGCATTGAACTGGGAATGGTACACTTGACCAACCCAGCCTTTTTTAAGATAGTTGACGTGATCATTCTTAAGATGGGTTTCCTGCAGAAAGGCTATGTCTGAATTTAATTGTTGTAGATAGGATGTTATTTTCTGTCTTTTCACCCAGGTATTCAAACCCTTAGTATTTAGAGAAACAAAGTGAATGGGCTGACTTTGATTGTAATTAGATGTAGATGCCATATCTTATCAGATTATGAGGGTGTGAGTAGTGATCAGCGGGTGGAGAGAGGGGAAAAAAGAAAATAATAAAAAGAAGAGAAAAAAAATGAAGGAGAAAACCCCCAAAAAACAACCAAAAAAACGACAAAATGAAGAAAGACATCTGGAAGGGGACAGGGATCTCGAACAGTGCTCAGAGCTACCAGCTTAGAGAACACCCGTTTTTACAAAGGTACGAAAAAAATTAGAATATTACAGATTTTAACGTGTAACTGTGCAAAGACACTGGGTAAATGCAGTTGGAACAATTGTAAATTATAACCACCAACATATATGTATGTGTAATAGCCAGAGCAGCTGCAGCAGTGGAAGGGAAATGTTACGGACGCATACATGACGCTTCTTGGCGGGTAGCCAACTCTATGACGTGGCTGCGCCAGCAATTAACAGATGTGTATGTAAAAAATAAATAAAAATTAAATTAAATTAAAAAAAAATTAAACACACAATAAAAGCACCAGCTGTATTACGTGAGCATGGGATACCGCCAACAAACATCCTTATTTTTTGTCAGGGTGCTTTGTGCGCGTGCTTACGTAGCCTGTGTGTGTTAGTGCGCCCGTGAATGCGTGTGTCCGCGTGTGTACATTCGCTAAGTAGTACATCCGATAAATAGAGGAGAGCTATTAGACGTACCTTGAGTGTAAACAACAGAAGTATTAACCAAGGTCCGTGGCAAAACTATATCCTGAATTACCAAGTTTACAAATACCATGTGTGTCCAATAGCCTTAAACTATTGAGAATGAGGAGATATCGTCACGGCACAGCGCCCCGCCCCCAGAAATCCCCCTTCCGCCATTTTGAGCTGCTCATGTTCATTGTTTGTGTTAGTTGCAGAGGTCTTCGTTGCAGTTCTGTTTTTCACTATTCTAGATTCTAGATAATTCACTATTTTAGAATTCCTGGAACACACTGCTGTGTAAAAAACTGCTTCAGTTCCACACACGATTTTCTTTGGAAAGCGTAGGAACCATGTGTTTTGCGTCATATTTATCAGAGAGTGTTCAAAGTTGTTTTCGGTGGCTCTACTCCTCAGGGTTCTATTTTGGCGCAGTTTCTCTTCTCCTTTTATTTGCTTCCCCTTGGTTCCATATTAAAGAAGCATAACGTCAGTTTCCATTTCTATGCAGATGATTCACAGATCTACTTGCCTATAAAAAGAAAGGGTGATAATTCCCTAAAAAGAGGCTTTAAACTTTTTACATTTTAACGAAAGTAAAACCAAAGTCATGATATTTAGACCCAGTAGTGCTCTTGGCGCTTCCCAATTGGACCTGGGTCCTTTGTCACCCTATGTTAAGTCTATGGTAACTAACTAACTTGGTGTTAAGATGGATAGTGAGTTTCAACTAGAGAAGCAGATCAATTTTGTTGTAAAAGTTAGTTTCTTTCAACTCAGGCTGCTTACCAAACTGAAGCCATTTTTATCTTTCACTGATTTTGAGAGGGTTATACATGCTTTTATCACAACTCGACTAGATTACTGTAATGCTTTATATGTTGGTGTTAGCCAGGCCTCCTTCTCTAGATTACAAATGGTTTAAAACGCAGCCGCTCGACTTCTTACCAGAACTCGTAAACGAGAGCACATTACACCTGTTCTTGCCTCCCTTCATTGGCTTCCGGTTTGCTTTAGAATACATTTCAAGATTCTGTTGTTTGTTTTTAAAGCTTGTTATGGTCAAGCCCCAGCGAATATCGCTGAACTACTAAAGCTGCACGCTCCTGTGGGGTCGTTAAGGTCTTGTTGTCCCTAGAACGCGGCTCCAAAAATAGGGGAGATCGAGCATTCTCAGTCTCGGCCCCAAGGTTGTGGAATGAATTGCCTCTGCATGTCAGATTGGCCCCTAGCGTTCACAGTTTTAAATCACGACTTAAAACTCACTTTTATTCATTGGCTTTTAAACCTGCTTGAGAGTTGTATTGTGTATTTCATTTTTCTAGTCTGTTATTTGTTTTAAATGTTTGTTTTGTTACTCGCGTGTTTAGAATCATGTCAATGTCCAGCACTTTTTTTCGTATCCCTACATGGAAAAGCATGAAGGAGAGCATTTGTCCGATGTGACAAGGAGACGTCGGATTTCTTGAGTGGCTGCAATTAGAAGAAAGGACATTACTTTCGACCGCATCTCCCAGTCGATGAGAGTGTGTTTTCTGCATTTTCATTTGGGTAAGTTCTCTTAAAATTTCTTTAAATGTGTTTGTGTTGTCGGCTCTTAAAGCCACGAAGTGCACCTAACGTTGTTGCCTAGCCTGCTAGCTAGCTAACTACAGTGCTAAGCATAAGTGAATACACCCATGCTAATCATTTAACATTAGGCTCTTAGCTGGGTCGCTGCCTTTTGTGACATTTGTGTTTGTAAAGTTTAATGTCCGGTGGCATTTTCATCTCTTTTTATAAGCCGTTACTGTATATGCGTAACGTTAGCAGAGATTTAGGAATGTGTGTGTTTATCAGTTGGAGCTGCAGGATGGGTAAAGCTGCTCCTGTTAACTTCACTACCAACGTTAAATGAAAGCTAAAACTTTTTTAAATGTAAAAAGTATAACGTTCCGTAACGTTACGTATTAGCATTCATAACGATAAACATATTTTTCTTGTGTTTGCTGTCTTTTAACAGGGACTAAGGAACAAACGGAGGCGGTCACTGAGGATGGAAAAGCAAAAGACAAGCAGGGAGACAGAGGCCAAAGAGAGATGCTGAATATATTATTTGCTATATTAGAGATTGCCATTCAAAAAATAAATGCTTTAAATTAACTGGTTTTGTCTGTCATTAAGTTTTTGGGTGTGTATATAATATAAACTGTTTCTCAATGTCTATTTTTCCATCAAATTATGACCTGGACATAGTAAACTTCTAACTGAATAATTATATTCAGATGCTACCTGTTTTAATAATTCATTAGGTATACAAGCTCTAAAAATACATTAACGAAACGTGTATCTTTATTATAACATTTATTCAACTGTACACAAGTATATTCAACACAAAGCGACGATCAGACTCAGCTGCCGATGATGGTGTTGCCTCAAGACTGCACACGGAAGGAGAAAGCTTTAGGTTAGCTAGTCTATTAGTTATTCAACCTGTCCTGGTAAGATTAGAAATATATCACAAGTATATTTAAGCATACTGTAACATGAAGGTACTTCATGTAACTTTCTCACTTGCAGTTTACTGCATATCATACTGCCTGTGGCAACCTCCATTGGCTGGTAGCGTTTACCTTGTGGGTGCTGATCATATTTTGCACTGCATTTGTTTGAAAGCTAGAAGCTACTGGACAATGAGCTAATTTTACATGTATGCAGTAAACTGCAAGCTAATGTAGCTACTGTAAGGTTACCTACCTTTGCACGTTGCGGGCAAAGTTGCCGACAGAATATTCTCCTCCTGCAAGCAGACTGACGCTGATTCACCTTCTCCATCTCAACAAAATAAAATTGAACAGCACTGTTCACAGTTCCACATCAATTTCGTCCAGTGTTTTGCCCCTGGCAACCGATAGTGTAGATAAGCCAAAATGGTGGACGGGCTCAGACACCTCCCAAATTGTGACGGTACAGCAAGCTACCATGACGTATGTCCTCATTCTCAATAAGTGAAAAGTGTAACGTCATAAGTACATACTAATAAAAATTAAATCAGAGCATAATAAGCACCGAAAGTGACAGATCTTATGTTATATCATTATTATTATTATTATTATCATTGAACGATAGTTCATGAATTCGTTCATATTTTGGGCGAACGTGAACTGAACGTACTGTATTACTGCCTGATGAACGTTACTATGAACTCTTTCATTCTGGTGTCTGTGAACAGCACGCTCTCTCAGTTTACCTTCGTTCAATAGGGTGCCAGATTTCTATAGAGCCTTCCAGGCGAAAACCCAGCTAAAACACACCGTAAACAGGCCTTAATATGTAGCGAAAAAAACACCCAATCTGGCAACACCAGCCACCAGTGTCGCACCGCCGCATGCGTCATCAAAACAAAAAGCAGCATGGAGGCTTCGTATGATCATTTAAATTAGTTTTATGACAAGGTCGGTGAGGATGGGAAAAATCTTACATTTCTGTGCAAACTTTGCCTGCCGGCTTTCAAAAAGAAAATCCGCACTTCAGTCACATCCACAGCAGACCTGAAACGGCACATTGAACTGAAGCAACATATGGATGAATGAACTAGTTCAATTTTGGAACTGTGAACTTAGTTCAAAATTTTGAAGTATGAACTGAACTAGTTCATTTTAAAATTTGTGAACTGAACTTTGAACTAGTTCATGTAGAAAGTGAACTTTCCCAACACTGCTAGTTTCAGTATGTAGAATAGCAGAAAATACAGGGTACTGAAATGTCATTCCTACAAATAATTACTTTGTGCAGAATAATTGGTCACCTCGACCTGGCCACCTCCCTGCGTGGATGGGTAGCTATTTTGTTAATTTGTTAATCAGGGTTTTTTACGCCCCCCCCCATAATCAAAACTGGCCAGTGCAACCCACTCCAAAAACACTATTACAATTCCTTTACATAAATAAAGATCATAAATTGATGCAGAAAAGTCACAAATTGTTGCAGAAAAATTCACCAGAAAGTGTTTGACGTTGAAAATTTTGATTTTGCTCAAAACTGAAGATCCCCCGCCCCCACCCCCCAATGTTGTTGAACCCAAAGTTACGCCCTTGGTTGGAGTAGTCTTTTAAGTCAGGTAATTCAGGACAGGCAGGAAGTTATTGTACAGTGAGTAACAACAAAATAGATTGAGCACTATGGTTGAGCAGAGGGAAAAACAAGGCTGAGGGTTTTACTATGGCCACAGAAGATGTCACTCATTAGCTGCTTTTCTCTGGTTGAAACTGTTTGAATCAGTAAAAGCTACTGTAGTGTCAGCCCAGTCTCCTAGGAAGTACATGTCTAGTGGACGATTTTATAAATTCAATCATAAACGTTTAGTACAGCCAAAGGCGGTAGTGTTTTATTTAGCAAAGTTGGAAACTTTCCATGGGAAAGAACAGGAATAAACGGGAAATAATGTGAATAAACTGGATATTTTTAATATTGCTTATTATAATGCTGTTAGTCTATAACAGGGAACAGCTGAAACTGTTGGGAATGTTATTAGTTTAGTTGACTGATATTTCAGTCGGAACCAAAGTGGCGGACAGACCAACCAAATTACTTTGCCATCCATTGATTCACGCTGCTAGTGCTTAACATTAAAACATCATTATTGAACATTAACTGGTGCTTTGCACTATTACCCAACGTCAACATCATGTCTGCAGACAAGGTTGGTAGTGTTAAGTTGGCAAAGCTGATGGAGTTCATTTGATTAAGTATGAGAAACACACTTTGGGCACTGTGTTGTAGGATCATGAGTTTCACATTAATGAGAAACGATAACTGCTGCGTCGGCTCATAAAGTCGATTCCAAAGGCATTTATTGCCGACTTGGGCAGATGATGTCATGTCATGGCCCGTACGTGTAGGACAGTGCTGTCAGCCTGAAGGGTGGACGAGTTGGCTAATGTCATATGGCTTGGACTGGGCTTGGAAAACATTTGGTTTTAGTGAGACACACGATCCTCAACTACTAAATGCACATCAGCGCTGTATTTGATATCCTAAAGTCAAAGTACAGGTGTGACAACACCCACTAGGCGTCAAAGGGGTGAGGGGCAGCAACACAACAACCAGGACTCAAAGGCTGCAACCAAATAAATGTAGGCTAGATGTTGGTTTTCCCTTCAAGTCCCAGCAGCATACAGGTGCTAAACTGCAACTCTAATACACGGGAACGAATAACTAAGAGGACACAGGATACAGATGCTGGAGTGAATGGGTGAGTGCTAACACATATGATGGTCAGATATCAGGAAAAACAGGGTAAAGTGACGCAATATTTAAAACCAAGGGTCTCCAAATAAAACCTAATCCAACAAGGGTGTTGATTGATTAAACATGAACAAATCCATACCCTTGGCAAATAAAAGATAAAAAAAATGTTTTGATTGAATACATTTGGGGGAAATTTGGTTTGCTTTCCTAGCTTTCTGCTTCTTTTTTGCCGGCTCGGCCAGGACAATAGTATGAAAGCAAGCAAATCGTTACATCGCGAGACCTGATATCACGCAATACTTCCTGATGCTGAGGACGAAAGTTGCAAGGGTGGATTTTCCGCTCACAGGCGCTAGGGTGGAGCGAGACGACCAGCATTCAACTGGAAAAAAAGTCCTATAACCATTCCAATGACTCCAAAGCTGTTCAGTTAAGGTAAATTAAGCTAAAAAAAAACCTGCATAGTTCCCCTTTAACTGATTTATCCACTGCTGTAACCTAAGATACAAAAACTAGAATTAAAGTGCAGAGCCTCACTGCACTGCACAGGCTAACCGCAGCATGCTAACATGCTCACAGCGACAATGCTAAAATGCTGATGCTTAGCAGGTACCATTTTTACCATCTGAATCATCTTAGTTTGGTTTTAGATAAGTTATATATGTTTTGTCAGTGTTTATAAAGCAATGTGTTTGACAAATTGAAATGTTGACCTGATGATAGCGCTAGTGGAAAAGTCGGGTACATTTTCCGTTTGGCGAGTAACTGTGAGAGGGCTATCCGCCACATGGCAAGTAAAGGTTTCTACCAAAATAGTTCTGTTTTTCAGTCTTCGTTTTGGCGAAAAGGTTCAGCTACTTTCTTCTGGTCGTCTGCTGTCTGCATGTCGGAGCTTCGTGGGAGCGGGCCGGCACACGCACACACACACACAAACACTGGCGCGCACACCAGACGCCAGCCACCACGTCACTTCTGTTTACTGATAGACAGCGTTTCCCTCACGCTAATTAATTAGCTAGTAAGTGGCGATTTTTGGTAGCCAGCCTTCCAGAAGGAAGCACAATGAAATGAAATGTTAACCGATCATTAACAGTTGACCGACAAGCAGGAAGTTCAGTTCACCCGTCCAGGAGGCAAATTTTTCTTTCCTACTATGACCACGCCAAGACTATAGATAGCCTTTATTGGCCAGGTGTCCATGATTACGCAATGTAACGTAACCTGATTAGTTCAGGTCCTATCCTACCCCTGACCAATCGGCTATCCTAACCTTAACCACTCAAGGTCAATGCCTAACCCCAACCAATCGAGCTGCTATTGAAGGGCGACATTTCTTTTTTTTCGCCCAGGAGGCTTTGACACACTTTCCGCACTCTGTGTCCGCGTTGATGTTCTGTGCATTGTTGGACACATGCAGCCACTTTCCTGTAACCGCTTGTGGGACCGACACGAGTCCACAGCAGGCCCGCGGCGTAGCCCGTCTTCCACCGCCTCCACCTGCAGGTTGTCAGCTGTGTGTCTGCCTGACATATACTCTGTGTGTAGAACGGCCGATTTAATATAACCTCATCGATATAACCGGTTCATGTGTCACGTAGCTCTCCACGAGCAGAAAAAAAGAGAAGCTTAACTTGCTGGTTCAAAGTTAGGACTAGCAAGTTAATTAGCAGTTATGAAATAGATCGTACGACCAATTTACATTTTTATCATGCAAAAGAGGATTTTTTTTTTTTTACACTGTATATTTTTTATTAATATTGGTTTAACAGCTAATCGTATTGATGGTTAAACGGTTAATCGTTAACATCCCTACGAGCTGGACTTGCAACCCCATCCATAAAGTTTTGTTATGTAGGCTTAAGTTACAAATAAAAATGCAATTTAATATTTGGGCCGGTAAAAAAATATGCTTGGCCGGTGGATTTTTTCATCTACCCGCCAACTTGGCCGGCGAGTCAAAAAGTTAATTTCGGACACTGCCTTTAAGCCCTATACTGCTGCATATGTAACAACGAGGATGTATATTTGCTGATTCAGAGCGGGCGGGCCACATCTTGCTGTTTTTATATGGAACACAGAGCCAGAAGAATGGTTTTGGGTGTGTTCTTATGGGAGATTTCACCTTTGGGCCAAATGCTGATCTTCACCTCTTGATGAAGACTGCAATTAGCCTCACCATCTTGTTTATGTTGATTGGACACAAATTAGAAGCGGTTCTTGCAAAGTACTGCTATCACTGATGCATTTTTGGACAAGAATATCACCGAAGGAAGGTGAAAGAAAAAAATGCCATGTCACAAGCATGCCAACAGACAAATGTTCAAGCTGTCTTCCCGTTCTTTCCCTTTATGTCAATGTCTATCTGCTTTTCTGCCATGCTTTTCCACATGCTTTTTTCATTTATCTCTCTCTCTTGTTTCCACCAGACTCCCATTACCGCTTCAAACCATACTCCTCATTGCCCTTACTTGGTGTTGCTGCAGTATCATTGTTTGAAGATGTGAGATACACTATTTTCATTCATTATAATCCCTCTCTGGTAGTCCCAGGCCAAATCACTTCATCATTTCTGTCTTGTCTTTATTCTTCAGAACACTAATTACGCCTGCAAAATGTTGTTGTTGGTTATTGATGTAGTCACAAGTTGGCGCACCGGTTGGGCGTTGTGCCATGCTGCCTGAATCCTGGCAAGTCAGCGGAAAAACAAAACTGCAGCTGCTGTCTATAAATATTTTGGATATGTCTAGCAGTGGAATACGTTTTAGCTGTGGAATGACACACACTCTGTGTTTTCCGCAGGAAGAAACGTCTTGTTAAATGATATCAAGCTGTCTGAAGTCCCCCAGGGACCAAAACAAGACGATAGGTTTTAAAGGGAATGAATGCCTCTCTACCTCTTATCCTGAACACTGTAATATTTGATACGTGACTCTTGACTTAGTCTACAGAAAAAAGTGCATTGCATAGTATATTTTAGATGGTCAGATAGTCAGAACAAAGAAAAATCTGTACATTTTGACACCCCCATCTCACACGCCTCTCCGGCAGCTAGTTATCCAATAGTTTTTGGGATAAAAAATTGTTTTGGAATAGACGTGCAGCATTAGCTCAGCAATCATGCAGTAAAGACTTTGACTTCTGCAATGGCTGTAAAAGTAGGTTAGTGGTTTTAAACAAACAAATCCTTGTGCCCAGTCAGTTAAATTGGAGCACCACCATTGGCTGCTGGCTGGGGTGGTGTGGGTAGGCCAATGGTGGAATGGCAGACAGCCTCCTAAATGGAGTTAGGATTTTTATTTTTTTTTTTTACTTTTCCTTCTTCAACACTTTGAACCGTGAGAACGAAGCTGAGAGCCGCAATGACTTCAGACTGATGGAGCTTTTTCCCACACGCCGTCATCCAGTTGCCCTCTGGGACAGAAGTGCTTGCTGGGTAGTTAAAAATGGACTTGGTTGAATAATTGCAGAAATCAAAACACACTTCAGCAGTAATGTCCTTTGCTACAATTACAGGATTGCAGGCATAGTCAACAATGTCCTAAATCTCAAAATGGCCACTTTAGGGCCCTCAGCCTCAGCTGTTTTTGAAACATCAACTGTTTTCTCCCTTGAAGGCACCGTAAAGCAGTATTAATTAATATTCTTGGCTATGTGGGAGCAGCAGAAGAAGCATACAGTGATATATTATGGACGTGAATTAATATGAACTGTTGTTAGGAAGCAGTTGCCCATTTACGCCCAGCTAACCAGTATAACTTTCGTCGTATGGAAGTCCAATACTCCATTTGCTGTTTAGCTCTGTTTAGGTTATCATTAGTCTCCCATTGCCAGACCTTTCTCCACAGCGCTGTGGAGTAAAGTTATAAACAGTAAGTTAGTTAGATACAAAATGCCGTGAACATATTCCTTGTCAATCTTTACAATCATTCAACAAAAGAACAAAGCAGGCGTGCCTTAATGCACGATCCAAATATTCTTCAAAACTCGCCATTTTCAGCGTGTAGCTTGCTAACTCGAAGTTTGTTGTTGTTTCCTGTAGCGAAGGGATTTTGGGAACTGCTACCCACAGAGAGCAGACATCCTGCGCATGAGCCAGGCGCCCGGATGTCAGGCTTTATCCTGGAAATGTACTTCCGTTGATCCAGACTCGGTTCCCACCAACTCCTGAGATAAATATATGGCTCTTTAGCCAATACATTCTCCAGCTAGTCGCTAACTCTGTCTGTCTGCCTGTTGGTGCTGGACATGGAGCTTACAGTGAGGTTTTTCTCTATATAAATTAAAATTGACTTGACAAGTACAGCACCACTATGTGTTAATGCAATGCAACTCTTAAGTCTTCACATTAACTGTATAATTACAATACAATAATAATGTAATGTAATTAATAGAAACCATTGGACGACTGGAAAGTTAGAGAAATAATATCCACAACTCCTAAACTGTATCGCCTGTATTTGTATCAGCATAAATGTAAAGTAGACACACACACACACACACACACACACACACACACCGGCCATTGCAAAATCATGCAGTCAGCAGAAAAAGGCATTATTAAAAATGATTGAAGATGTATTCCTTGGGGTATGAAATTCCTGTCTCCTCTTGACATGGTCTGTTTAGCATCGCTGAAAAGTAATGATGCATATATTAGCTCCCTTTGAGCCTACAGCTATTTGGAAACAGTAGATTACTGTCCTGGATATAGTGATGTAGCAGCGGTAAGACTTACTGTAAGTTTCCAAACTATGTATAATTTACATCACATTATAATTTTTAGTTTTGTTGTACCTTAGGATTGTCTTTGTCAGTTACAACAGCCGTGATGATGCTAGCTTGGGCAACAAGCTGGTGGTGTCTGGGTGGAGCTGGAGTTGATTTAGCAAGCTGCAACATCACAGCTGTCAGTTAAGCAAACCCAACCTCAAATATATTCCTCTGGGAGAACTTAATGTCTTATTAATGAAACCATTTTTACCACCCAGTGTGGATAGTTCTAAATTTCATTTGGCCTCTTACTATCTGGATTAAGACAAGACCAACCTTGGTTAGTGGTTCCACAGAAACTCAAATCCACATGGAAACAACTCCCTCAATCCAGTCAATGTTACGCTTTTTTGAGATTCTGTAAGTATTTAGGGGGGCATGCTGTGCATTTATGAGACAATTGACAGTAAAGATTAAAGGGAATGAGGTGGAGAGAAATATAACAATGGTCCCCAGTCGGATTTCAACCGGTTGTTCATGATCAGTACCTTAAAACCCCGAGGCCACATGGGCACCGGAGCATTAAAGTGCTCAGGTTATGCTCATTTTCAGGTTCATAATTGTATTTTGAGGTTGTACCAGAATAGGTTTACATGGTTTAATTTTCAAAAAACACCATATTGTTCTTGTACTGCACATTGCAGCATCTCCTCTTTTCACCCTGTGTGTTGAGCTCTCTGTTTTAGCTACGGAGTGAGGCATCACACTTCTATCCCAAAACACACGAGTTCACCCTAATCTACAAAAGAAATTGTATAGAACCACTTCCATCTCCCTCGTCTGCAGGTATTCCACGCAAAGTTGGAAGTGCGCCCTCGTTTAGAAGAAGTCTCCCGGCTAATCCTGCCTTATACTGACCAAAGTTGGAGAAACAGCTAGCTGATGTGGTATTAGCTAAAGTGGTTAGCGCAAACCAAATGTTTCGGCCGATGACGGCCGATTTTGACCAGCTCACCCGGAGACTGAAGGAAGGATACATTCAGAAACCCGTATCTCACTCCAAACAGCATGGATGGGTTTTTTTTTCCTAGTTTGTCTGCGTGTGGGAGCACCAGAGACACAAAATAACACAAAATAATATGGGCACTTTAACAGCAACTCTGATCAATGGTCTCTGTAAAAATAAGTAGTCAAATAAAGACATGTTAACCCCACAGTGATTTAATCAATTGTTTGCACCTTGTTTTGGTTTCCTGGTGGTGTTGGTGCTTCAGGTTTGTATGCCAGCTGTGTTGGCTGAAGCAGGTCGTGGAGTGAAACTTTGCCTCGCTGTTGAAGATTTCATCGAATCATCGGCATGCTTCCTCTGGCAGTCAAGTTTGCGTTCGAGCCAACAGATTTTTCACATTATCTCACTCCCACTCAGCTGTATTGACTGTAATCGAACTGCTAAGGCTCTTCATCTTTCCCTTGCTCTTTCCTTCCTTTTCTTTTCTTTTGTTTCTTTTTCTCTCAGCCCTCACATGGCGTACTGCCAGACACATGCGCTTCATCTTGTTCCCGAGAATCTGTCCAATCAAGAAAACACTGTCGCGCGGCTTTGACGACTTGCTATGACATAACCTCAAACTGCTGTTGGGGCTTGATCGCTTTGTCGGCAAATTGTAACGCCCCTCCCCCCCCCCTCACCTTTCGAAACCTTTATTTTATGTGTCCAAACCCCAAACCGCTGAACTCTAGCACTCAACTCAGACCAATTCAAATTAGATCAAAGGATCAAGATGGAAAAAGGTACCACATCAAATAGTTTCATCAAGAATCATAGAATGAAATGGCCCACTTCCTATCCCAACGCTGTTTGGACAGGTGAGTGAAACTGCAAGCTAGGCCTCGGTCCCACGACATCAGCCACCTCCGACAATGGAACTGTTCCAATGCAAACAAGAGCCATTGTGGTTCAGAAGTAAAGATAAGCAGCTGAAAACCAAGAGTCCTCAGATTCACACTGATGTTAAAAAGAAATACTCCCCCCCTCCCCCCCCCCCTTCTGTTGCTGTAATGGAACAATTTACAGATGAAATTGGCTCCTGCCATTCCTTCAGGTCGGAGGCCGCCTGTGTGTGCACGATCCTTGTGTGACTATTTCTGTTTGCGCTGCACATTTTGTTGAACATCCAATCCAAACATCTCTCCTCCTCCACCTCAAGCTTTTTATATTTTGCAAGGATTTTGTTGAACTTGTAAGGTCTTGTCCTCTTTCTTTGCTCACTCAGCCTTGATGTGGGGGAACAAGTCATGTCATCAGATCAACAAGAACTCTGAGAAAATGCTTAGGTAGGATGTTTAGTTGACCAGAATTTTTTTTTGTTATCTTATATAATCAGTAGATGTTATTGTGGATGTTTTTTTTATTGTATTTGGAGCAAGGGTCTACATATTACCAGCATGGGTGGCCCAAGGGAACCCAAACTTGAACCTCTAGCTTTGGCAGAGGTGCATCATGGACTCATTCTGCAAGATTCTTGGTGTTTTTACTCTGACAGTTGCTTTCCTTTTTAGCAGCTCGGCTACTTCTGAGCAATCAATCTGTTTGTTTTTCTTGGATTGTAAGTCAATAAAATTTGAGTATGAGCTGGCTCTCGTTTCAGCTACTGTTGTTTGCGTTGATTCTCCTTGAAATGCATGTAGATGCAGAGCATTTGTTTGTTTTTAAATGGCAATAAGATCAGCATCTGCAAAAGTAATTGCCGGTCAACGAGCTTTCTTGTTCCCGCTTGTGGACTAGAACATTTGGGGACTAGAAGATTACGAACACAGTATTTTTCATAATGTACATTATCCAGTCTACAAAACAAAGCATTTCAAGTCTGGCAGGATAAGACGCCTTGAATCACTTAGGCATGATGGGAAAGTCCCTGGTATTCCCTGGCTATGTCTACCCCCCAAGCCTTGGCAAATCATTACCCCTCTGCTGCCAAGCAATAACACAAAAACACCATAGGGTATAACCTCTGAGACAGTCAATTGCAAGGTAAATAACATTAGTTACAATTCATTTCCATTTCAACTTTTGGCTAACAGGCACTGTTTTCCAAAGCAACTCGCAAGACTATGGCTCTGTTGGTTCCTGTATCTTCAAATTATCCAAATAATCAAAATACGTTGCACAAAAATAATCATTGTTAATAGTAATCTAATTTACTGAACATCAGCCCAAGGCATAAAAAGCACATAAGCCAGATATACTTCATTCTGTTTATTATGTCTAGACGGGATTCTCAAACTGGAACTGATACAACTAAAAGGTAAGCTAGGATAACAGAGTCAGTGTTTAGTCTGGTTCCCATCAACTCCCATACACGCTGTTTCAAACTTTAAAAAAAAAAAAAAAAAAAAAAAAGTCACAACCATATATGTTCGGCTTTTTACAGAAGTAAAGACGCCTCAGTGGATTGCATGTCAGTGAAAACCCTACGATAAATAGAAATCCACCTAAACCCTGTGGATAAAAAATGGTGTTGACCTTCTGTCCCATACAGAGAAATGGCAACACATCAACGCACTTTATTCTAAGAGCCTCATCCTCTAAACAGGCCTCTAGTTTGACCACAGTCAATTAGCTCATTTCCCATGTGTCATCTCTTTGGCTAACAGATGACCCACTGTCACATCATGTCGGAAGCTCCCTTAATGCTCACACTTAATTTAATTGCTACAAACACACACATACACACAGTCTGCCTGCCAAGAGGAAATGAAGGTAGCTCCGTAGGGATTTTTTTTATAATAGTCCAGTTTTATGGAGCTTCCCCTGGGGAGACCAGGCCCTATTTCCTCAGCCTTTAGGGCCTTATTCAGGATACAGGAGGGTGCTAAATTACACACCAGACCACATCACCAGCCTCTTTTATCTCAGCATGCCCTTAAAGTATAGTGCAGACTAATTGTTTGAAGTTATTCCCAAGTGGTGTTTGTGATACATTACTGGGATGGTTATGAAATTTAGGTTTAATTTCCTTTACTCCAAGGTTTAGCAACAGATAAAGGATGTACTAGCTATCTATGTGTTGCTAGCTAGACAGCTCAATAGCACTGTAGCTGTTGATAGCAACTGTGGAATTAGAGTAATATTTCTTTTGTTAAATAAACCAAAAAATAATCGTTTTGTTACAAATAATTTCAACAGATAGTAAAGTTAAACAGTTGTTTTTTGCCCAGAATACATAGCTTGTTGTTGTTGTTGTAGAGCTAATGATTTTACCCCCTGTCGTTTTTAGCTAACAAAGCCATATTTTTCTTGTTTGACCACTCTACAAAATGGACGTCAGTGTGTGTCTGATAGATAACTTTAGTCTTGATATTTTGGTTGATATATATTGAGTTCTAGCTGAACAAATGATTTGTAACTCACAGATATATGCAGAAATTACATTTTACAACTGCTACAGTCATTGAAGATACCTGCTATCTTGGATTAAGGGTGCTTCACAGCTTTTATGCTAGCTGTATTGTGATTAGCATGAAGACACTTTGCTTACTCGTTCTTTTTGTTGTGTTTTCAACCACTTTAAATCGGCATTCATTACAGCTCATGATTATTATTTTTTTTGTCTTAGGTCTGGCAGTGTGAAGAATCACTGGGAGGAAATCTACGACTTTGTGGAGAATTTAGCTGAGAAATTCAAAAGGTAAGAGACACTTCATGAACACATATTTATTCATAACATGTGCATGTTAACACAATGGACTTATATGCTGGAGGAAAATGGAATTACATAGGTGGACTAGCCTATATATTGTAAAATTTGACTCTAAGTCACCAGACACTAAACAGCCTTGTTGCCGCTCTACTCGATTTCCTGGAGCCCTGAGATGTAGATAACTAAATATAATTTTATTTCACAAATAAACAAAAATAGCAACTTTTGAGGGTTCGGTGACATGGTTTGAATACCAACATTTGAGCCATTGTCACGCACAGAGGGTTCAAATCCTGCACACCGGCACATCTGTTCATGGTGTCACTTGGTGTCCCAGGATGTAGATCACTGAGGAGAAACACACACTTTACGCAGCAGTGCACCACGGTAAAGTAAAATAAAATCTGTCCCTACAGAGACAGCTGGCCATATGCTAAGTCACTCAGCATACAGACTGATGTTTCACTCTGTCTCTGCAGTAGCTGAGCTGATGTCTGGTGTCAGTGGGGTTACCAGCAGAGACTACAATGTGTATGAGCAGCCTGGGTTTTACAACCTCTTTAGAGGAGAGTAAAGAGGGAAGCTTTCAACGGACAAGGCTGACAATCGCCGTTAACACTGCAGCTTTAAGTATCTCAACTTAAATATATGTCCCTAAAGGTTACTCAGATCCGACATTTGTTAATGAGTGTGTATGGCTCCATAGCAATATTATACAGCTCTTGAAATGATAAAAAATATCAATCAATCAATACAATTTTTCAGCAGCATGATTGCCCCTGATATAGTCTGTAGTAGCAGACTTTAAAGTGTATTCATCAAGTGAGAGAAAACTCTTTAAATCCAGGACGGACAAAACCAGTTTGCAAAGAATTGTCTTTTAAGGTTACAAGTCATTAAGGTCTATGTGATTATCCATAATTTGAATCCTTTAGTTTTTTTTAGCATCAGCCATATTGATTTCATGTGTCAAACATGCAAACCAATCTTTTGCAGTGAACATGAACAGATACTCAAACTGTACTTTAAAGGGATACGCTACCGTTTGTTGAAATAGGGCTTATTACTGTCTCCCCTAGCTGTAGATAGGTGGGCCAACGCGTTTTTTGCGCATTCATTGTTTTAGTCCGGTGCAACACCGGCAGCGCCGCCGCTAGTTAGCTTAGCGTAGTGACTGGAATCCTATGTTGCCGGTTAGCATGTTGTGAGTAAAAGTGAGCCAACAAAAGACAATAAAACAACCAAATTACTTGCACTGAGACAAAAAATGCATTGGCCCACCTATCTACAGCCTGGATAGACCGTGATAAGCACTATTTCAACAAACGGTGGCGTATTCCTTTAAGGTGTCAGTATGTTGTACCTTTGGATTCAGACAGAGTCTGACAATAGATTTCACTTTAAGCTGATATTATCATACGATGTGTATATGATCCCTTTTATTCATCAGTTGTATGATGTCAGAAATAATTACAGTGCCATCCTGTATTTATTCTGTAACTATTAAGATACTGTAGATATGACTGCATGCTCACATGGCTGAAATATGAACGAAATGCGATATAGTGCAGTATAAAGTGCAAAAATGTCAACAGATGGTCTTCAGCTCGTGGGTGGTTTTGTTTTGTCCCTACTGCCTGAAGGCCACAACAACACCTGGAGCTTTGCGGTTCAACCAGAGCAAAGAACCACGATAACGTTTCAAACGGCGCAAATCTGCATTCACTTACTTTCTCTCGCAAACAATAAAACACATTTTATTTACTTCAGATTGCTGTGCATGCATGTATGTTTACATGCCTTTCTAAATATACTTTTTTTTTTCACAAATAAACAAAAATAGCAACTTTTGAGGGTTCGGTGACATGGTTTGAATACCAACATTTGAGCCATTGTCACGCACAGAGGGTTTAAATCCTGCAAACCGGCACATCTGTGCATGGTGTCGCTCGGTGTCTTAGTCATAGACTGTACAGTATATTAATGGTCAACGCATCCGAAGTGCTGCAAATGCGGAAGTGCCTTAAACCTGCATTCTATCTGAATTCCAGCAGGAGGCAACACGTGCGGTTGCAAAAGGAGGTCTGTTTATGTAGAAGACTATGAGAAAGTGACCCACTTCTCACTTGATTTATTACCTCAGTAAACATTTTCATAATGAGTTTATGGTCTCAATCGCTAGTTTTAAGTCTTCCGCAACACAGAATGATGTTCAGTTTTTTTAATTATGGTCTCGTTGATTTTAAAATCAGCGATAAAGCAGGGGGTGTTTTAGGGCGTGATGTGATTTGTCAGTGAAAGCGTGTAACGTAACGTAGAGTGTAAGCAGCTCCTCCCTCACTCCTCCCTCTCGTCTAAAACCGTGACATCCGCAACCAGGATGGCTGCGCCCGTAACGGCAAACTCGACGACTCGTAGCAGATCTCCACAAACCAATGGGTGACGTCACACATGCTCCGTCCATTCATATACAGCCTATGGTCTTAGTGCAGTGGTTCCCAAACTAAACGGACACAAATTAGACCACAGACCGCCATATTATTTTTGTCCCAGGGTCCTCCAACTGGTAGGATTTTTGATTTTAGATGTTTTATTAGAGCAAATGACCCCAATAGTCATACATTCTGTCATTGTGTTACTTATGGATAGAATTACAGGGAAATTAAATGATTCCCCTTGTTTTCTGAGAAACCCCTGGAACCCGTTTAAGGACCCCACTTTGGGAACCACTGCCTTAGTGTGTTGTTCAAGAAGCCATTCATACACAGCCTGTTGGAGTGACCTCAAAGCGAGTGAGATAGTTTGTTCATGAGATATTCATTGTTTAAAAACTTTGTTTGTCTGGCGTGAAAGTAAAGCACAGCATGGGTTACCGCCAGTTATTTTGTGGTTCTAACTTAGGAAAACAATTTGTTGCTTTCGCAGTATAACTGTAACCGTAACACAGTGTTTCTGATTAACCTCAGATGGAGAAAATGTTTGTATCATGTTGTGCAAGGTGGGAAATCACCAACCAGCAGCCAAATGCTGGTGAATTTGGTCTTTGGCAGCTATCAAGAGTAATGGGTCAATCTGTACTGTCATGATGGATTTTCTTTTCTGTTCCAGTCCCATGTTAAGGATGTCCTTCATAACATTCTCCTCCAGAGCATCCACCATCATGAAACTGACGGAAAACAGGTAAATTAAGTTCAGTCGGACAACTCGCGTTTGAAATGTTTATTATCACAGCAGAACATTGTGTTTGGAAGCCAGACTCCGTTCCTCATCACTTCCCGCAGTTTGGGTTTACATGAGATATTGGGGGAGTGGTGATAAAGTAGCTTCCCCCTGGCCCCGGAGCCTACAGGTGGATGCTGGGGGCGGTGGTGGTAGGGCTGAAAGCAGACAGCAAAAACAGGTGCAGGTCAGCAGCAGCATTGGCAAGGCAGAGATGGGTGAAATGTGCAGCTTAAATAGAACCCCAAGTTGAGAAGGTGTGTTCGGTAAATGATACCGAGAGTGAGGCATGTCACGTGTGTGTGTGTGTGTGTGTGTGTGTGTGTGTGTGTGTGTGTGTGTGTGTGTGTGTGTGTGTGTGTGTGTGTGTGTGTGTGTGTGTGTACAGCGGTGCAGCTCGAGTTGACTGCCCGAACTAGCTCGCAGTCGCCTCGCCCCATTTATGGCTGATACATTCTGTTGTTTAACTGCAACTGACTAACCAAAGCTGAATTTGTGTTGCGTTAAATGTTATTCTAGCACGCAATATTCTTACACAAGAGGAACGATCAGCCCTAAAGTAAACTCAAACTGTTGCACCAGAGTGAAAGCAGATGCTCTCTGAACTGACATGAAGATTGTACAAAAATGTTGTTTTTGTGTGAGAGAGTATCACGGAAACTGGGTTTCCACTTCCAAAAAGAGCTGTCTCCAGCTTGCGTTCAGCGACCATAGTGCTTAACTGTATTGTGAAGAGATAAGGGAAAAAAGGACGAAACACAAAAATGTCAGGGAAATGGATGAGTTTCCACGCTGGGAGATAACGACACATAAGACAAAAAAAATTAAAAAATTAGCTACAGTTTAAATGTTTCCTCATCGAAACTAACTCTGCTCTTTCTTCTCTGCAGAGTGAACATCAGAAAAGGGCTGAACTCTCTGAAAAGAGAGATTCCCGGTGGAGACACATTCATGCACCTCGGGTTGCAGAAGGTGAGCTTTCGTCGTAATGCTGTATTTTTTTTGTTATCTTACACTGAGAATCAAACAAATCAAAGTGCATTGACTTACTCCTCTTCACTTTCTGACCAATAAAACGTCTTCTTCTTCTTCTTTAAAGGCAAACGAGCAGATATACCAGGAGAACTTTGGTAACGCATCAAAAGACTTCGTTGTTGCGAATACTTACTGTACTTCAAGCTAAGTTATGCATCATGTATGGTTATATCACGTCCGTGTGCTTCTTTCCAGGCACGGCCAGTGTGATAATTGCGCTGACAGACGGAGAGCTGCAGGAACATCAGCTCATCACTGCGCAGCAAGAGGTAGCGACCCCAAACCTGCTGCGGTTATAGCGCTGGAGAAATGAATACGTTCATTGCTTGAATGCCAGTTTTCTGGAACTTATTCTGTTTATTGCCCCGTGTCTTCCAACAGGCAGAAAAAGCCAGGTCTCTTGGAGCTATTGTGTACTGTGTTGGTGTCAAAGACTTCAATGAGACACAGGTAATAATGCCCAATGTAATACGTGTAATGTTTACACGTTCATGGCCGTTTCATAACCGCTAAATGTGATATATATCTTGTTTGAAATAAAGATAATAGCGCACATGTACAGTACATCATGTGCTCAGGAATCCAGACTTGTGGAAATGATGTTACCTCCATGTTGCATAGTGTGTATTCAGTGGCCTCTGTGCAATTTGGCTAACCCATAATTTCAAATTTCCTGAACACCAATCCAAGTGATTTTTTTTTTTTTTTTAACCCTGCTTCTTAGGATGCCAACACACAAAGCTGGACTGCAGAAATGTCTGTAACTTGAATAATACTCAACACTTAGCTTCAGCATGATGAGGAGGAGGATGATTCAGGTTCCTGTATTTAATGTGGAGGATATTTGAGAGCGTTTGAGGGCTGGTCGACCTCAAACTCAAGTTTAGTACGAGCTCCATTTGATTGATTGTAAATGGACCCATTATCTGACTGTGGATAATGTTTGAGCATTATTCCTAATGGGATTCCCTGGGATTTACAGTGTGTGTGTGTGTGTGTGTGTGTGTGTGTGTGTGTGTAGTAGGGCTGCATGAATTGAGGAAAAAGACACAATAACGTTGTTGAATATCGCGATAGTTCAATTCAAATTTATTTATAGTATCAAATCATAACAAGAGTTATTTCAGGACACTTTACAGATAGAGTAGGTCTAGACCACACTCCATAATTTACAAAGACCCAACAATTCCAGTAATTCCCGTAATAGTACTTTCTATAAATAAACGGATGTTGAAGTGCCCTCAGTTCTGCAGCTTTCAGTGTTCTGCTAAAATACAACAAATTGCTTGTTGAATTTAAAGGTCCAGTGTGTAACGCATTTAGTTGTTCATTATCAAAATCTGTGTTGCCCGTTCACAACCTTGTCCTTTTTCATGAATATTTACCACCACCATCAATTCCAAGTATTCCTATTGGCTTGAAATGTTACATTTGCGTTTGCATGAACTGGGGTAGACGCTCCATATTCATGCGCCATCTTGAAATACGTAAGGGACATACAGGACGTACTGCTCCGCCTTTCGCGTTTTTCGCTGTCACATGATAAACTCACAGGTGCTGCTAATGCTGCTAATGGGTATCGTAGCTTCCCGGCCCCGGCAAGTTTGAAGAAGGAAACATGGACGACCACACGTATTCAAAATCCAAATTTCAGGAACAGGAGTCTTCTTCTTCGCCCAGAAAAAGAAAAAGGATATTGAAAAGAGCAAGAGACCGGCTTTTTGAAGCGTGAAGGCTACCGTAGCTGTAATACGTATACTTAGAACTGCGTGGCGCGAGAGAGTTGATTGCGATATATGATCTCAGCGCTAGATGGGAGAAATTCCCGCACGTTGGACCTTGAAAACAAACGGAAGGAAATCATTTCCACCCTTATTTTATTGGACAAATTGCACATTGAACTGAATATTTGACATTACATTTTAAAGTGCCGTTTTCTACCGATACTTTCTTTCAAATAACAACAAAAACAAATCTGAAGGTCTTTTGCGATATGTCTGATGTATGAATGTATGTATGATATTTCGCGATGCGTTTATTGCGATGACGATAAAATATGTTGTGCAGCCCTAGTATGCAGCGCTTCATGGAGACTCATTGTAGGGATTGTCACGTCCGTAATGTCTGAAATTGTGTCACATCAGTACATTTGAGGCCAATTTGGGCTCGTTGTAAATGTCATGTCTGAATGTTGGCGGTGTCTCCCTAACCACGGTTGCAGAAAAGACAATTTTCCGCAATGTATTCATCCAGTCAATTGTCTTTCAATCGTTTAGTGGATTCTTGTTTAATTTAGTTTCTTAACTCTTCCAACCCTAACCGTCCATCCCTTCCTCTCTCCCTCTATAGCTGGCCACCATTGCAGACACCATCGAGCACGTGTTTCCTGTGTTGGGCGGCTTCCACGCCCTCCGGGGAGTCATTGATTCGGTACATAAACTCTTCTCTGTGCAGGGAAGCATTCCTGTAGCTGGATCTCACAAACAGTGGACGTCCACATCCATGTATTTATCTTGAGTCTGTCCTGCATTAGTACAGTTACCATTTTATTACTCCCCTGGTTGTCAGGACCGACTTTAGAAAACATTCGAGTTTTCATCCGCCACACAGACGCTACATTGGTTTGCACAATGCAAGAGTTCAAAAGTGGCACTGATTTATAGCAAACTGTCACAGTTTTAGTGGAAGGTTCGAGGCAAACAGACACTGCACACTATTGTTTCACTGGGCTCATGATATACATTGTACAGGCATGTTTACCCTTGTTTTAGTTTTTTTTCGACATTTTTGACGCCTTTTTTTCACAGTTTGTTTTTGCTTTTTCCAACGTTTTAAATTGTTAAATTTTTCTTTTACACATTTTCAGCGCTTATCTCTACGTCCCATATTTTCTGATATAAAACAAAAATTGAAAACGGGTCAATTTGACCCAAGTCAACACAAGCCCACTTTAAAGGACAATTCCGGCGCAAAACGAACCTAGGGGTTAATAACAGATGTGTACCCACTCTGTCGTTCTCTGGGACATGATTTCATGCTAATCGAATGTGTTTGTGGCTTGAAACAAGCTAGCGCGGACCGCTGATTAGCTTACAACGCTAGTATTCGGGGCACAGGGAAAGTAAAAACAAATCAAAAAAAAAAAAGATAGTTTAGAAAGACAGTAGCTCCCAAGACAGCGGACGCCTGTACACGAGAACATGACTTTCTTTATAATCTATCTTTTTAATAAACTGTCTCTACACTTACAAAGTTCTCAATGCTTCGGTTAACATTTAGGGACCCTTTTTAGTGGTATAAATAGCGATTTGGTTTTACTTTCCCTGTGCTCCGAATACTAGCGCTGTAAGCTAATCAGCGGTCCGCGCAAGCTTGTTTCAAGCTACAAACACATTCGATTAGCATGAAAACAAGTCCCAGAGAGCAATCGAGTGGGTACACATCTGTTATTAACCCCTAGGTTCGTTTTGCGCCGGAATTGTCCTTTAAATTGTGTTTCTCATGAGAGAAGCTACTTTTTTCATCAGTTTCTCTGTTAGTTTGTTAAAATAAAATGTAAATTATATATAGAATATAATTCCTCTAATCTAAATTCCTCGCCACACTCAGTTGCTGTTGCTGTGCATGTCAAGCCTCCCAATCTCACATGGCACATATGCAGTTTACATGACGATGGCATGACAGATTTACCAAAATTCCAAAGTTCCAAGTTTCAAATAAGCTTTGCAAGAAGATGAGCGTTTTCAGAACTGAGACGCACGACACAGTGTGATTCAGGAAATTATTTAATTCTTAATTAGAGAGCCCAGGATTTTTTTTTATTGAGGCCTCGACTGTCATTTTTTTATAACCGTAGAATTTGACAACAAAGAGGCCAGCATCCGTATGAGCGTGGGAAAATAATCGCTGTATTTTCTCCTCGTTTCCGCTCCAGATCATCAAAAAATCCTGCATTGAGATTTTGGCAGCGGAGCCCTCCAGTGTGTGTGCAGGAGGTAAGGAGCTAAAAACCACACAAACACACACACACACACACACACGCAAACAAAGTGGGAAGCCAGCCTCCCATCATTTCTTAAACTGTGTTAATTTCATTACTGGGTGCCCTGTCTCCCCTACTGTCACTTCAGTAATTAAAATCCCAGACCATAAAAAAAAGCGACCATATATGGGCATCCAGGTCACTTAGAGGAAATCTATTGGGACAGAGTACCACAGTGGGAATAATAGTATAGGGTCTTATTAAAGGGATTGATCGTGAGAGAGTGGCAGTGGTGATGTCGACCATAGTTGAAACGTAAAGTAGACAACATCCTTTAGTGTCCTGCCAAGAGAAAGATGATGACAGTTAAAGCGTCATTAAATGGACATTGAAAGGCACGAAAGAACAGTTAAAAGTTGATTAAACACTTTTGGCAAAAGCAGAGGGACTTTTACTGCTTCTCACATCTGCTTTTGTCTTTTCTCAAGCAGTGAATTACTTTCACCCTTCAAGAAGAAAGCATTACTTTATAAAACGTATTTCACTTGAAACCTAATAGTAGAGGCTGGTGTGCCGCTGCAGTGTGTAGTGTACTGTACTGTATCTTTGTGTATTTATAGCTGAGTAGTTTCCCTGTTACAGGAAGCATTGCAACTATTGACGTTAATGTCCAACAATTATAACTCATATGCTGAGTCGCTCAGTTGTGGGGGTGGGAAAGCTGAACATGCTGTATTTTTGTATTTTGTTAATTAGGATTCCCTCTGCCCAATTACAAGCAAATTAAGGCTCATAAATTAAAGTGACAGGACGTTACTAGTTTCGGCAAGTTTTCATCCTGCCCGATTTGCTCCAAAACAAATGTGTTTCTCCTCACTCAGCATGGACTGTCTGTATCTTTGTGTCTGTTGGTCATTTTCTGTGAATTGTAATATTATACAGCATGTTATATATGTTTACATAACAGTGATAATAGCAAAAAAAAAACTATATATACATATATATATATATATACATACATATATATATATCATCAGAGATGGCAAAAGTACTCACTTCCCGTACTACTAAGTAGAAGTACAGATATTTGTGTTAAAAAATACTCTGGTAAAAGTAGAAGTACTGATTTAACTTCTTTACTCAAAAAAAGTAACAAAGTACAGGCTTGGAAATTTACTTAAAGTATAAAAGTAAAAGTAGTCTCTATGAATGAATACATTTTTTTATGAAAAGCTGCCTGGACCACACAAATCTAACTAGAGTGGTAGCTGAGAAACTTCAGTGGACTCTTTTTATGCCATTGCCTCCATTTTAAATGGATGTCTGCCAATAGGCCTAAAACATGACATATATGATTACTGTGACAGAGACTGGGACTCCAGGTTAATAAGATTCTGACTGAGTAGTAAGATAGAATTCACAGATCCAGTTTCTCTTTTTTAATCTTCCCCTTAACATTTAAATGTATGTGTGTGTGTGTGCTCAAATATGGCTTCTGGAATGAAAATAAAAGATTCAATATGAATTACTAAACAGACAATAAACAAACATCCATACTACTAGTGCTAACGTTACCACCATCAAGCCACAATGATTTGCCGCAAATGAATGCAGCCGAATCCGTCGAGTCGCTGCATCAAGTGCAACGTACAGTATATTCCCATCCAATTAGATCCAATTAGATTGAATCGGTATTGATGACGCGAAAAAATAATAACGGTAACTCCAGTGAAATGATTTGAAACTTGTTAGTGAGGACTAGATTAGGACTGTATTTAAAGCTGATTCTGGTTTCCAACTTCGCCCCAGGTGTGTCTGTTAAAACACGGACGGAGACAACCTCTCTCTTTTGATGTTTTAATAAGATCAATCAACGTGCAACCTAACTAACAGGTGAACACAAAATAAAAAAAATCACTAGCTAACTTACTTTAAGTTTGCAATAACTATAGACCAATACAACAACAGGCTTACATTAACTGACAACATAAGTTATACGACTTACAGTTCTCAAGGACGCACACACACCATCTCAACTGATTTATCCTCTTTTCTCTCACTTTTTTCTCTGTGTGGCGCGCACACTGAGGGGGTCCTCAGAGTCAATGCAGGGGAGGCCTCCAAATTATTAAAACATTTTGAAGTTTTTTTTCAAACATTAAATAGTCACTAAGATATCTATCCACAGATCCAGTTCATCCTAAGCATTCACTGTGCCACATGTAAGTTTTAACATTAACATTGTATTCTATGTAAAAAAAGGTATGTATAAAGGTTTTAGGCCGCCCTACACGTTATTGCAGGCCCAGTTTAATATGCAACTTCCTTTTATACAATATACAGTATGTGGTAGGGGGTCCCTGCTCCATCCCGCTTTCAGTTAAGGGGTCTGTTGCGGCTCTAAGCAGTCCAACAAAGTGCTGCCGCGAGGGACTAAATACAGAGAGGCATAAACACACTGTATTGCGATGATTTATTCCTCCACACGTAAAATACAACTAGCACTGCATTTACCAAATGCAAAGTTACCTTGTGAGTCGAAATAAGTGCGTTAGTGCGGCGGTCAACAGAAAGTGTTTGCTCCCCCCCCCCTCCCCCCCTCTGTCAAAGCCCCAAAAAAACGAGGTGAACAGGTGAAGCCAACAAATGTGTTATTACTTCCGCTCAAACCGCGATGAAAACGCCCACCACCTACAATATAAGTGCAGAACATAACAATGAATAACTAATATAAATGAGACCATAAATAACATACACTATGTGGCTCCTACAGGCTCCTTGGCTTTAAAAAAAAACCCTGCTGTATATACATCTTCATCCAGACATATAAACTGAATTAAAGTAGGAAGCCGTTCAGAGTTTAAATACTGCCCTTCTAACCGCGCTGGCTGTGATCATGTAACTGTGCGGTCATTACAAAAACGAGCATCATGAACAACACGCACAGTGTAAATTTGTCGTTTTTGCTTGCCAAAGGGTGTGAAACATGTTATTGTGTGTCGTGTGACCAGAGTCTTTCCAAGTGGTGGTGAGAGGAAACGGTTTCCTCCACGCCAGGAACATCAACCAGGTGCTCTGCAGCTTCAAAATCAACGACACCATTACAGTCAGTGAGTACGCCGACACTTTGCCTTCGTCTTTCAATGTGAACCGTAACAAGGGTTATACCAGTCTCTGTTTGGGTCATTTGTAGTCTTTTTGTCAGTGTATGAACCTGTGTATTCCTCTTTGGAAAGTGTTGTCAGTACAAGACTGTATATTAATACACTATATATTTTCAATATGAATGCAACTTCATCATACATCTGATACTATGGCAGGGAAGTAGTCAAATTCAAATTTTCATTTCATTTTGAAATATCTGTATAGTATTTGTCTTTTAAAGCACATGGGGATCAAACTAGCTGTATCACCTCCACAAGTAGCTTTTTATAGACTGGGTAAACCCAGCCCGATCTGCCGGTGATTTGATTTCGCCCTGCAGCTCGGGCTGGAAACCTGTACATTCTTCTATCCTGCTTCCGTTACAAATCTGCGGGGACCAATCACAAACTGGCTTATCCACCAGGCGCTCTATTGGCGGGTTTAACACAATGACGATAGAGAAGCGACGGCGAGCAGCTTCTTGTTTACATTCAACTACGGCGGCCACCGAAGCGCAGCAAACCGTTGTCGCTGCTGCGTCACCCGGCTCGGTGGTCTGATTGGTTGAAGGACTACCCAATTGCGTACAGAGCAGTCCTTCCAGAAAAATGTGTAGTTTTTTTGTGATTGTTGCAGGCAAAAATCCTTGATTATGCAGCACATTTTCTTAATAAATGCGATTGGATATGCGCGATATTTATGCAGTTTTATGCGATGAAATTGCAGGAACTTGCAAAAATTGCGGGAACTTGCAAAAATTGCGGGAACTTGTAAAAACTGCGGTTTGATGAAAAAGAGAAAAAAAAGTGATTCCCCCAACACCCTGCTTTTCGATGATGTTCATCGTGGCAACAGGGGGAAATGGCTGCTCTTGTGTGAAGTAAACGCAACATTTTTCAACTTTCTGCTAAGATATATGTGACTTTTTTGCAACGAAAATGCGGGGATTATGAAATCATGCAAGCCCCGCATATTTTGCGCAGAAATGTGCAATTTATGCAGCGAAAGTGCGGCGTATTTGAAAAAATGCAGCCTCCGCATAAATATGCGGACTTTGGCTGATTATGCATTGAATTATGCGATCGCATAATCGCGTTTTTCTGGAGGGACTGACAGAGTCATTTGAACTATGCCCGTTGATCACGCCTCTTGTGCAGTAGAAAATACAGAGCAGACTCCCCAGACTAATGTTCAATCTTAAAAGATTTTAGCTTTTTACTGAGTGTCCACACCTTACGGAGGAGTCTACTCTGGAGGAGCATTAATGTTGTCTTTGCCTCCTAGATGAAAAGCCGGCTGGTGTCGAAGACACATTCCTACTGTGTCCAGCTCCTGTCATCGATGAAGTTGGGAAGTAGGTGCCTCTTTTCCATGACTTCATATTCATCTTAGATCACATTCTTTGCTTCAGACACAAAAGAAAACACATGCATGCACATATACAGGTGTGTACGGGGGAAACAGACCGTAAGAAGCCTGCCATACATTAGCTCTTTTTACGATCCCCATCCGCGGGCGCATTCCTCTTTTCTAGATCCCAGCGCAGCTTAGCAAAATATAAGGGGCTCTGTAGCCGTGCCAGCACATCCAGTGGTAAACCCTTCATGCATCTGTCCTGCTTCTGCCTGAATTAGAACAGAGCAGTGAAAACAACTGGAGACGACTGGTTTTTTGACTTGCATAGGCACTAAGTAGGTCAAGACTAGAAACTTACAAATCTAAAGTGAGTCCCTCCGTGACTTGCAGTTCCTCTCAGCTCTATTGATCATTTTAGCAGCTCTCAGCTCATTGGTTTGTATGACCCACATATTTACTGTTTCGGTTCAGTCGTACTGCTCACACGAGTCACTTCCAGCTGCAGCAGGCAGCTGTTTTCTGTGAAAAAGCTCTAAAAGTACACTGTGTGCTACCTGCCCAGCGCCCAACACAAGAAACAGCTTGCTAACATGTTCACCATAACAACTTTAAAAGACAATAATGTGTCAATGTGTTGCTTAAAGCATGTTACGGCGCCCTTAAGTGCTTCAAGCAGTGTTAAGAGTTCTTTCAAACTCCCGTTAAATACAAGACAATGCCCGAATGTACCATATACAACTAAGTATAGTCCTGTACGTTTGTGTCATCTTGGTACATGTACTTTACACGATTCAGGAGAGTCCTTGTGCCTTTATGATCCTCATTGGACACTTAATGGGACTGTATGATCATTGTATGATCATTTCTGTTCTTTGTTTAACAACCTGCCTGGACTGTGAGAAAACACACATTTTGTCTTCAGTTGTAGTAAGATCCGATTATAGTGGATTGTATTTGTTAGTTCAGGATCAGGATGTCTATTGACATTACATTTCAAATGCAGTATGTTTCAATCCCTTCGATGTTCTCTGGCTCCCCGGAGGAAAAGAAGGAGGCAGCGGGATGTGAAAACTAAGACAACTTGAGGTTGTTTTACTCCAACATTCACCACACGACAGTCGCGCAATTCCCTGGGGCAAACCGAGCAGCCGGCCTGAGTCGCTTTTCGTCAGCTGGTGTATTCTCTTTTTAGAGCCAGGCCATGTTCCAACGCCAACAATCCGCAAACCTCTCTAACCTAAGTCTTTATGGGGAGAAAAGTACAACAGGCCGCAGAAGAGAAGGTTCAGGGGACAGTGGTTAAAGACTTTAAACTACACGGGGACACAAAGAGTCGATATTAGACCCTCTTTTCACACACTTTCTTGACCTGTAATGGTATTTATATTGGTCATAGCCGCATACTTCTATAATTATACAAATTCCTTCATTTTGTTCTCCCATGGAAGTTATAAATCCAATTGACCAGTTAATATTTGCCCTGTCAGTGATGTGGAAAGAGTTTGATTTGAACTGTAGTGAGGAGGAAAGATTTAACTCTGAATTAACTCTCTTTAATCAATACCTTTGAAGGGTTGTAAAACCTCCCTTAAACTTCCCATTAAGCCAGTTCAGTCCTGCCTTTGTGTATCTTTTCTGTTCTTGCCGTTGATGTCTGAAACTTTCCATCCTAGTAACACTTCACCTCCCGACTCTCCACTCCCAAACTTATCTTTTTTTTCCCTCCCCCTGCCCTGTTCTCTCCACCTCTGTCTTCGCTGGTGCCACGGTGGCTCTTTTCACCAACTGCTTCGCCTCGCTGGTTGTTTTCCAGCCCCCCCGCCCCTGCACCCTCCCCTTTCTGCCCGTCTGTCCATTTGTTTTTTGTCTCTGTATCTGTCTTTTATTTGTCTCTGGCTTTCTTTCATCCCCTGTCAGTCTCCCACTCTCTTTCAGCAGTCTCCTTGTCCAGTTTTGGCTGATCAAAGCCATGGAGAGGCCTGGCCTGGCCTTTTGAAGTGTGTGTGTGGCCGTGTGTTTGTATGCATTTTGATTCTCAGCAGGGTGGAAAACCTTTAGAGAGAGGGTTTAAACTGCTTCATTAATGAATGAAGTCACGTTTTGACTAATTAGCCGCTGTTCAGATCATGAAACTGTGGAAGCACTTTTTTTTTTGTTCCATTAAACCAAGTAGCATTCTCTACAGCGAATATTGGTCCAAATGTATACAAACATAGTATGGCTGTGCTATACAGATACTAAACAGTGTGAAAGATACCCCCCACCCCACCCAATCATCCCAGTTTGTCCCTTTGAATCCAGATCATCACAAAAATAATTGTCCATTGAAGTGCTTGTCCAACGAAGGATTGCAGAAGGAGCATATATAATTCAGCACAAAATTTGGAGTGGAAAGAGTGGAAGAAAATAACAAAATAATAATAATAAATAAGATATCTAAGTAAATAAGTCAAGTCAAATACGTAAAAATAAATACATTTTTAAATTTTTAAATTTTTTAAATTTTTAAATTTAAAATAACTGATAATAACACCTTAGTCATCCATATCTAATGGTATTTGCAAGCTCTCATAGTACTCTAAAAAGGGGGCCCAGACCTTCCTGAATGTTTGCAAGGAGCCTTTAAGGGTGTATCTGATCTTCTCAAGTTTCATGAAATGCATAAAATCTCTAATCCATCTTGTGAAGCTGGGGGGTGTTTGTTCCTTCCAGGAGAGCAGGATGAGACGCCTGGCAATCAGGGAAGTGAATGCTATAAGGGGGCGATTTTCAAGGGTAAATCCAAATAGGGCACTGACAGGGTTGAGGGTGATGTTTCTTTGAAGCATCTTAGTGTAGGCCCCAAAGATGGTGGCCCAGAACGTGCTAAGTCTGGGGCAGGACCAGAACATGTGTATATAGTCCGCTGGTTGACCTTTACAGCGAGGACACGAAGGGTCCACATTAAGGAAGATTGTCTTGGTCAAGTGTGCTCTTCGAACTATTTTGAGTTGTATCACGCTGTGCCTGGCACAAGGGGAAGAAGTCTGTATTAAGTAAAGCACAACCTTCCATCGATCATCTGTAAATTCCTCACCGAGATCGTTCTCCCAGAGTCTCCTGACATCCTGAGTGCAGGGAAATATTGCCTATGCTGTCGTAAAGAATCAAAATTAGACCTTTCCGTGAAGGGGATAACGAAAGGATATGGTCAACTGTGTTGCTCACTGGAAAATTTGGAAAGGAGTCTGTACTTTTCTGGACAAAGTGTTTAACTTGGAGAAATCTAAAGAAGTGAGACTTTGGTAAATCGAATAATTGAGAGATGGGCAAATGATCCAAACTTGCCATCCACATAAAGATTGGAAATAGACTTAATGCCCTTTGAGGACCAAGTTCCAAAGGTAAAATCTGAGAGAGAAGGTGAAGTTACAATTATTCTTTATGGGAGAATGCACCGCTGTTGTCTGCAGCTTAAAATCTCTTCTAAATTGAGACCAAATTCTAATAGAGTGATAGAACACTGGGTTAGCGCAGAATTGGCTTCGAGGGGGCGGAGCTGGGGCACATAGTATGGAGCCTAGATCAAATGAGCTAGAGGCAAACTCCATTTGCACCCAGGCCTACTGTGGAAGCAAATTTGACAATTTTCTTGTCACTTCACCTAAAATCCAACTTTTATCATTGCTGCAGTGCAGTCTGGTCTACAGTGTTGTGGACAGTTTGCCAGTTATACAAAAAGTGAACAAAGTAAATAAGTCACGCTACCTTTCTGAGTGTTTTAATGAATATTTTCTTTAAAGCCGGGGTGACCCACACCACCTACATGAGTGACAGTTGAACTCTAGGGTAGTGTGTGTGGGGGCGGGCGAGTCCCAACAGCTTTGTGGGGCCAAAATGCTGGACCCCACAAGTTTAAAGGGCTGTTTGAGAGTTAAGACTTAGTTTTAGGATTAGGGTTAGAATTAGGTTATGGTCAGGGTGAGGGTAAGGGTTAAGGTTAGGCATTTAGTTGTGATGGTTAAGGTTAGGGTAAGGGTTAAGGTTAGGCATTTATTTGTGATGGTTAAGGTTAGGGTAAGGGTTAAGGTTAGGCATTTATTTGTGATGGTTAAGGTTAGGGTAAGGGTTAAGGTTAGGCATTTATTTGTGATGGTTAAGGTTAGGGTAAGGGTTAAGGTTAGGCATTTATTTGTAATGGTTAAGGTTAGGGTAAGGGGCTAGGGAATGCATTATGTCAATGACGGGTCCCCACAAAGATAGTGCCACAAACCTGTGTGTGTGTGTGTGTGTGTGTGTGTGTGTGTGTGTGTGTGTGTGTGTGTGTGTGTGTGTGTGTGTGTGTGTGTGTGTGTGTGTGTGTGTGTGTATACTGGGACCGCCTGCCCGGTCTGTTGAACTTCCTTGCTCAACAGTTGTCAGACAGGGTGCCCTACAACTAACATTTCCTCCGCGCTACTTTATTTCCTTCACATCCTCAAATTCACACTGGTCAGTTTCCTCTGGCTCTTTCTTCTCTTCTCACCATTTCTTTTGTTTCTGTTCCAGGTTTCTGGGCTTTCTTCTGACAGAATACACCCAGTCAATGATTTCATTATAAGGCTGGCAATATTTTGCAATTTCATTATCACAAAAAAACAACAATGTACAAAGTGTTGCCTGTGTTAGGCAACTCACACCAAAATAATCTAGATTGATAAATATTACTACAGGTAAGAAGGAAAATACGTATTTTTGATTTTTGGGTGAACTGTCCCTTTAAGACTGTTTTGAAGTTTCAATCCCTTAGTGCCCAGCTGTTTGTCGTCAGCAAGGTATGTCTGTTGTTGATCATGAACTTCTCCCACTAGCCCAGCTCTTCTCTCTCTCCGGCCTCCTTTTTTAAAACCCAGACAGACAGCTCACTGAGTCAGAGTAAAGACTCAAGGTTTATCGGTCATGTGGCCTGCTTTCCGTCTGCCAGACCTCATTCACATCCACCTGGTCCCCTACCGAATAAGAAAGGGGGAGGGGGAGGGGGGTTTACAATGCGTGCCGTTGTTCATCCACATGTTTTGAAGATCCGAACGAGAACAGGCTCCAAAGAGGCGACTGGAGGTCACATGAAATTCCCCGAATTGTTTTTCCCCACTCGGAGGAGGCAAGGGATTCTTCAGATCATCAAGAGAGACTCGTGCCGTTCCAAAAACTCTAAGGAGGCTAGTAGAGGAGTTTGGACACGGTTAAGGTTTAGATTGGAGGATGGGCAGGGGCATGTTTTGACTTAGGGTTAGGGTTGGGTTAGGGTTAGATATGTTTTGAGTTCATCCATTATAGAAGAGAGGAAAGAAGCTCTACTTTAGTGTATTTTACATTCCATAAAGGAAATTGTTTTGTGGCTCCAAGTTGAGATCATAGACTGGATGTAAAGAGGCAGAGTGGCAGAGATTGAAATGAGTATGGTGTTATGTCTTGAAAAAATACTGGGTTAGGGTTAGGGAACCGTATAAACAAAATCTGAACGAGCAGGTTTTTTTTTCTCCATTTCTTCGAAGTTCATCTAATCCCCCCCACCCCCCTCTTGGCCTCCGTGCCTGCTGTGTGGCTCAGTGTGTCACACGATCACACCTACCGTTTGTTTATTCTCCTCTGGTTTTCAACCATAGTGGAAAACTTTGGTATTTGGTTCATTTGGGTTCAAATTGCTCCATTACAAGTGAAACAGGACTCGTAAACAAAAGTAACTCACCAAGTAGCTGATTTATTGGACACAGTTTTAGTAACATGTTCTCCTGCTAGGTTAGAGACTGTTTGGCTGTTTTTGGAAGTCCAGTAACCTTTGAAAAAATAACTCAATTGGAGCATTAGTCAGGACGTCTCTTAGTTCTTTGACTCGTAGTACCCCATGGTCTGTGGTCGTTTCCTGTTGGTTCAAATTACATTCTCACTTCTAACAACCTACCTGAAGGTTTGCAGGCCATGCGGTGACGTGCTTTGGTGTGAACCAAAGTTCAGATGACATCATTCCGGTCAAACAAACAGCTTAAGGAGGAACTGCTTCAGGCTAAATAAACGGCTCCAGACATGCTTGTTTTAAGGTGACATCCCAACACGAAGACCCAGTACTTAACTTGCCGTGTGTGTCTGTTGTTTTGTTTCAGGGTGATTTATCTCCAAGTGAGCATGAATGACGGCCTGTCGTTCATCAGCAGCAACGTGCACATCACCACCACAGAGTGTGTAAGTCCCCTGTTCATGCATTTGACCTGCATTACTACTGTAGATTAGTCATCACTCAACGTGTGGTTCGGTAGAATCATATAAGTGTCAGATGTCCTAATTTCACAAATATCCTCAAAAATGTCAGATAAAGTGCAATAAAAGTCAAAAATAAAAATGGAACATCTTTGCACCTGATTAGATTGTAATAATTTTGTTTAAAGGTCCCATGGCATGAAAATGTCACTTTATGAGGTTTTTTTAACATTAATGTGAGTTCCCCCAGCCTGCCTATGGTCCCCCAGTGGCTAGAAATGGTGATAGGTGTAAACCGAGCCCTGGGTATCTTGCTCTGCCTTTGAGAAAATGAAAGCTGGGCCGATATGGAATCTTGCTCCTTATGAGGTCATAAGGGGAAAGGTTACCTCCCCTTTCTCTGCTTTGCCCGCCCAGAGAATTTGGCCTAGCCTCGTGAGACCATCCTGATCTTGCGAGCTCCAGTTTTCCACTCGCAGATCAGTCTGGCATCTTGAGATAGAGAAAATTTGGAGCCGTTCGCCAAACGACCGGGCCAATCAGCGTTGGTTTTGAGGCGGGTTTAGGTGGTGATAGACAGATGGTTTATCCAATCAGCTAACCAGTATTTTCAGCCAGCTGTAGCCCTAATTCTGTTAGCTGCTCGCTAATGCTTTTTTTATCTTGGATCCTTCTTTTGGAATATGGACCGGGAACCTGAAAGGGTGCCTTTTATTCGTAAATTCTCGTTACACAAACGGCAAATATCCTTTACCGACATGTTGCTTGCTTGCTGAGCTAACGAGCTATGCTTTTGCCTGCAGCAGCAGGGGCTTGTGGTTGTATTTTCATACGCTTCGTTGATCTGATTGGTTGATTTGGCCCGTCTATCACCAACATAGGTGATAGACAGATGGTTTATCCAATCAGCTAACCAGTATTTTCGCCCCTTCGCAAACGTTCTCCAATGGAAAGTTCCCAGATGGATATGCCGAGCAAATGCGAAGCAATCCATCTGGCGGAGTCAGGTTAAATTTGGCCCACCCATGAGAAAGAGAGAGACATCATGGCTTACAAACAAGCGAAGCATGGCAGTTGGTCAAGGCCACACCCCAGACCCGTCGCCAGACCTCAGTCTTAAGGGGGGCATATGAAATGCATGGGAGGGCACAATTATTATTAGCCTACAGTACGTATATTTATAATAATCGTATACTCTATTCGCGCAGCACGTAATCATCACGTTAAACATACAGTGCCTTGCGAAAGTATTCGGCCCCCTTGAACTTTTCGACCTTTTGCCACATGTCAGGCCTCAAACATAAAGATATAAAACTGTAATTTTTTGTGAAGAATCAACAACAAGTGGGACACAATCATGAAGTGGAACGAAATTTATTGGATATTTCAAACCTTTTAAACAAATAAAAAACTGAAATATTGGGCGTGCAAAATTATTCAGCCCCCTTAAGTTAATACTTTGTAGCGCCACCTTTTGCTGCGATTACAGCTGTAAGTCGCTTGCGGTATGTCTCTATCAGTTTTGCACATCGAGAGACTGACATTTTAGCCCATTCCTCCTTGCAAAACAGCTCGAGCTCAGTGAGGTTGGATGGAGAGCGTTTGTGAACAGCAGTTTTCAGTTCTTTCCAAAGATTCTCGATTGGATTCAGGTCTGGACTTTGACTTGGCCATTCTAACACCTGGATATGTTTATTTGTGAACCATTCCATTGTAGATTTTGCTTTATGTTTTGGATCATTGTCTTGTTGGAAGACAAATCTCCGTCCCAGTCTCAGGTCTTTTGCAGACTCCATCAGGTTTTCTTCCAGAATAGTCCTGTATTTGGCTCCATCCATCTTCCCATCAATTTTAACCATCTTCCCTGTCCCTGCTGAAGAAAAGCAGGCCCAAACCATGATGCTGCCACCACCATGTTTGACAGTGGGGATGGTGTGTTCAGGGTGATGAGCTGTGTTGCTTTTACGGCAAACATAACGTTTTGCATTGTTGCCAAAAAGTTCGATTTTGGTTTCATCTGACCACAGCACCTTCTTCCACATGTTTGGTGTGTCTCCCAGGTGGCTTTTGGCAAACTTTAAACGAAGCTTTTTATGGATATCTTTAAGAAATGGCTTTCTTCTTGCCACTCTTCCATAAAGGCCAGATTTGTGCAGTATACGACTGATTGTTGTCCTATGGACAGAGTCTCCCACCTCAGCTGTAGGTCTCTGCAGTTCATCCAGAGTGATCATGGGCCTCTTGGCTGCATCTCTGATCAGTCTTCTCCTTGTATGAGCTGAAAGTTTAGAGGGACGGCCGGGTCTTCGTAGATTTGTAGTGGTCTGATACTCCTTCCATTTCAATATTATCGCTTGCACAGTGCTCCTTGGGATGTTTAAAGCTTGGGAAATCTTTTTGTATCCAAATCCGGATACAAAAAGTATCTCGGACCTGCCTGGTGTGTTCCTTGTTCTTCATGATGCTCTCTGCGCTTTACACGGACCTCTGAGACCATCACAGAGCAGGTGCATTTATACGGAGACTTGATTACACACAGCTGGATTCTATTTATCATCATTAGTCATTTAGGTCAACATTGGATCATTCAGAGATCCTCACTGAACTTCTGGAGAGAGTTTGCTGCACTGAAAGTAAGGGGGCTGAATAATTTTGCACACCCACTTTTTCAGTTTTTTATTTGTTAAAAAAGTTTGAAATAGCCAATGAATTTCGTTCCACTTCATGCTTGTGTCCCACTTGTTGTTGATTCTTCACAAAAAATTACAGTTTTATATCTTTATGTTTGAGGCCTGAAATGTGGCAAAAGGTCGAAACGTTCAAGGGGGCCGAATACTTTCGCAAGGCACTGTAACCAACAGCAATATGACCAGGTAGCCTATATAGCCTACACCATATTACATAGAAGCAATGTTATGAATATCCATAAAACACTTGACTATAAAACATATTAGATGTAACACCAGAAGCATCTCTCAAACATTGCATTTTAAAGCAGTCAACAGACAGATATGCATTGCCATGAGACACACACACACATGCACGCACATACACGGGCAGAGACTTTGAACCTACCGGTACTTTGAGTGGAGGCAGCGCTGTCCTCTCCAGTCCCTCCTGTCATTTGAGGCTGCATGCTTATTTAAGCCCTTGCCTGTTTCAATTGCATGTTTCCAATCATTAAATCCCTTAATGGAGAAGGTCACGCAGATTTGAATTTCCTGCAGGCATAACAAAATGCGGATTCCTTTTCCACCAAGTACTCAAGCCAGTCCCTGTTCAAATACCAGCTAGAGGAAAAATATCGTTTTTTGGAACCAAACATTTTGACTTGATATTTCCTCAACACAACCTGTTTGGGTTTGTCCGTGCAGAGGTCACTCACACCCACTGATTCAACAGGCAGTTGTGGCCCAAATGCTGCTCCAGTTGCGGTTGCACTGACCTGCAGGTCCTGCTAGGCCCAGGGTCGGGCTCCACGGAGCTACTAGCATCAGACTCAGACTGTCGTCCAGGGTCTCCTTCTCCAACTACAACATCAGGAGGCGTCGTTGTCGTATCCAATTTGGCAGAGACTGTTGGTGGGCTTTTCAACCACTTACGGATATCCATGACGAACTGGAGCGAGTAAGCCGGCGAAAACTCATCCAGTTTTCAAAAATGTGCGGTAACTGTTGAGCGGCTACACTGACGTAGGCTACGTCATGTACGTAGCCTAACTTTCTTTTTAGTAAGGCCGTGATAGGCTGCTGCACTGTAGATTCCCATCAATCAAACAAAATCACACCATTGTTTCTTTATAGTTTTTATGTTTTAATGATAAAGAATGCAACATTAATGCAACACAAAATTAGCAACTATGATAATATAAAAAAAGTTAAAGTCATTTTTTTAAGAGATCTGTGCCTCAAGTGGGGGGGCACGAGCATTTTTTGGGGCGGGCCCGGCCCCCTATGGCCCGCCCATTTCGACGGGTGTGCCACACCCCCACCCTCCACCTTGCCCCCCCACTCTCTCTTCCTCATAGCATTTAAAGCTACAGACACAGAAATGGCACGTCCTGAGGAAAGCTCATTGTGGGACTGGCTCTAGTGGCTGTAATTCTGCACCAAGGCTGAATTTCGGGAAAGAGACTTAAGATACAGTATTAGGGGACCACTAAGGTCTATATAAAAGCATCCAAAAGCAGCATGTCATGGGACCTTTAAATTATTGTCTATACCAGTGTTGTTTCCCTTCAAACTGGCGATGAACACTCTTGGGATTTGTTTGTTTATGATCAAATTTCCATTTCTTCTTGTGTTGCATGTGGTTTCCACTCTTCTTCCTTCTGCTTCTTCTGTCCTCTCCAACCTCACCTCTTTTCTTAGACATTTGTTGTTTTGTTCTCTGCAGTGACTTTCCTTACCCCCCCCCCCCTTTATCTCTTTCATCTTCCCTTTCTTAATTTTGTTATTTTCCCTCCTTTTTTCGGGAGCCAAACCACAGGGGTTTGTAGTAGCCATCCACCCAAAAAAAAATCCTCTGAACCCCCCGACCCCCCCCCCACACACACACACACACACACACACACACACACACACACACCCTCTTCCCACACACTGGTGTGGCATGAGAAAAAGGTTAAAGAAGCAGGTTCCTGACTGTGAGGCTTGCCGGTTCAATCTCAACATTTAGTCTGTGAAAGTGAAAGAGAAGCATCAACTGGAGTGCCCTAATGCAAGAGCATTTCCCCTTGCTCAATGGTGATACTCTTGTAGCCAGAAGGTGTGTTAATGTATATAACTGTGTCAGCAGGAAGCAGGATGGAGCTTTATTTCCTGAAAACCAAGATTAAACAAGATGCAATTCAAGACAATTGAAAGCAATTTAACAAAATAAAACACGAATGTTGGAACATATGGACCGGAGCCACAGCAGCTTCCCACCCTGCCGAAAGGAAACATGCTCTTTGAAGCTGTTCTCCCTCAGTCAATGTGACATCACATCCATGAAAACACTGTAAATTCAAACAGCTGTGTTGTGGTTCATCATATACAGAGCCCAATTAGACATACCATTGCAATTAGCTGCTTCTCGCCACTAAACTAAACCATATAGGCTGAAGTCACACCAGGCTCAAGGATGCACGACAAGTTGCTAACTTGTGAAAGCCCTGGTGCGACAAACAACGTGCAAGCTAAAGTCTGTGGATGAATCAAGAGTGAAAACAAACTCCACAAACACCGGAGACCCCTCCCCAAATCCTCCCAAAGTGCCACTTTGAGTAGCCTTTGTAGTTAGTCCACAAAATGTGCCCATTTAGCATGAGAAAACACACACTTTGTGTGTGCAAGAGTGACAAGCTTAACCATTACTTCACAAATCCTGCTCAACAGCTGTTGAAAGTCATAATAAACTGGCTGATTGGACATTGGACATTTCAGAGAAATAATAATGATGTTCCAGAGACTTTCTACAACGGACCCCACTGCTGAGTTCAGTTAAATCCCCCGTGTCTCTGGCGCAAGATAGATAGAGGAAAGTCCAACCACATGTGATCCTCATCTGTGGTCTGTAATGGGAACCACGTTTGGCTCTCGGACGCCTGCCTCGCTTAATGTGAGCAAACTGATGTATTCATTCAGGGATCCCACAGCTTACAGTTACCACTGTCATCGAGAAAAACAAGAAAATGAATATTTAAAGTGGCAGAACTGACGAAGAAAGTGCTATTAGTATTAGTTTATTTGCTTATAAGCGCCCAACCCCACAATAGTATTATTACTGGATGTACAACATCCTCTGTTTCTAATACTACTGATACTTTTTTATTGTTCCCACTACTACTTCTGTTACTCCCACTACTTCTGGTGGCTTACTTTTACAATTTGTTGTCTTCCCTCTTCCACTACTTAGGGGACAGCATTGTAGGAATGTGTTGTCTGAACAGTTGTAGTTTAAGTATCTGTCCAGCTCGGTAAATGTGGGCGGAAGTTAGCACTTGTGAAGTCAGACTGCCCTGCTTTGGTGCAGTGGTACTGTGCGTGTGGTAGTGTTGTAGTCGAGTCACTCTCGAGTCCGAGTCAAGTCTCGAGTCCCCAGTGTTCGAGTCCAGGTCTGAGTCACCAAAGAAGAATCCGAGTTCAATCCGAGTTGACTCACCGTCACCTGAGTTTGAGTCCTAGTCTCGAGTCTCCAGTGATCGAGTCACCAAAGAAGAGTCAGAGTCGAGTCAGCGTCGACTCACCATCACCTAGTTGGAGTCAGAGTCTCGCGTCCTCAGTGATCGAGTCACCAAAGAAGAGTCAGAGTCGATTCGCCATCACCTGAGTCCGACTCGAGCCTCGAGTCCCCAGTGTTTGAGTCGAAGTCACCAAAGAAGAGTCTGAGTCTAGGTCGAGTCATCATTACCTGAGTTCAAGTTTGAGTCTCAATTCCCCAGTGTTCGAGTCAGAGTCACCAAAGAAGAGTCAGAGTCGAGGCTCGAGTCCCCAGTGTTCCAAGTCTGAGTCCAAGTCTGAGTCACCCAAAGAAATCCGGGTTGAGTCATCATTACTCGAGTTCACCTCTGAGTCAAGTCTCGAGTCCCCAGTGTCCGAGTCGAAGTCTGAGTCCCTAAAGAAGAGGCCAAGTCAAGTCACCATTACCAGCGTTTGAGTCCAAGTCTTCTACTCTATTGTGGCTTCACAAATGGAACATTTAGCGGTTTCTCTTTCCACCAGTGGATTTAAACTTCCTGACCCGCATCCCTCTGCATCTTTCCAATGTGAAAATGTAGTAGGGTAGCCTGACAAGCCAGACCCACATCAAGATGTTGGGTCTGAGAACTCACCATTGGGAGGGCTCAATCCGAGGGGCGGGATAAACGGTTGTCTTTCAAATTCCCTCTGCACGCAATAGGATAGCACTACAACCAGGCAGAGCAACGAAGAAGGTAGCGAAGCTAGTTGATGGATTAAACTTTTGCTGTATCTGGTCGGCAAAACTCCGAACACATCTTCCTTTTTTAAGAATGATTTCAGTGCCGTTCTTTTCTCAAAGAAAAGCTTAACTCTGCAAGTCTTCCAGAAGACCGCTGTTCAATTCAATTCAATTTTATTTATAGTATCAAATCGTAACAAGAGTTATCTCGAGACACTTTACAGATAGAGTAGGTCTAGACCACACTCTATAATTTACACTAATTTACACTCTATAGTTCCCACCAGCAGCCATAAGCCCACCCACCGACTCTATACACGATGTGATTGGTCTGACCAGAGTTTGGTTTTTCCAGCTCGCAAGTCAACGGAGAGTGCCTAGACCCCCCCTGGCTGCAAATTAAATTTGCTGCCGCTAGGGTGCGTCTAGATTTCTAGGCTAGCAGTAGGGTGCACGCATCATGAACTACAGTCGCAGGTGGAGGACACACGCCCTGCCCCTGCATCAAACAGTTACAGCCTAAATATATTACTATCTTCTATGACATTTTTATGACCTACTACACATAAAGGTTGTCAGAAACGTCATCCGACTTTCAAGTCCTATTTCATGACTGCTCGAGTCCAAGTCATCAGTGCGCAAGTCTGCAAGTACTCGCTGGTGTGTGGTAGTACTGTACTGATGTACGTGTGTGTGTGTGTGTGTGTGTGTGTGTGTGTGTGTGTGTGTGTGTGTGTGTGTGTCTGTGTGTGTGTGTGTTTACCCTCTAGTTTGATGGCACCATTCTTCTGATCACCCTGCTGGTGTTGTTCCTGCTGCTGGCCATGCTCTTCATGTGGTGGTTCTGGCCTCTCTGCTGCACTGTGGTAAGGAACCTGAACTACTTTCGGGAAGTGGTTGATTTTAAGAAGTAACACGTGAATTACAGTTATCCAGAGCTTCAAAGAGGTTCGTCTAAACTCCAAAGAGCAAACAGGGGTCCTAACAAAGAAAATATTAAAACCCTTAAGAGGTTCTCTGAGACGTGTAGCAGCTAACATGTTAATGTGAAAAGCTAAATAATGTCATCTGTTATTGTTCCACAGGTGATCAAAGAACCACCTCCTCCACCTCCGCCTGAGCCCGTGAGTCAAAACACACATATATACACACACACACACACATATTTACCCACCAACTCTGAAGGAGAATTTGTGTCTTACTTATAGTATAGTTTTAAAAAGCAACAATGAAATAAACACCGTAATTTCAATAAATATGATACAAATGTGGCAGAGTTGATTGGTCCAGTACGTGTGTTAGAAAGTATATAAGAGAGGGAAAAAAGTCTTCTTTGTGGAATCATTGTTCGTGTTTTAGGAGTCTGATGACGAAGACGGCCTGCCCAAGAAGAAGTGGCCCACTGTGGATGCCTCATATTACGGAGGAAGAGGAATCGGAGGGATCAAGAGGATGGAGGTGACAAGATGTCAAGAACATAGACAATCTTAATTAAATCTAAAACCACCCAAATAAAATGGAGTGGGAAAACTGGACCACTTTAGATGACATTCTTCGCCCACCTCTTTTGTGCTGTATATTCATGTACTGTCTGCTGTCTGTAGGTGCGTTGGGGAGGAAAGGGCTCGACCGAGGAGGGGGCTAAGCTGGAGAAGCCCAAGAACGCCGTGGTGAAAATGCCGGAGCAGGAGTACGAGCCCTTCGAGCCCAAACCTAAGAAACCCCACAACAAGAAGGCGCCTCAGAACCGGAAGTGGTACACGCCCATCCGGGTAAACACCGACTCAGTTTCTCTTCAGCTCCAGCAGACAATAAATGTTGCCATTCGGTTGACTTATTGATGCAGAGAAGCTACAGCGCATCTCACTGGATTCTTGCTGTCCTTTAATGCCAGGATCAGACTACACAAATTTAGCCCCATTTTGACCCGACAGACACGTCGCAGACAAACGCTCAAAGTCGTGCCTGATAGTGATGGTCGGGCCTGACTAACTCGTGTCTTTACCTCTCGTAGAGTGACATAATCAAAGATCCGCGATCTAACGTCTGGAACGCTTCAAGACCACGACACAGGAAGTCTAGCATGTCAGAATTTTTTGTCTTTTTCTGCCTAGTGTGACATGTTCTACGACGTGTTCCTTGACCTTGATCAATAGGAAGAGAGAGCGCTCTCTGCCTCACATATCTAAACATGAGGCACTGCTGCTGTCTAGTGGAGGAAAGCTACACACAGTGCCCATATAGGCTTTTTTTTCACGGCAGGGATCGCCCCGCTTCCCAGCATTGCACTCTAGTGGGCTCGCCACTAGCAGTTATCCGTTTTTCTTCACTTTGACCACTCACAAGCAAAGAAAACAGGCTACACCCTCCTGCAACCGCGATGGCTGCACCTGATTGGACGAACGCTACACGTGGGGCTCCCACAGATCATAATGGCGGCTTGTTTGGAAAACAATCTCTTATTTTACGAAAACGGTTCACCAAAACGTGTTTCTGAAAACATTTTAAGCGAGAAATAAGCTACGCAGTTGCTGAATCTGTATTTATTTCAGATAACGGTCAGTTTAAAAGATTTTCGTGAGTTTTTTAGGGGCTCCTGCTCCACCAAAGCGTCGACTTATGAACTTGCGCGTGATCTTCACGACAGCGCGCGATAATCAGTCTGGGTGCTGGTCGGTGTCACGCTCACTCTTCTGTCCAAGACACAGCAAGACTTTTTGGCAACATGTCTGTCTACCCTGACATAGTGACTGTCATGAAAGACAAAAACAATCGTGTAGTCTGATCCTGGCATAACTAAAATGTCAAAGTTTCAGGAACTCAGAAATCCACCTCGTTTACAGTTTAACCGTTGGGCGTTTTTGAGCTCTTGCTCAGCGAGTCTGAAATGACTGCGGGTGGCAGAATATTCTCGATCCACAGAAAAAGAAACTGAGCTCCTCCAACTGAAGTTAAAACACCACGAATGGAGCTGCAAAAGTTTTCACAAGACAGCGGGGAAGAATAAAGCCTGTTCTGGACATATTTATGTAGAATTAGTTGCATAAGCACAGAATTCTCCAACCATCAATGTGCACACATTGGCCAAAGTCTTTTGATGGTATTCTCCAGACAGAGAGACATTATTAGACTTGGCGTCAGTGCCGTTTGGGCTATAATCACACACTACAATAACGCTCTGTGTAGCAACACTGGCCTTTCATACAGTAGCAGCACTGACTGTTATCTATAGACACCGCTACCTTACAGCTGTATTTTCAACATGACACGGGCCTACAAACAGAACTGCAGTGATTCACAGTGGTGTTTTACACTGCCCTAACATCACAGTCCCTGTAGGAGAAAGGTGACTTTATACTCTGACTAGTGACTGTGTGTTGGGTGGCACCTGAAGATCCTTTTTATTAGTCATGGTACTTTAAGATATTGACTTCCTTCCTCTCAAGTACGTGCCACTGAAGCTCAGGAGTGTGCACTTTTATTGTCAAATCAAATGACAGCAGCATCTCACACCTCCTGTGAGGAAGTAGAATCTATTTATCGCTGTTGTATCCTTTTTTTTTTCCTCCCTCTGGCAGATCGTTGTATTTGTGAAAAGGAGCGCTCTGTTAACTTGCTCTATTTGTGGCAGCAGAGGAACTGATTCACAGAGAATTAACTTATCTTCAGTTAAGCAGACAAGAACCAAAATATGGCCAAGTGACTAATCAGCACCGCTCCGACCAGAGAGGAAGGAACTAATCAGTAGAATCAGCTGCTCCAGTGTTTGTTTGGGATTCAAACCTGCAGACTCTTGGCTTTGAAGGAACGCGGCAGACGGCCGCAGACCAAATGGACGCTGATACAGTAGAAACAGTATTAATAGGATTTGATTAAGTTACGGATGATTGTGGGAGAATTTGGTGCCTGTTAAACACCCCCCCCTCTCTCCTATGTCCTGTACAGGGTAAACTGGATGCTATCTTGGCTCTGTTTCGCCGCGGGTACGACCAGGTCTCCCTGATGAGACCCCAGCCCGGGGATCATGTGAGTACCTCAGCGCTATTTCATTTCATCAAATGCTTTTATCCGCACACCCACTCGCCTTCACTTCCCCTGTTCCACATGTTTTGCTTCAACTTTGTCCCTCCTGCTGGGTTGTAGACCTGTGATGACCCACAGTTTGCATTGCCCTCTTTTTCCTTTTCTTCACCTTTCCTTTCCATCTCCATTCATCCGTCATGTTTTTCTCCAGATTCTTTTTACATGTCTTTTCTTTCTTTCTTTTTGAGATTTTGTTGAGATCACTGTTTTTTTTTAAATTTATTTTTAGTTTTTTTTATGTAACCTGTGAAGGCTGATGTATACTTGTGCGCTGGTGTGTCTGCTTCGTTATAGCGTATCTCTTTAAGAGAATAGCAGAGCCGGCATGTAGTGTGTGTGTGTGTGTGTGTGTGTGTGTGTGTGTGTGTGTGTGTGTGTGTGTGTGTGTGTGTGTGTGTGCGCGCGCGTGCGTGCGTGTAGGGCTAGTTATAGTGGCTTTAAAGCTAATCCCCAGACTCCTGACTCACCAGACTCTCATCCACTTACCTAACCCTTACCTAAACCTCACATAATGCTATGGCGTGTGGGTGAGTCATGTAATGCCTTGTACCGTAAACTACACCTGTAAACCTGGTCACCCCATGGCCTGACAGACCACGTCACACAGTGCCCAGTGGGAGCAGAGCCAACGGAAGGTGTTACCAGATGAGGCAGGTTTCCAAGACTGTGTGTGTGGGGAGAGTGTGATAAATCGAGTGAAAGAGTGACGGGGAATTGCTCCAGAGCGAGTACCGACTTTATATACAGTCTATGTTACCGACTCCGGCGCTGGAGACGGAGAAACACTGCCAGGGTTTCCCTCAGTGTATTACACCCCACCGGGCCTAAGTTGCCCCCCACCAGGCCTAAGTCACTGGGAATTATTTTGTAATGTATTTTTAAATACATTTTTTAAACTAGGCGGCTCGGTGGAAACAGTTAGCTTTTAGCGCTGACTTAATGTAGAGTCTGAATCTGTCTTATAGCTTCTTTTTTTTTGTGATCAATTATTTTGTATTTTCAAAAGAGAAGGGCATGACACAGTTCAAAGACAGTAATACAGTAGAATCCACTTCCCTCCACCCACCCCTCCAGAATACCACCCAGAATAGCGACATCCCCCCTCCCTCAATGTCCCAACATGATCTTCTATGTTACATACACATAGTGATACAGCACATAGTACATTGGTCATATCAGTGTCCTATAGGCCAAAGTAAGTGCACAGAAATAAACAAAAAATTCCAAATAAAGACATACTCCTCAGCTCAATTCAGTAAATCTTTAACCACTGCCACCGCAGAGGTCCAGGTTTGGATTGTTTTCTGACTAGCTCCATGCATTCTTGCTACAGACAGCTCTATGTAGATTATGCTCAAAAAGGATTGTAGCCACTGGGTGCGTGTGAGTGCCTGGGGGGGCTTCCAGCGCAAGGCCTGCATTCTTTTAGCTGCAGTCAACCCTGCTAATAGAGTGCGGGTCCGAGTAGAAGACAGGCTCAATGATGAGGTGTCATTTAGAAGCAGTATTTTAGGAGAACATGGTATGTCTACCTCCAATAGATCTGATAAAGTGGAAGATACTAATTTCCAAAAGGACGCCACATCAGGACACTCCCAGTACATATGTAAGAATGATCCCACACGACCCAGAGAGCATAGATCACAAACAGACAAATGTATGAGCTTCATGAAGTATCTCTTTCTTGGTGTTAGATACATTCTATGTATGAGTTTGAAGTGTATAAGTTTGTGATTAAGGTTCTTTGATGTTTCGTCTAAATTGTTCCAGACAGTCAAACAACCTATTTCGCCACTGGGTAGCTCAAGGTCACCGGTCCACACTTGGTGAACTGCCAGAGGTCCACAAGAGAATGCTAGTAAAAAAGAGTAAAGAGCAGAAGTCAAGCCTCTCGATCTTACTCCTACATCTAGCAACGTGTGTAGCTTGTGAGTGGGGAGGGGAGTACCCCAGGGCACACCGTTCGCTTGCATCGCAGATCTTAGGCACAAATAGAGGAAAAAAGATGTACCTGGTATATCATAACTAGCTCGCAGATCAGTAAACAACCTCAGACCCCCATAATCACAGACATCAGACAAAACGTTAACCCCTCTCTCACTCCACTCCCTGAAAGAGAAAGGTACCCCGCCCGTGAGTACAGAGTAGTTATGAAAAAATAGGACTTTGTGCATGCCACTTCAACATAGAGCCAGTCACCCTCTCCACTGAATGTCACACAGTCAAAAGGAACAACATAATTGGGCCCAGCTTTAGTTTGGAGCGTTTAATGGAAAGGCCTGAATGTATTAAATCTTGCAGACGGTGAGGGGAGGCCAAATGTTCTTCTATAGGTCTCCATGATAGTTGTATCTGGGGGTCCAGCCAATTGGAAAGTGGACCAAGAATAAAATTTAAAGTTAGGGACAGCAAGACCCCCATTCCGTTTATTGCGCTGAAGAGTAGTTAGTTTGACACGTGGACGTCCCCCACCCCAGATAAACTTCAATATTATACTATGCATCTTGTCCCAGTAGCCTTTAGGTGGGGGAAGGGGTATCATATTAGAATAAAAGTTCACTCTAGGAACCATAGGAGCTGCACAAAGTTGGCCATGAACTTAGCTACAATAGTTAGCATCACCTTCAAAGTTAAGATGTATAACAATGTTAGATAGAAATAAGTCAACACTCTGCATGCACTGTAGATTGGCAGTGAGCAGGAAAGCTAGCCCATTACAAAGGAAAAAACAACAAACAACAGAGCGATGGTTACATCGAGCAACATACGTCAGCGTCCATGAACTTACACTCTGATAGATGGCCTAGTTAAAGTTGAACATGTGGAGGTATCATATTAAAATAAAAGTTCACTCTAGGAAGAACATCCATCTTGATTATGAACACGCGTTTGTAAGGAGTTTGGGAGCCGCGTCCACCTCTCCAAGTCCCCCTCCACCCGTTTCATAATACCCTGGAAATCTTTGCTAGAGATGGAGAACAGGGAGGGGAAGATATCCACGCCCAAGTATATGAGGTCCCAACCACTGGTATGTGTGTTGGCAATGTGGAAGTATCGAGAGATGAGATAAGATTTTGTCAAGTTAATTTTATGTCCTGAGAGAGTGCTGAACTCCTCAAACACGTCCAATACTATCGGAATACACACTGGCGCATTATTTATGTATAACAGAATGTCATCCGCAAATAATTATATGTGATGTGAAGTGTTACAGAAGGATATGGGCGAGAGAAAGGGGTGCCGCCTAATTGTCTGCGCAAGAGGCTCGAGGGAGAGAGCGAACAGAAGAGGAGACAGCCTTGACGGGAGCAGCCTTGACGGGAGGGCAGCCTTGACGGGAGCCTCTCGATACTGGGAAGGGGGAGGAAAATATGTTGCCTGAAAAGACCAAAGCTCCCAAGACCAGCCAGAGATAGTTCCATTCGAGTCTATCAAAGGCTTTTTCCGCGTCCAATGATAGAACAGCACATGGGGACTTAATATCTTTAGAAAAATATATCGTATGGAGAAGTCTACATAAGTTATCAGCTGTGTGGCGCGTTTTTATAAACCCAGTCTGGTCATGATGTACTAATTTAGTCGTAGGTGTCTCAATTCGTGAAGCCAGGACTTTAGCATATATTTTTATTTCTGAATTCAAAAGTGACAGGGGTCTGTAATTGCCACAGAGGGAGGGATCCTTATTCGGTTTGGGGAGAACAGTGAGAATAGCAGAGTTGGTGTCTCGGTCAAATGAGCCCCTATCCACAGCTGCGTGGATCATATCCAGCATGAATTTACCTAGCTCCACCCAGAAAAACAAATAAAATTCAGGGGGTATTCCATCCCACCCCGGTGATTTCCCTTTTTTCATCCTCTGAATGGCCTCTTTTAGTTCTATCAATGAAATAGGCTTCTGCAGATCATCTGTCTCCTTTTGGTTCAAGATTGGAAGATTTGCCTACCGTTTAGCTGCTGAAGTCGGTGGAGAAGCGAATCTCTCGGTCCTGGAGCTTGACAGGTGTTTTCCGCAAAGCTTGGAGTATTTTGTCCCGCTCGGTGAAACGTAGCATTTTGCATATCAGCATGCAAGGACTTCGATTACCAGTAGCCGGAGGGCCGACACGGTGTGCTTGCATGATTTCCATCCGTTGTTCACCCAGGTTAGGGAACCATTTCAGGTTATTGGACGTCAGTGTTCGGGCTTATCTGCTAACTTATATGGTAGCTGCGACCGTTACCTTGAAACCATCCAGCAAATAGACGGTACCGTAGGGTCATCTGTCACCGCGGCGCTCATTTTACACACACAGTTTAACATCAAGACTTTATCACTTTTCATAAACAGCCGAAGGAACGGTGGTGCGTGGTGTACATAGCGGAAACCCTGTTGTGCGTCTTCCCTATTTCTGAAACCGTGGTGCTGGAAATTTTACGTAATAACAGGAGTAACTCTACCTCCGGTCAGAATAAGGCTTTTTCTTCAGGTTGACCTTTGTCAAAATCACAACAACTTGGAAAGCAAGAGAATATGTGTCTCCTCGGCCTTCCAGAAATGGGTCTTCTTGATAGTACTTGTCATGGGGGAGTTCTATGTGGATATAAAGGTTTAAAGCTTGTGTTTTTGCTGTTTTTGGCGCTGTTGCTTCCATCTGCTCTCTTCTATTTCCGGGTCAAAAACCACTGCAGCGGAGTCGGGAGGGGCAGTCATAACCTACGGACACGTAGCCCGAGCTTACCCCGGGTTAAGGTGTATACATGCACCTGTACACCGGCTACTAAAGGAGTTATCTATGAGAACTCAGATTTTAGCTAGGGGAAGGTGTTCACATGGCGTGAGAGAAACCGGGGTATTGCCTTAACCCAAATATAATCTGTTTTTTAAAGTTGTGGCGGTCTGCGTCGCCACAACGTGAAGTTACATTTCTGGGGAGGTGCACGTCAGGCTACAGCGTAGGGTACGGTGTAGGGTGCGTATCTAGGCGTACCTACGGCGTATATTCAACACAGGACCATAAATCAGGCTTAACTCCACAAAATAATGTGGCATGAAATGCTCCTCGGCCTCGAAAGTAGTGGTGGCTAAGGTCACTACTGTAATCCATCCTTGGGTGATTGCATTTCTCTCAAAAGGCACAAAAAAAAGCCTGAGAAACCCAACATTACGTTCCAAACTGGCCCAGTTTTAAAAGTCTCCTAGTGCGTCTACAGTCTGAAAATGCTTCAGTCATCTGTAGCCATTACTCATCCCGTCCTCCATCTGTGTCTCCGTCTCATTGACTCCTGGTGTTCCTGTGCTGGCTAACACCTCCGCTGGCCCGTCTCCATCCCGTTGAGCCAGCTCACACCTGCTTCACATTAGACGCCATAAATCGGATAAAAAGCAGAACCGCAGCTCGCACCCAGACACATCCTTGTAGCTCAATAGGAGAGTTTTTTTTCTGATGTGTTCGTGTGTGTGAGAGCTGGTAAAATCTTCTCTCCTCGTTTTATCAGCCACATGGTTTAGTTTTATTGCCTGGACCCTTGGTATTAAAAAAATCCCAAGATAACAGTTTGGTTTCAATGGGGAGGTCACTAAGTACAGAAAGCTCTCTGGGGATGTTTTAAATCCCTCTGACACATTCAGCAAAGTCAGTTTTAATGTATCAAGGTGTTGGGTGATTCTTTATCATTTCCACCTTCACTAATTTTGATGCAGACTGATCTCATGCAGTGGCGTATGTATGACACGCCAATTCGTATACCATTATTGGCGTGTTATCAAGACACGTACTCGCTTTTTAGCGTGTTTATCAACCCTCCTTCTTTGCCTACCCAGTTCTTCTTTTCCTAAACCCAACCGGTTCTTCCTTTCCTAAATCCAACCGGTTCTTCGTTTCCTAAATCCAACCGGTTCTTCGTTTCCTAAACCCAACCGGTTCTTCTTTTCCTAAATCCAACCGGTTCTTCGTTTCCTAAACCCAACCGGTTCTTTGTTTCCTAAATCCAACCGGTTCTTCTTTTCCTAAATCCAACCGGTTCTTCGTTTCCTAAACCCAACCGGTTCTTTGTTTCCTAAATCCAACCGGTTCTTCGTTTCCTAAACCCAACCGGTTCTTCTTTTCCTAAACCCAACCAGTTCTTCTTTTCCTAAACCCAACCAGTTCTTCTTTTCCTAAACCCAACCCGTGTGTGACGTTTCCTAAACTCGACCATCGCTTTCTTCTTGCGATAACAAGCCACGTGGCGTGTATATTTACGTCCACTGTATACAGCGCAGACATACACGCGGAAAACTCAAAATGCGTAGAGATTACACGCCACTTGGCCTAAGAAAGTGGCCGTGTATGTTTACGCAAATTCATGATGTCACGTTGCTTGCACTTTGTAATTGTTGCAGTAGCATACAAACACACTAAAATAAAATGGTGAACATGGGAAACACTATACCTGCTGAACATCAGCATGTTAACATTGTCATTGTGAGCATGTTAGCATGCTCAATAGCAAGGTAGATGCTAGATCGTGTCCAAAGAAGTTTAAAATCGAGAGCAACTGGACTCAGTTAAAAGGTGCTCGAAGTCTTCAGTTCTGACTGAACGGTAGGGGAACTCAGTTATTCCAACCTCTGTGGGTTCGTTGTCAAGGTGATCGATGCCGCTTCGCTGGTTAGCGTTACTGGCTGTTGTAACGACAGCCGCTATGGTCGTTGGAGACACCCGAGGCCACGTCTGAACCACCATCGTCCTCCCTTGGATAACTATGACCTGGATGACTAACCTCTACAGACATCATCCTAGATCGTAGCTACCAAACGTACTGTAATGTAGAGTTTTTCCCGCCTCTATGACGTGTCATATGACATTAGACAGCCAATCAACAGCATTTTTACAACTTGGTATAAGCATGCTGCATGCTTATTGGTTTACTGGCACTGATGAGATTTACTCCTTAGGTATTGAAGTATCTATACTAAGGAGGCAATTCAGTCGGTGCCTAAAAAGTATTGAATTCGGTACCCAGCCCTACTCATATGAGTCATATCTTCATGTGTAATGAATTATAAAGTAGATTTTTGCTGCTTTTTGGCCTCATATTTATTCACTGCATGTCACATTGTGATAACTATGTATGTGTGGCACTTGCGCAGTATGCCAGTTACATTCGGTATCCACTGTCAGTTACTGTCAGTTCACTTTTCCGTGCCCTCCCTCAATCTGTTCTCCACCTTTTCTATCCTTACTCTCCATAGCCGACTCCCCCGCTGATCAGGCCCCGTCCCAAACGCTAATTAAAATCGTGCCTTATTAGCAGAACATTTCCAATGATCTTTTTTAACGGGAATTCCACATTTAAGAGTGTTTTCTTGGCACCAGGAACAGAGACAGGATTTACTTTCAGCTTTTCCTGAGACAAATCAGACAGAAAAAAACGGTCACCATGAGCTTACGATTACATCTTCACCGACGCAAACTGGCAGTCAGATAAAAAAAAAAAAAAAGATTTGATTTCCTTAGTCAACCAATTTCTTGCTTTTAGCGATGGCTGCATGCGTAAGCTCAGCATGACGCAATGCTTACTTCCTAGAAGAAATCAGGCCTCTCTTTCCACTCAAATGATGTCGCCTCCTCAAGTCATTAGCAGTTTGTAACGAAGCGGCAGAAACCTCTCCCAAGCCAGCATGGCGTGCTCTTTTCCAGGTAGCGTAATGTTGTATTTCAAAGAGTGGAAACAAGCACGGGACACCTCTTCCCTTGCCGTAAGTGTTACCTGAAAAGCTATTTAGTGTTACTTTTTCTGCCACAGTCCCACCAGTAACAGACATTTTAGAGCACAGTCACACCCTCCAAAAGCTGGCAGACTTTCAAATTAAAAGGAACACTCACACTTTACATGAGGCAGAGTTGGCCGAGTTCAGTCTGGATTCTTCATTGGTCATTCTGTCGCCATGGCACGTTTTTTCATAGCCAATGCCAATTGCCACAGCTGAATGTCAGCCTTGAGACCGGCCTGGCTACAGTACTGTACAGTACGTCATCAGTCTGATGTAGTTAGTTCTTACTAATTAATCCAATGACACTAAAACAAACAATGGTATCTCCTCCTGTAGTGTTCATATCCTGGACTGACTAACACACACACACACACACACACACACACACACACACTTTCTTCCAGTAGTGAACTCAACAACCCCTCCTCTTGTTTGCTCAGTACAATACGATAGAGACCGGAGTAGGTTTGTGTGTGCGTGAGCCTTTGAGAGTATCATTATAAAGCTCAATCTCATGGTTTGGCTTACACAGAAACTTTTTAATGCCTTTGTGCATTTTGCTTGTGTGTGTGCGTGCGTGTGTGTGTACTTATACTGTATGTACGTCCATAACCACATAATTTAACCAGTGATAGACCAGAGTTAAGATCACAAGGATGAAGTTATCTACATTTGGGACAGGAGTTTGCCATTATGAGTGTGTGTGTGTGTGTGTGTGTGTGTGTGTGTGTGTGTGTGTGTGTGTGTGTGTGTGTGTGTGTGTGTGTGTGTGTGTGTGTGCGCGTGTGTGCATGTCGCCAAACCACATCCATTACACTGACGTCAGGGAGTAGAGTATGAGGTAGAGCGCTCTCTTTTCTCTTTTTTCTCTCTCTTTTTTTTTTTCTCTCTCTTCTCTCTCGCTCTCTCTCTCTCTCTCTCTCTCTCTCTCTCTCTCTCTCTCTTTTTTTTTTTTTTTTTCTCTCTCTCTCTCGTGCACATAAACACAAGCCTCCCCAGGGAAGCATTTAGCTGGCTAAAGGATATGAGGTAATACCTTACGCAGACAACTGCCAGAACTGTCTCCACCAACCAAACATGTCTCTAAACACACACACACACACACACACACACACACACACACACACACACACACACACACACACCCGTTTTGCCCAGGCCTAGACAATTTTATGACCTTGGTAAGACTGTGTAGACAGTGGAGGAGGTCAGTGAGAAAGAACGAGCGAGTGTGGCTTTCTTTAATCCAGGAAAATGTCCATAGATTCAAACCGCAGCTGGGTGCTAACAGACGACGTACATGAAGCAAAGTTGTTTTTTTAGTTTTTTTTTACATGCCCTCCACATGCAGTTCAACATTCAACAAGTCATTTATTTCTCACACTTTACACACATTTTAAAGGCACCTTGCACCTTGTTTTAATAACTTTGACAAGCTAACAGCAACACCGGGGTGTTACTGTACTTGTTTACATAATTAAAGAAAAAGCTTGACACATGCCACTCTCATATCTGTGCGCGCTAAATATGTAGCCACCGCCAGCAGCCGCCTAGCGTAACTTAGCTTAGGACTAGTCACCCATTATTTTCAATAAATCCTGCAGCGCTAGATTACAGAGTTTGTGCATGTTGCCCAAAGAAAGCACACATCTCCTCTCCGCAGGTATTTTCCATGAGGCAAAGAATTTGAGAAGATCCTCATCCAGGCATTTTTTATATTAATGACTAGGAATGCCAGACTGGATAAGTGGCGACAGACCAGAAACTGGTGGTCGCTGTTAGATTCTTGTCCTTTTTTCGGCTCTCTTTATTCAACTTTTTGTTTTGCTCGGGATGAAGGGAATGTTTTTTTTGTGACCTCTATATGACTATATGTGTGATAAAGAGAATGATGTGGTAGATGTGAAGATGTTTTGGCTAAATGCAAGAGGACAAGAGCGGTTGGCTGGAGTAGAGGGCAAACGTTTCAAGTGGGATTTTGAAGAATTGCCTTTATTTAAATTTGGTTTATTATCTTTTTTTTTTTTCTCTTTCGGGTATTGTTTCCTCTCTTTATCTCCAAAGACCTTCTCTCCCTCTGTCTTACTTTCTCTCACTTACGTTACATTCTATAGTGCTGTATTTGCAAGAATGTTACCCTCCTGTAGCTCAACCGTAGTCCCAAAATGGGGCCCGGTCTCCTGTGTTCATTCATGCTTCTTCTCTTTAGACATTTCAGTAAAGGAACGACTTTTAAAAATCAGGTACATCGCTTTCAGATGGAATGAGCTGTACTCATTCCACACAGCTTTGTGAGTGACATCAATATCCTCCAATCATTGGAAAGATTTGGACCTGTTGGTGGCCCTATAGATCAAAAGTCACAGTGCAGATCCACTTTTGCGACACGACTGAAGCGTGGTGTCGCGACGTAATGCATCCACGGTTGATGCTCCACGCCCTTTGACCGGCAGCTGATTGGACGAACGCGTCACGTGGGTCTGGCTTCTGGCTATTTAACGAAAATAGTTCACCGAAACGTGTTTCTGAAAACATTTTAAGCGAGAAATAGGCCATACCGTTGTCTTCACTTCAGATCGACAAAGGTTAGTTTGAAAGATTTTCGTCTACTTCCATTGCATAGTCGCGTCGCGTTCAACGGATTCATTTGCGTAAAGCTGGGCATCGGCCAGCTTTTTTGATGCGCAGCATTTTGCCTTCCTGGGATCTTTGCGGGCACGTTAAAGTCGCTTGACGTCGCCCATAGGAATAAAGAGGAGCGCGGCGCGACAGAAGCGTTGCACGGCCAGGTGGATCTGCACTGTCAGGGATCATTAAAGTCAGTGGAGACCATGAATGTCTGTATTAAATGTAATGGCAATCCATCCAATAGTTGTTAGGGCTGCTCGATTATGTAAAAAAATAAAAAATTACAATTATTTTGGTCAATATTGAAATCACGATTATTCAATACGATTACTGATTGACTTTTGGAAAGATGTTGCATGTATTGAACTTTAAAAAAAAACAAAAAACAGTTCAACAGTTTGACAAATCAACAGTGAAAACACCTTAAGCTGTGGAATTTCTCTTCATACTTTTCCCGTTCGAACTTTTGTTGTTCATTCAGAGCACAAGACAAAAGACAAAATAAAAGGTTTATTGCCAAACGTAATAGTTGTTGGCATATAGAAATAGATTGATTCATCACAGGAGCCACTTTAAATCTAATCAATTTGCGATTTTTTTAATCTTGCATGTGTCTTTCCTTCCCCTTCAGGGTCGATGCATCAACTTCACGAGAGTGAAAGAAGAGTCAGCGGCAGCCAAGGCGCCACCTCGCACCCCGATCCACACCCCCTCGCCCCCGCCCCCAGACTACCAGCCGGAGACCCCCTCCCCGTCTCCCACCGCCGCCAGCCCTCCTGCCAGATCACCCCCGTCAGGCCAGGTACCCCCGGGACCGCCGCCATCCCGCACCCCCCCGGGGCTTCCCTGTGCACCGCCATCGCGCCCGCCGCCCAGCCTCCGAGCCTGAATCGCACAGACAAACCCCCTCCCCCAACTCTCCCCCCCCTACCCCCACCCCCAACGCACCCCGCTTTAATATCACAGACTGACCGCTCTGTTGACCCGTTCTTTCAGTTTGAAGGCTGTGGTCCTCGCTAAGCCAAAGATGCTCCTGCTATAGGCCAAAGATCAGTTTTTTCAATCCCAGTCTCCTGTGTTCCCCTTCTTGTATGGGCTGGAGTGTCAAGTCAAACTGGAAGTTGGCAGTTTAAGTCATTTCAAACATGCTGCCACCAGGCATGATAAACTCTAAAATACTTAGGAAAACCAGGAAAACTGTGTTATTGTTTAAAAGGTGCAGTAGGTAAGCCTTATAAAACTAACTTTCTGTCATATTTGCTGAAACTGACCCTATGTTCCAGTAGAACTACATGTAGCAGGCCATTCGGCTCCTCTGGCTCCACCTACAGCCTGCAGTGTGATTTGCAGAAATCCACCGCTCCCTGTTCAGATGCACCAATCAGAGCCAGGGGGTGGTGTCTTAACTGCGTGTCAATCACTGCTCATGCACACGCATTCATTCTCCCTTGTGGGGGGGGAGGGGCTTAGAAGACCATTTTGGGCTTTAGCGGAAGGGGGGAACTGAGAAGATGTCGATGTTCTAATTATTTGGCTAAGTCCTGGATCTTCACAGTCCTACCTACAGCACCTTCAAGTGCAAAATAAAGAGCAGTAAAATAAGCAGTTTGACTTGGCATTGTGTCGCACACAGAGGGTGAACAGGGCTATTCGGGAAAATATTTTAGTCAGTGTTGGCATTTGTGAGATCAGGGAGGATTGTTGCTGGACAGCAAAGCATGTAGGGACAGGAAGTCCAAAAGGGGAATACTGCAGTCGTCTTTATCAACTACTGAGTTAGGCCATTGTCGTCAAGAGTTAAGACGAAAAGTTGGTTGTACATGAAAGTCTGAGTAACCATGGTAGACCTGCAGAACGGATTGGCTTCTTTCTCCATCCGCTGTGGCGGTGAATTAGGAGGTTTTCAAAGGAATTTTTAATTGGCCATGTGTTGAGTAACTAAGATAAGAAACGTGTGAAATGTCAGACATTGTTAATTGTTCTCAGTGCCAAAGGGATTCTTTTTTTCGTCACCTTTTTGGGATGTTTCTTTTATCCAACGCCATGCGGGGAAAAAAATAAATAAAAAATCTCTGCCCTTTTAAAACAGAAATGATAGTTACATGATTCCGTGGTCCGCTTGTTGTACCATTCAGTGACAGGGAAGTGTACAGATGTTATATGGAAGGTATGTTTTTACAATATGTGTTTTTGAATGTTACGTTGGTTGATATCTTTGAGGCTTTGGATTTTGTCCTTAACCACCTTTTCATGTTTCATTGAATTTAGAATACAGCAATATATATTTTTTTTATTTTTCTTGTTGGTAACTGCGCACATACACTGCTGGACAACTACAGTATGTATTCCTTTTTTGTTAGCATTTGGACATTGAAATCGAACAACCAGAAATCACCATTTCTTTATACACAATCCTGATAACTGTACTTTGATACCAATATGTGTGTGTTTTTATGTCTTCAGTTTTATCATCACCGGTCACATTGCAACTGCAGGGCAGTTCAAAGAGCATCTAATTTATTTTACTCCCCGAGAGAAACAGAGGAGAGTACTTGAATATCGACAAGGTGTCCAACCACCAAGACGGACACTGTGCGCAGAATTTAGAAACACAACAGCTAGCCAGTTAAAAGTCATATAAGGCTTATCAGCGTTTTCACAACCTCTAAGCTACACTGAAAAACATTTGAAACTGAATGTGATCCCGCCACCGTTAATGTTTAAAAATGATTTTTTAAAAAGCAACAGAAAAAAACTAATCAAAACGGTGTGAATCTTGGTGTGCATTACGGTGCCACACAATTTAGTTCTTGAAAAACGGTGCTGCTATCGACGTGTACATGTTAGCAGTGACTACATGTTAAATTGGGAGGAAGGGTCTGGCTAGTCCACGCAGCATTCCGGGATGGGAGAAAAACGTGCTCTGGTTTATTGGCATTTCTTTAAACCAATCACAATCGTCTTGGGCAGCGCTAAGCACCGGGCATAGCCACGGTGCCTCTGCAAAATAGCCTCGGGTAAGGAACTTGTTTTGGTGGAACATGTGTACGTTCAGAAGTAGTTTTAGTCGTGCAACAGAAAACTCAGATTGGATAGTCTAGCTAGCTGTCTGGATTTACCCTGCAGAGATCTGAGGAGCAGTTAAAGCAACACTAAGGAACTTTTCCCGCTTCGGTCCCCCTACAGGTTGCAAGCAGAATTGTCCATTACTTTACATTATGCAAGTTTTAGTTCGAATGAGACATAATGAGACATTACAACAGCGGTAATGGACAATTCCGCTTCCCACCTGTAGGGGGACCGAAGCGGGAACAGTTCTCTGCTTTAACCATAGTCCTCATAAATCCACCGGCGGAATTTGCGGTGGCACCGGAGCAATCCCAGAAGTGGAACATCCTAGATATAGACTAAGGTGGGTGCGACTGTTTAAAAAAAAATCACGTTGAAAAGTGACATCCAGATTTATCCACTCACCTGCCAGGTATTTTTGGAAAGTGACCGCCGTTTCCCAAACAATTCGCAATGACGGCTTCTCAGATGGTTCTGTTGTAACAAACCATCTGGCTGGTCAGGTTAGGAAAAATGTTCCCCCAAAAAACAAGAACCGAACTATGAGATTTTAGACTTCAGGGTTTAGAAAAGAGGTTGAAAAATGCTGGTATTCCTTCTGGAATTTTATTTTTTATTTTATTTTGATATACGTCAATCAGTTATGTCGTGTACCGTTGTGCTATTACATGCATTCCTAATCGCTCTCAGTGCCTTAAAGCTGAGCTGAAAGAATATGTTTGCTTGGTTAATGTGTCCAACCACGCATATGAACTGTTTGAAAATGCTTTTTAAATCTGATTTATAAATCCCAATACAGCTACGTTTAGTTAGAACTGTTTTGAATGACAAGTTGTCGCCATCAAATCAAAAGAATTACAATGTATTGGTAGGCTCAAGATGTTGGGTCTGGGAACTCACCATTGGCAGGGCTCAATCCGAGGGGCGGGATAAACGGTTGTCTTTCCAATTCCCTCTGCACTCATAGCCAACCAGAGCAACGCTAGTTGATAGATTAAACTTTTGCCGTATCCGGTCGGCAAAACTCCGAACGCATCTTCCCTTTTTTAAGAATGACTTCAGCGCTTAACTCCAAGTCTTCCAGAGTCGCGGCCAAAGTCGATTCCAAAGACCGCTGTTCGCCAGCAGCAGCAGCCATCTTCTTTGTTTTCAAGTAGCAGGGAATTCACATGGAACCGTCGCAACTCTGCCGTCCTTATGTTAATCCCGCCCACCGACTCTATACACGATGTGATTGGCCTGACCAGAATTTGGTTTTTCCAGCTCGCAAGCCAACAGAGAGTTGCTAGACTGAACCTGGCTGCAAATTACATTTGCTACCACTAGGGTGCGTCTAGATTTCTAGGCTAATGGTTACCATAAACTAATTAGACAATCACGTTTTGCTAACAATTTCTAGTATCACATTTAACTGGATTTCCCATAACCCTTTTAGCTTCTGATCAAAAAAAAAAAAAGACACATTTGATTTAAAAAAGCTTGGACAGAAACGCAGAAATATAATTACTTTCGACGCGGCAGTGTGCATTTCCTTGTTTAATCTCTGCTCTGATCAGAACTTACAGATATGGCTGGTAGATGTTCCACTTATTACTGCAAAACATTGTTGAACTAAGGTTTCAAAAGCATTACTGTTTGAGACTTAAGAGGCTTTGTTTTTTACAATGTGCTAATTCCTTTCACCTCTGTAACACCCAAGATAGACATTCAGTATAAACGCAGCATTGATGCAGGATCAGTGTTTAAACTTCTGCAGAGGCTGACGGAGCTCCACGTCAGTCCTAATCAAGAGGAGATGAATTATGTTAATCAGTGTTTTTACACGTATAAACAGCAGTACTGAAGCAAATATGAAAGACGTTAATGATATTTTCTCTTGTTGGTGGACATGAATTGTTTTTTAACAGTATCAATAAAGGTTGACTTCCAAGCTTCTACTGGACAGTGTCTTGTGTGTGATTTCTGCTTGGACTCGTGTGTAACACAGGATTCAGTGTCTCGCCAGTCGAATTTCCCTTTTTTTTTTTTTTGCAGCTCCACCCCAGCAGGTTTGGACAGTCGATAAGTGTACCTTTCACAGTTAGCCCTGTGTACTACCCACACACTCATTTTGGCTACCATCACGAGCTGGAATTACCAAGCTTTTGGCTATGCTCCAGGTCCTGTTTAGCTTAAAGTGCTCATATTATGCTCATTTTCAGGTTCATAAATTGTATTTCGAGGTTGTACCAGAATAGGTTTATGTGGTTTAATTTTCAGAAAACATCATATATTTGTTGTACTGCACATTGCTGCAGCTCCTCTTTTCACCCTGTGTGTTGAGCTCTCTGTTTTAGCTACAGAGTAAGGCATCTCACTTCTGTACAATCTTTGTTGGGAGTTCCACATGCGCAGTAGCTAGGTAAGGACTACTAGCCAGTCAGAAGCAGAGTATGAGGGCGTGCCACGCTAGCAGCTAGGCGAGCATTATAACGTGTGTTACAAAGTGACGCACGTTCATCACGGAAGTAAAGGCTGGACTACATTAGAGCTGTTTGGAGCAGTTTGTGAACAGTGTTTTCTGTTGGAGATGGTAAGTCCCTTTGGGGTGGACTTTGGGCTTTTACACTTTGTAAACCTATAACGTGCACAAAAAGATATATAACACAATAAAGGAATGGGGAAAAGCCAAAAAGCATAATATGAGCACTTTAACTTATTCATATTAAACTGATACTGTACCTACAAAGAGTCTCCTGAATGTCCAAAATAGGCCCTTTTTTTCACAGCAGATGTTTTTAACTTATGGCAGCAGGAAGGAAAAGCACAGGTGTCATTAATTACATAAACGATTGACTCTGTTGAAAAAGGTTCCAGTAATCCGGACAAATGAGCCAGCATGCATAGAGCAGTAGTGCCCTTGAACTGGCACACCATAATGAATGTGATGAAATGATCTGCTGTGGTAAAGGTCTTTATAGAAATTAACATTATATTCTTGATTTCAGGGGAAGACATGATGGCACCAACAGGCCTTTTTAATGGAAGACACTTTTTTTTCCCCAGGTCACAGTAGGAAATGCCCAGGTGTAAATAATCTAATTAACAATGGCCAAATTCCAGTTATTTGCTTGAAGCCTCTGAAGACCCACACAGGTGATTTCAGTTATCGTGGCTGATTAGACCTCTGCTCAGGTTGAAGGTGGGCCGGAGCTTTGATGGAAATGTATTAGGTTACAAATCTTTATCTACCGATTCCTGATTTGTCCTACCCTAACAGGTGCCACAGAGCTAACAGGATACTCAGGAAGAAGACAGTCCTTGGAAGAGGTCTAATCAGCCAGATGAACAGAAAACACCTGTGTGGGTGTAAATAGGTAGCCTCGTGAGACCGTCCTGATCTCGCGAGCGCCAGTTTTCTACTCGCAGATCAGTCTGGCATCTTGAGATAGAGACAATTTGGAGCCGTTCGCCAAACGACCGACCAATCAGCGTTGGTTTTGAGGCGGGTTTAGGTGTGACGCAACGAGAAGCAACTGTTCAGTCTAAACAACATGGCAGCTTCCATGGATGAGAAGAGCGTAAATATCGCAAGTTTTATCCAAATTAGAAAGTATTCCTTCATTGAAAGAAGAGCAAAAAACAGCACTGGAGGCTTTTCTCGGAGGAAAAGATGTTTTCGCTCTTCTCCCGACTGGTTTCGGCAAGAGTTTGATCTGACTGGTTGATTTGGCCCATCTATCACCAACATAGGCGGTGATAGACAGATGGTTTATCCAATCAGCTAACCAGTATTTTCGCCCCTTCCCAAAAGTTCTCCAACGGAAAGTTCCCAGATGGGTAGGCCGAGCAAATGCGAAGCAATCTATCTGGCGGAGTCAGGTTAGTAAATAGGGGGGGGGGGTATCAATACAGCATAGTATTGCGATATTTTCCGTGGCAATACTGCATCCATACACAGACGCCAAGTATCGATCTTTTATTATCTGTGTTGGTCAGTTTGTCTGCTTGACAATCCCATTGTGCAGCAATACAATTGAAGTGAGATGAACAAAAGATGAAGAAATGTATCTTTTTAGATAAAACAGATGATGACAAAGTTTCCTTTTGGGGACATCATTTGAAATTGGAAATAAGGTAATCAATTGCACTATATCGCAGAATATTGCAATATGTTTAAAATCACAATAATATTGTATCGTGACATAAGTATCGTGATATCGTATCGTGAGGCCTCTGATTCCCACCCCTAGGTGTAAAGAGCCTTTAAGTTTCAGGGTGCTGGTATTGTGCATGCTGCCTCACTGGGACATTCCAACAGAACAGAGCCCTCGTTAATGTTATTAGTGACACGTGTGCTTTTCCTGCTGTGACAAAATATGTCATAATTGCTATGAGAAAAGCCTATAAAAGTTGTATGGGCCACTCACAACCACATTTATTGTTTACATTACAAATTCCACAGGCATGCTCATTCGGACACGATGTAACTGGGTTTTAATCCAACTAAGGCGAACAAAGAAACGTCCATACAACACCCTCAAGATTTATCAAGGTTGTAACATGGCTGTATAGTAAAAACTGGATAAAGTGTTTCACTCCGCTAATTTGCATGGGGATAACATGGCTCCTCTAGACTTTCGAAATGTTGTTGGACTGTATCGATCAAATTTCTAATTTTGCAGGGGTTGTGATGCTAAAAACAAGTATACACTGATTTATAAAAGTTTTTTTCGCTATGTGAATCTATGGGGAAAAGTATTTCTTTGGCCAGAGGGAGTGTGACAGGCTGGGAGTTCCAATTCCACTGTTTGGCCCCTATGTTCAATGTGCTTCAAAGCCAGGCACACTTCCTGGGGGCCTGGGTCATAAGCGTAAAATACTAACAATAAATGTGCATACAAAATGTGCATATTGAAAAACAAGTGAGCAGCAGTGAGATGTTTGCGCTTTCATGTTGCTAACAGATTTGTTCTTAAAAATGATATATTAAAAATGAATCAAATGACTCTCTATAATGTAAATAGGTCCCACAGAGAATTACAACCAACTCAGCAGTTCACTCTCACCACTCTCATCAGCATTATTTTCAGCTGCAGCAGGCAGCAAAAAAAGCTTTGACGAACCCACCGTACACTACCTGCCCAGCCCCAAACGCCAGACTGACAAAAGCCGTGTTCTAAACCGTTCCTTATCACAGAAATAGTGCAATATGTAGTGTGTTCGCCATTTTGTAGTGGTGTTCGAATTCTCCGTGGTCAATTTCATTCACTATATAGTCCACTATAAAATACCCACAATGCACAGCTAATTTGAGTGTACATACGATGTACCCTCCATTTTACTCCTGAATACCACAATGCAACGCGGCCGTGTTTTCCCCGAGGAGAAGAAGGAGCAGATGCTCCCGCGAAAACTGAAAAGGGAAAAATGGAGCGGGCTTTCGTTTCTAAACAGTGGAAATGTAACATGCAACATCAACGCAACCTTTTGCTATTCTCCGGAGCACTCCGTTTGTTTCGGGGACGTATTAAAAGTATTTTTGTTGTTGTTTGTTTACATGATGCTGGGCATGATGCCGCCTCCGTCACACAAATAGCCGGCGCATCTACTGACGCAACGATATTTTCAGTGAGTGTCCGAAATCTCGTTTGGTCATTCCCTATGTAGTTCACTATTTGATAAACACTACGTAGGTAATAGTGAGCGAGTGAATGAGGGAACGGTTTCAAACACAGCTAAAGTTAAGGACCAGCTGCTAAACATAATGGATCATTTGGCAGCTAAAGAGCCAGATATTTCCCTCAGGAGTTGGTAGAGACCAAAACAAAGCTACAAATGAGAGTGAATAGTGGACTTATATTAAACATTCACCAACACGACTCCAAATCAATGCTAATGTTTAATATCTGCTCAATGTGTAAATACGCATTTGTTTAGTTACTCAACTTACAACTTAAGTGACCAAAAAAATGACCATACATTTGATTCATTGTACGGGAAATTACCCAAAACAAGGTACGTTTATTGCCCAATGAAAAACAGAATTCTTTAGCATGTAAAGTTAGCCAGAGACACAAAATTGTGCACTTGTCATGAGTTCCATTCAGCTAGCCTGATATGGAAGAGAGAACCAGAAACGTGGTCTCGCTTTAGAGGTTGTCCCTTGCCCTTTAATCCTGCTGAGGCTTCTTTCCTGATGGATGGAAGGGTGCTTTCCAGTAAAATTTCCCCAAATACTTCTTTATTTCGCTGTGCTGGGTTCACCACTGGCTATCGTCTAGTCAGAAGCTTAACGTTAACCCCTTCGACCTCTACCTCCCAAATCGTCAGGAGACAGCAAGGAAGTAGGAAATAATGGAACCGTTGGACCTGAATTCAAGTGGGCCCAAGTGTATCTGAGCACCACCTTCCAGCTCCCCGAGGATGCCAACAATCAAGGTGTCACATTATAACTTAATGTGTATAAAAACACATTCTGCGCTGAGGGACTATTCAAAATCTGTTTCTCTGGTTGGTAATGAATTTAATACAGCCCGTATAGCCTCTATGAGCAGTTCCAGCTGGATAATTACTGTGGAGTCTGCGTTTTTCCCCTCTGCATGCAGAGGAGAGAAGGATGTGGGATGTTGAAAGGGGTGGGCTGAATCAGAAAAATGGAGAAAAGAATGGAGAAAATGAGGCAGACGGGCAGTCAGTCCTCCAAACAGAGCTGAACAAAGCAAAAAGCAAGAATAACAGCAGCTGGGACTCTCCCTCACAGTCCCATCTCAAGTCAACTGTCCAGCTCTCAAAGCTGTCTCTTGCTGTGCCTGTGTCCTTCAATTCAATTATTTATGACCCTTTTCTCTGCTAGTTAGTGTCACTGTCTTGGATGGCTAGCTTTTGCTGCTATGTTCCCAAACTATCCAACGATACACCCCACAAGCTACATCATTGGCTGGTCAAAATCCAAGATGGCGGTATTTGCAAAACGGTTAATGTAGAGGCTGTCAATACACGATGTGAGTCGACTGTGAGCCCGGTAGAGGCACCGCCAGTCAACGGTCCTTTCAGGGGCTGTGGCAGTTGAGTTTCAGCCAGAAAAAGTCAGCGTCATTCGGCCACGACAGTTAAGGTTAGGCACCGAAATGACAAGTAAAGTTTAGAAAAAAAAGATCATGGTTTGGATTAAAACACTCCCGAGGAACAAACACGCATTTCCTGTTTGAAAGTATTTAGTTTTGGCACTTGCCCTGCAATGTCATGCTGCGTCCTGCTGAACCCTGCAGCTTCCCGCTACATCCAGTCACTGTTCCATTATTAATGTGACTACTATCGCCACTGTTCATCACACCCCCAACCGGCTCGTCAGACACCGCCTACCAAGAGCCTGGGTCTGTCCGAGGTTTCTTCCCAAGAGGGAGTTTTTCCTCGCCACTGTCGCACTGCTTGCTCTTGAGGGAATTACTGGAATTGTTGGAATTGTTGGGGCTTTGTAAATTATAGAGTGTGGTCTAGACCTACTCTATCTGTAAAGTGTCTCGAGATAACTTATGTTATGATTTGATACTATAAATAAAATTGAATTGAATTGAATTGAATTCGTCTAAGTGGTGTTGCCGTAGCTAGCTGTCAAAGATGGCGGCCGTTCTGCACATGCGCGACTCACATCGTGTCTTGACAGGACTCACATCGTGTAGGGGACTCACATTATGTAGGGGACTCACATCGTGTCTTGACAGAGGCTTGTCCTTGATAAGTTATTTTGGCTCAACGGCTGGCTAGCTAGTGAACCTGTCGAGTGCACTATTTGATGTTTTTTATGATAAATTTAACATTTTAAAATGTATTACATCCACTTATTATACTCCTTGAGTGTAATGGCAACACTTTTGTGCTAGTTAAACAAGTTATACAACCAACCTTTGGCATTTCTCTGGCTTTATGCCAAGTGAAATGACACTGACACTGCTACACCTGCTGGGTAGTTTGTTAGCTAACACCTCGTCCATGTTAGTGATGTTAGCTAGTCCTTCTCCCGCTGTAACTCAGGGTTTAGTTGTAGTAAAGACTAAATTGAAGCACAAAAGTGGGTGTAACATGGGGTTATTCTATGTAAAAACAATACAATTAGATGAGGAGACCTCTCACCTTTTCATTCCACTAAGAGGCAACTTACTAGCTGAACTTTGAAAACTGAAAGTAGGCCTATGTGTTTCCAGAGTCTGGCCTTTTCAAATTAAAAGCCAACTCAAATGGCAGGCTGTGAATTTTTGTTAAAGTTGTCTGTAGCCTAATTCATGTTTAACAAACAAAAACCTGGGTACACATGATTATAAGTGGTTATTAAATGGTACTGCAGCCACATCACAACAATCACAACAATCACTTTAAGCCAGCTCTCTGTTTCTAGACTGGTTCACAGATATTCAGACAATATTTGTGGGGAGTAAATTCCTCCGTCAACCACCATCGTGAAGCAGACGAGGCAGAAGACAGATTTGCGCAAAGCCGCCATGAAGCATATCATTATCTATATATATATATATATATATATATATATATATATATATATATATATATATATATATATATATATAAAGACTACAACAATATACAGACTTATACATACTGTTCTAATGAGAGGTGGAGGAGTAATTGCTGGAGGATTATGATTGTTAAATGGTTTAAAAGGCAACTGCATCATTTATAGTAGCATATGATGATGTTTACTAGTGCTTGGGTTTCTCTCTCTGTAATATTCCTGTCTTTCTTCTTTATATTTCTTTTGTGTACATCCCCTTTCTTTCTTTCTCTTTCTTTATTCTCTCGCTTTTTTCTCTCTTTCACTAAGCTGAAGAAAACCGAGGCCCATAGGAATGTGCTGATGGCTGAGTGTTTCATCTTGGTCTCACATTACCGCCCAGACTGAACCACACACACACACACACACACACACACACACACACACACACACACACACACACACACACACACACACACACACACACACAGATGCTGGTATTTGTCATTGTGCCTGTATTTTGATGCCCCTGGTATCCAGGGTAACTGGTGGGAGTGCAAACAGCAGGATGGAAAGATGGAAAGCTGTCCTGTGAGCACACTGGTGGGTTTTTCTCCCAGTAAAAGCTGAGTTTATATGACCATATTCACTCTTTCTGAACCTTTATACACTGCTACACGGGGAAAACTTAACGTAATGTATTCTGGACTCTGCACACTCAACTGTCTCTCTCTCTCTCTCTCTCTCTCTCTCTCTCTCTCTCTCTCTCTCTCTCTCTCTCTCTCTCTTTAATCTTTAGTCCAATAAAGGCCAGTGACAGGTTCATCTCACAGTGCTTATAGAGATGCCTCTTGCATCCTATGAAACAATGTCACTTGTTCCATTACATTATGATGCTACGCTTTTGGTGAAAAGGTATTATTATATTTTATTATTATATTTAGACTATTATATTATATTTATTTTCATTTGAAGGACACTTTTCCAAAACTGTCTCCCCAATTGTCCTAATGAGGATTCAATATAAAAACCTTTTTTTGTAAATGATGCCTCGCTTTCCCGCTAAATGTTTGGGTATTTACAGCATTTGGTCTTCGACATCTTACAAAATTCTTTTACATTAGAATATCTTTTCTCCCTTGTGTCTGGGATGTGTTTTTATTCTCCTGAAATATTTCCAGGATGGTTCCAATTTGATGCGTTACCATGACCGCGATGTGCATTCTCCTCCCTTCTCCTCGCTCGGTTTAATTTGAAACACGTTCTTGAATATAATTATAATGTTCGGTTGTTGCCTTTAGTCTTGTTAGCCAACAGAACACGGGTCAAAGCACACCATTGGGTGGAGCGCTTACCATTGAGTCCTTGCTTCTTCTTATTTTTTTTTTATATAAAAGTACTTTATTAAAGTTTATGCAATACAAGTTTATAAATACAGTAGGCCTAGAAGTAATAACACACAAAAACAAGACACAGCATGTGCAAACCATTGCATAATGTGCAAAATATAATAATATGCATCAAATGTGTAAAGTGTAAGCTCTTTCATAAAGCGCTGTGAGTTCATACACAGTATGGCTGTCTATCACAGTCTGCTGTAGAAACATTGCACATCTGGTCTTCCACAGTTTTATACAAACAATTCACACGATTTTTTTTGGGGATCAGCTCTTTATGGTTCGCAATGAGTCCATCTTTTGTAGCCAACTGCCAGAAGCTCAAAGAGTCTTTTAAATAGTTGAGTTTTTTTTAAATAAATAAAAGCATAAAATGCCTAAAAATATCTTTTGAAAACATTCCCTGTTAGTCAATTAGTATTATGCCCGCTTTATTCCAGTGTATAAATATAATATTGCCTTTTACATATCAACAATGGATCATGTAATATAAAAGTGGTCCCTGAAAGTGAGAATGATGACCCAAGTCTGTAGTCCCCCTCAGCTGTACGGAGCATTTTAGCATCAGTAAAACTTGTTGTTTCATTGCCCACAACTCCACTGTTTTTGTCACAACCTCAGCCATCCTAGTCATTTATCCACGTAGCTGCTTTGTGTTTTCCTGATATACCAACTCTCACTGTCATCACAGATCCAGCCACTCCCTCCTGCCCTGAACTAACCCCTTTCCCGCCATTCCTCTCACCTGGTTATTCTCCGCCCACTTGCTCACCTGCTCCGCATTTCCCTGATTAGTCTTTTGCAGTATATATAGGCTACTGATCCTTCCACTCTGTGTTTGCTAGATTGTCTAGTGCCCATGTGTCAAACTCAAGGCGCGCGGGCCAAATCCGGCCCGTTGCAGAGTTACGTCCGGCCCGTATATCAATTTGGGTTCACAATAAATTTTGGCAGGCCTAGTTGTGCCCCAAACTAAAAACGCAGGAAAGTGTTTTTTTAAACTGCAATTATCTGACATTCAAAGCAGAATATGACATATTTACCGACTCTGACACTCAGAAATTCCCCCAGAAGAAGCTGAGAGTTTTCATATTCAGGCTGAGAAACAGGTTGTTGTTGTTGTTGTTGTTGTTGTTGTTGTTGTTAAAAAAAAAAAAAAAAAATGTATCATTGTTTTTGCTTGATTTGCTCAATTCTGTGATGGCTAAGAAACTCTCTTGATGACTTTTGTAGGGATTCATGTCAACAAAAAGCGTACAAAAATGTCGGAAAAAGCAACAAATTTACAAAAAGGTGACAAATGTCTGAGAAAGCCCAAAAAAAAGTCGGAACAAAAACAACAAAAATGAGGAAAAAAAGCTACCAAAATGTAAAAAAAAAAAGTGACATGCAGTAACAAAAGCACGTCAATAAACTCTACATGTCTGGCCCCTGGTGTGATTATCTTTTTCCAGTGTGGCCCCTAGTGAAAATGAGTTTGACACCCCTGGTTCTAGTGTGTACAGCAAATTTTTTTATTTATTTTTTAAAATAAACTTAAAATAGCTTATATTTTAGCAGACCTGACAGAGAGGCGTCTGGAGAGGTCCGCTCCAAGTGATAATGTTTAAGTTTCGCAACATGGCTTCCTTAAACGTAAACTGCAGCAGGCTTCTTGCTGTTTTCAATGACGAGCCATGTATAAGCGGGCTGCAGTTACGCTCTCAGGCTACATGGACAGAATGTTTCAGAAAGTGGGAGAAATAAAAAAAAATAATAATAATAATACGATCATGCTGACATTTGGAAAACCCAAATTTCCAAAGTTATCGAATATGCACGTCATTGATCTTAATTTATTTATTTTTTTTCAGGCCTTTCCACAGATACAGTGAATTCATCCCACCTGGCTGTGAACTCTCAACCCAAACATTTTGCTGCTCTTGGGTTTTCCAACAATCATGAGGTTGTGGACTTTGGAAACCCCCAAGGCAAACAAATCTACCACTGAAGACTAGTACTGACTCACTGTGTGTGTGTGTGTGTGTGTGTGTGTGTGTGTGTGTGTGTGTGTGTGTGTGTGTGTGTGTGTGTGTGTGTGTGTGTGTGTGTCAGTTACCATCAGTTGTTCATTTGTTTCATTTTGATGTTATTTCAGTTTTGTTTTTGTTTTAGTTTTTTCAAATGTGTAGATTGGTTACAGTAAATCTCTGTAAAGAGTCTAGCTGTTTTTTATGTGTGTAGTGACAAACCTGATCTTAGAATGTGTCCCTGTATATTTCAATCTACTAAATGAGTTACTATTTCCAGTTAAATCACACTCTTTTTGCATGCAAAGATGCTTCAGCTGCGGTCCCGCAGATAATCCTCCGAACATCACAATTTACAAGCAGAGACGGTCAAAAACAAAGATGAAAAAGAGACCCATTTCTACCAGCGACAACACACAATTACAGACATGTCGTCCGGCGTGCCTGCACGCGTCCAATTAGACTTAATGTCATGCAATTTCCTCATCTTTTGAGGATGCACAAACAGCGTCATTAGCAGGCAGAGATGTAGACAACAGTTTGGCGGTTGGGTTGGTTTGTTTTTAATGTGTATACTATGTGCATGTGCTTGTTGGCATGTTGTGTGTGTGTGTCTGCATGTGTGGTTTTTTTGTTACTGACTGGGAAATTAGGGATCATCGAGGGTCGTTTGGCAAATGCAATTACACAAAACAATATTTCCAACACACTTTTGGCATTACAACTTTGTTTATTTGCCTGTGCATTTTAGATGTTGCTTATCAGACCATCCTGAAATCGGACGGCATTGACCGTTTGCCTAGTCTCGCGTTGCCAGACCTTCCTCCACCGCGGCGCTGCGGAGGAGGGTCTGGCTAGTCCACACAGCATTCAGGGATGGGAGAAAAACGTGCTCTGGGTTATTGGCATTTCTTTAAACCAATCACAATCGTCTTGGGCGGCGCTAAGCGCTGTACGGAGCGACAGCGCCTCTGCTAAATAGCCTCGGAAAGGAACTTGTTTTGGTGGAATGTGTACGTTCAAAAGTTGTTTTAGTCTTGCAACCGAAAACTCAGATTGGACAGATAGTCTAGCTAGCTGTCTGGATTTACCCTGCAGAGATCTGAGGAGCAGTTAAGTCAACATGAATCCACCGGAGTTTAAAATGCCAACACAAAGGAAGCCCAAGGCAACGGATATCCAGCCTAAATTAGTGAAATCCAGCGGAATTTCCGTCAGCAACGGAGCAATCCCGGAAGTGGAACGTTAGGATATAGACTACCGTTTGCCAAACCCCTCCCTCAGTGATCAGTGTCCAATCATAGCTCAGAAACCGTAACCAGGCACCGCAGGTCTGTCAAGCATTGGATGTTTCTACATGTTGACCCAGTGTGCATGGAGCTGTTTTACTGTTATCTGCCCAAACGTAAGCTACAAAATGTAGCATGCCCATCTTACTAGCTTACTGCCTCAGTACTAACCTAGCATAGCATTACTTCTAAATCCAAGCAGCATATAATTAGCAAACTATGTTATCATGTGGGGCTAGAAGTTACATTACAAAAAAGCACCATTCAGGACCGGATCATTATATGGGTGCCAAGATGCTACTTTATCAGAGTTTAGGCCGACGTTTACGCACCAGCAACCCCATCCATTATGTTGTATGTATAGCAGTCAAATGCAGGGTTTCACGCGCCGTTCTCATTTTGAAAGAGTCAGCTCAAAACAATAAAACGTTCCTAGTCTCGCTTTGCCAGACCTTCCTCCACCGCGGCGCTGCGGATGAGGGTCTGGCTAGTCCACACAGCATTCCGGGATGGGAGACAGCGCCTCTGCAAAATAGCCTCGGAAAGGAACTTGGTTTTTGTGGAACATGTGTAGGTTCAAAAGTTGTTTTTAGTTGTGCAACCGAAAACTCAGATTGGACAGATAGTCTAGCTAGCTGTCTGGATTTACCCTGCAGAGATCTGAGGAGCAGTTAACCATAACAATCCTAAATCAACCGGAGTTTAGAATGCCAACACAAAGAAAGCAGAAGGTAAAGGACATTCGTCCGAAAATGAGGGACATCCGGCTGATATTCCGGCGGCACCGGAGCAATCCCCTAAACAAATCGTCGTCGATATAGACTAATGGAGCAGCAGCTGGTCAAAAAGTGTTATTTAAAAAATAAAAAAAATAAAAAGTGAAGCAGCCACGGTGCCAGCTCTGCTTTGCTCAGCACTGAAAGGAATTACAGTTCTGTGATGCAAACGTGGCACCGGGAGCTGCCCTCAACACACACACACATCCCCCTCCTCTCTGCTTCCTCCCTCTTCCTGCCAAAGCCAACGCAGCCAACGCGACCACTCAGGCCCCAGGGGCAACTTGTGTGGCACAGAACCCCCTCCCCACCTCCACTTCTTCATCTCCTCCTCCCCTCACATGTACTCGGTAAAGCAAAGTCTCACATATTCAGCTCCCTACCTATCTCCTTACCGTACTTATCTCCAACTCATGTCATGATATTTGACATCGTCATAGCACCATAAAAACTCTATAAAGAACTCTAAATGTGTTCTCTACAGCACCAAACTGGGAAAACAACATTGTTTTCTTGTACTATCTGTATTGCCAAATGATTAGTAACCAGACTATTTTGTGAAGAACCACTGACGGTCATCCAGGTTTAGTTAAGTTTGACCCAGACTGTCTCCAGTAAGCATTATTGTACCTTTTTAGAACTTTTATTACCGTGCAACCCCCTGACCAGGAAGTGGGAAGAGAGATAAACAGAGAGCACAGCTTGTTCCAAAACTCCCACGAATATGCATGCACACACACATATGGAGCTGGTTCACAGGGATTAAGAAAAATAAGGATGGATTGGTCTGAAGGCAGGTTTAATGGGTAGTACTGGGCGCCCGGATAGCTCGGTAGAGCGGGCGCCCATATATAGAGGTTTACTCCTCGATGCAGTGGGCCCGGGTTTGACTCTGACTTGCGGCCCTTTTCTGCATGTCATTCCCCCTCTCTCTCTCCCCTTTCATTTCTTCAGCTGTCCTGTCAATAAAGGCCTACAAATGCCCAAAAAATTATCTTTTAAAAAAAAAAGAAAAGAAACAAGTAGTACATGGAGACAAAGCTGAGGTATATTCAAACCAAGAAAAAAATGTCACAAGTTTTGTCACTGTTGCACAAACAAACAGTTATTCTACAAATGGAGAATATATCACATTCCAATCTGCTTGATAACAGCTACTATATGTGATACACAACAAGTCCTCAAACACAAAACGATATAGGTTGTTTAATCCTACACTCCATAGTACAACCCGCAGGAGCATTTTCCGTATCTAAACTACAGAACGTAATGGTCGGTTTAAACACGTTAACGTTGTGAAACGGTCGCAGTTTGGTTAGGTTTAGGCGCAACGACTACTTGGTTAGGTTTAGGCACCAAAACTACTTATTTAAGTTTAGAAAAAGATTGTGGTTTGGATTAAAATAATCTATACATTACTTAACATTAGGTTACACATGTGGCACAGTTCAGTTTGTTCCGTAAAGTAATAAAAAAGAGAAAACTTGCTGACTTTTATTTTTAAATGGGACACAAACCCGGTCTCCTGTTTGAATGTCCTGTGTATGTTTGACCCATCCACCACCCCAACCTGCCTTCTTACGCTCTTAAGCTTCAGCTTACTTTGTTTTGCTCCCGTAATAATTACAGGAGGCCACCAGAGGGCACCGCCACCATAAACGTTAATGTTGTAAGTTCTGCTTGAACAAATGACCTATTGGAGCATTTCTTTCATGATACAGGGCAGCCAACAATCTGATATAAATGTAAGGGGCGTGTATAAAAATGATTAGGGTAGGGAGGGGGGCTGAACCATATGATTTAATTTTATTTCAAAAAGCAGCTGATCAGTTCGTGTCACCATTAAAACCTAAAAGTACACAAATAATTTAAGATGGTGAACTCATATTTAAACCTTAATATTTAAAGCGCCCATATGATGCTCATTTTCAGGTTCATAATTGTATTTTGAGGTTGTACCAGAATAGGTTTACATGGTTTAAACTGCTGTAACATCTTTGGTGGGAGTTGCACATGCGCAGTAGCTAGGTAAGGCTCACAATTAGCAACTTGCTGTTTCTCTAACTGCAGTCAGTACAAGGCAGGATTAGCCGGGAGACTTCTTCTAAACGAGGGCGCACTTCCAACTTTGCGTGGAATACCTGCAGAACAGGGACATGGAAGTAGTTCTTTTGTAGATTATGGTGAACTTGTTGTAGCAGTGTTTTGCCATTGAGAACAAGTTTCGGCTAGTGACGTAGAAAACTTTGCAGATTTTGAACAGCTCACCCAGAGACTGAAGGCAGGACACGTTCAGAAACCCGTATCTCACTCAAAACAGCATGGATGTTTTTTTTTCCAAGTTTGTATGTGTATGGAAGCACCAGAGACACAAAATAACACCCCAAATCCCAGAAAGTGGTTTTTTTTTCTTCATAATATGGGCACTTTAACCTATAATTTTAACATAGCCAGCACATCGTATATGAAAGTGTAATTAGCAAATGTCAAAATGATGGCAAACATACCGGTAAGCCAGAGGTGGATGTTGCTGAGGCCTTTTAAACCCAACAATTTTTCTCTCCCAAGTATAATAGTTTGTTCATTTTGTTTTAGTTTTTACTAGGGGAGGCTGAAATATAAAAATCTAGGTTGAGAAAAATTTGCAAGGCTCTGCAATAAATATATAAATACGTACCATGCCTTTTCTACCCCCACTAATAATTTTCGTACAGTCCCTACAGAGATGTTAGACTTCTCCAGTTGTACTACACACCAGGGGCATCGAACTGGGGGGGGGGGAAGGGGACTGAGTACCCAGGGCCCTCATGTGAGGAAGGCCCAAAAAGATGCTAGAATTAATAGCTGTGGATGCGGGGAGGGGCCCATAGAAAATGCCTTTCTACAGGGACCAGAATTTTGTGCTACACCCCTGCTACACACAACCCCCAAAAAACCCCAACAGTATCCAGCTTTTAAGAGTTTTGGAAAGTTCTGTAGACGCCTCAAAGTATAAAGACACAGGAGACATGACCAGAGACAGGGACTGTGACTAAACTCCGGGCCCGGACACAAGTTTCACATTTACGTAGTGGACTTATAAGCCAACGGAGCAGCCAGGACACCCACAGTCGGCAGTGTTTTGCTTCACTGGTGTTTCTTCTCATCCCACAAATGTGCTCATGAGCAAACTTTCTTTTTCAAATTAGTCTAGGTATATTGCAGGCCTGGCTTGCATTAATCCCCATATCCCATTATCATGCTTATTTATTTATCATAGAAAGTAAATGGAGGGGAACTCTTTGCCTCATGAAATTTCATCTGGCATTTCATTGCTGTAATCCGGCGTGGTTTATATGATCGTTTCAACCGTATTCAAACAACTGTATTTTGGTTGCAATCATCTCTTGTGTATACACATTCTGACATTTTTATCCCAGCAAAATTTTATGCTTAAACAACTTTTTTTCTTTCATGACCAAAGTAATGCTTAGTGGGAAAAATGCAGTGTCAATGGTACTAATTTTGGTATGGAGTTGTCACCAGAAGAGGAGAGAGAGAGAGACAGACAGAGACGGAGAGACTACTGGAACTGAGTGACACAATTGATATTTATAGTAAAAAAAAAAACAGACTGAAGATAAAGTGGAGGTGTTGTATGACTGCATGGAAACTGTGTTTTTATGTAATTTGCCCTGTGTGGGACTACGCACTCTGAAGGTCATGTTAAATTACACTCATGACTTCTCATACTGTCCGTCTGAATACCTGGATTCTCCCTCTCTCTGAAGCGCTCCATTTTAGCGCCTGTCACTTTAAGACCCCCTTCTGAAAAAGCCCAGTCTTCTCTGATTGGTCAGTGTTCCCGGGTCTTCCACATCTGCTCTCTCTGAGTCTCTGCACCGTCATTACAGCCGGGGAATGACTGTAACGGCACTGTAGCAGCACTTTCTATCTATACATACAGTTTAGTATAGTTGTGACATGACAACATTTTGGGAAAAACGCTTTGATTTTTTTGCTGAGAGTTAGCTACATGAGAAGATTGATACCACTGTCAAACATGACAATGATATCCATCTTCTCAACTAACTCTTGGCAAAAAAGTGTATTTTCCAAAATGTTGAACTATTTCTGTAAAGATGTGGAGGGGCGTAGCACAACATTCTGGGCCCTGTAGAAAGGCATTTTCTATGGGCCCCTCCCCGCATCCACAGCTATTCATTCTAGCATCTTTTTGGGCCCTCCTCACGTGAGTACCCTGGGTACTCAGTCCCCTTTTTCCCCCCAGTCCGACGCCCCTGAAGATGTGATGGAGTAATGCAATCTATGGTGCTCAGTCATAAACTTTAACCTAACAATCAGATATGATGATATGACTAAGCCTTCTAGTGCAACTATCACAACTCTGCATGACTGAGAAATTGCATACACTTGATGAGCACGAATTCTCCCTGAGAGCTGTAGATGCCATCACCAACCACAGAAGGAAAAAAAACAAGCAGCAGTGCAATCTGATAGGACAAAATCTAGTGACATAAATGTCATTTTTCCACTATCCTGCCATGTCATGCGGTTTGGATAGCATTATGTAGGCCAGCAGTAATTATGCTATATTAAGAGTGTGTGTGTGTGTGTGTGTGTGTGTGTGTGTGTGTGTGTGTGTGTGTGTGTGTGTGTGTGTGTGTGTGTGTGTGTGTGTGTGTGTGTGTGTTAAGAATGTATCCGCCCCTCTTCTGTCACAACCAACAGATTTATATAGTGTATGGAGAGTAAAATAACTGTTATCTCAGTCTGGTTCACTGACAGAGAGGCCATAATGACTTGAGTATCACTTTATCCATGTCGTGACACCACAATAATAAATCTTATTAAATGGCAGAATCAAAAAGTGCCTCATTATGATGATGATGATAATAATAGAGCACAGCACAACATGTGGAGGGGAAAAAGTAAACAGATAAACCAATGTTTTTTTGCTGACTTACTGTTATGTACTTTTCATGTTCTTTCTGACTGGAATTGCTATTTGCACAGGTCATTGTGGTTTTAATGACGTTGAACACCTATTTAGAAAAAAACAGTAGGCATACAAATGAGCGAAACTTCTGGTTTTATGTGTCAGCTTTATTTCATGGTAACGTGGTTGAAAGCAGATACCAATTTGAAAATAAACAATATGGCAAATTCGAATTCTGGTCCAAAGCTTTAACATTGATGGTATGAGATGCCATACAGCTTTGTATGCACAAATCAAACCCGGACGACAAAAACAAAAGCAATAATTTTGGTTTGGTAAATTCTTATGATGAAAAGATTGCTGTCTGGCAGCCGAGTCAAGTCTAAGTCACAAGTGCATCTTACTGGAATTCTTTCCATACTTCCATCTGTATTACAGTTCAATAATAATGAAACCTTTTCATCAAGAAAACCAGGCATGATGTTAAATGTGAGGGATTGATTTTCTTGAGCATGTTTCTGTTCTACAGACCCCACACTGAAACCAGTTGCTTCCTTGAAATTCAATTTTTTTAAAAAGATTAAAATATGTAAAAGCTACTGGTAGGCTGCACTTGTAATGTTTAGTTCAATACACTCTGGCTTTTGCTGCTACAGGCTTATTGGCCTGGTATGCTAGTATTCTATGGTGGCTAAAGTTAGCAAATATTAGCTAACTTTAGCTAAACATAGTTGTGTAACTGAGTTCGCTGACTTTCTGTACTGGTGCTACTTGCAACGCTAATGTTAGCCACCATGAGCTACTGTTCACACCGATGAAATGATAAACATTTAGTCATTTGACTTAGTCATCACACAGAGTATTAGGGAGGAGCGTTTCAGTCTGATTCAAACGTACGTCCTTCCAGTCATCCGTTCCCCTGACCTCCAGGCGACGCCGCCTCATGTTTTTACCTCCGCTATGGGAAAGTCTGCCTTGATGGAGCTCATATCAGTGTCTAATACCCTATAGAACACCGGGAGATTCTCCTAAGCTACAGTCTGGTACACTCAAAGCTCCGAGACTGTCTGCTGATTAGAACAAGAGCTGCCAAGGAGCCTCCTGATTGGCCGCAGGGCAGGGATTGGAAATGAGGAGATGTTTACTTTAGCTCTGGGGGATTTAATCGGTGCGTCTCACCTGCACGGGGAGCAAGTGTGTGTGTGTGTGTGTGTCTGTGTGTGTGTGTTTGGCTGGCAGGCTTGGCCAGCTTTGCGTGGGGTTCATGGCCAACGTAGGGCTCAGACGTGGAGCTGGTGTCTTGGTTCTGGCAGATGAAGAGGCTGTCTGGTCAGACTGTTGATCCTGAGAACGGTGCCGTTAATCGCAGCTTTGAAACTGCAAGTCAACAAAAACTTCCCAAACGATATATTGAGTTTAAATGTCAAGCCTTTGTAAATAGGTAGACTTGACTTTGTTTTATAGTTATGCATTCATCACTTTGACATCATCAGTTTAACATCATCAGCATACATGTTTTGTAACTTGAGGTATAATATGTGTTACGAACATGTTAAACCAACCGGGCTCGTTAAACCCCCAAAGACCACCGCTACTAAAGGTTAGCCTAGCCGGTTTCCTACTTCTGGAGGGTTTTGCGTGGTGTCACTGACTCACCTCAGACTCTGCATAATTCGCATTCGGACGACGACAACGACGATGGCTGCCTCTGGGACCACAGCCGCTCGAGTGCTTAATTGGCTCCGTTCCATTGGTGTCCTCGCCGGGCGCCCCGCTCCTCCTTGGTTGTAGCAGTTCAGATGTTTATAGGTGTATGTACAAAAGTTTGGAGTAAAGGGAAACAAGAAAGTATTTAGGTCCTTTTGTCTTCAGTAGTGTTCTTCATCTAGGCGCGGCCTTTTTCTGCCTCACCTCCAGCTGGAAGCAACCTTTTCCAAAACCACAATCCCCGCACACACCTGTGACTCGAGGTTAAATCACCACACAACCACTTCCCCCTCATGTCACGTCAGTCTGACCCTGCCTACCACCTGAAAGACCCAGATCAATATCACAACATACAGTATGTCATTTTTTTATGTAATGCTTCTAGGTTACATCTTTATAAAACAGCATTTTGATTAAGTATCAGGTCAGATATGTCGACCATACTATTCCATATGATTGAAGATGATTTTCACTTCTCACCTAAAGGCAAATTTATGCTTCTGCGTTAAATCGAGAGATTGGAGATACCAACCCTACGCCGTAGCCTGACGTGCACCTCTAAAAAACTCTGACTACGCGTCGTGGTGACGCACCTCGCTCGGCCGTGGCTTAGTTGCGTTGCATTTCCCCCGACTCATTTCCTGGTTCTCCTTCTCAATAAACAACATGAAATCAAGGAGAGGGCTAACTTTTCCTGCTGCAGATTTCCCACCGTGGTCAAAAAGCACAGGGGAGACACTTTGTTTCTCTTACTATGCCTCTAGAGTCGCTACTCGCTCCGAAGCAAATCACAGTCACTCTCTCACTCGCTCTACCACACACTCCCCACGCACACACAGACATGCCGCCCCTGCTATCCTCTTAAAGAGTGTGACGCACAAGTACAAACTAGAGCTGGGCAATATATCGATATCGTGATATGAGACTAGATATCGTCTTAGATTTGGGATATCGTCATATCGTAATATGGCATAAGTGTTGTCTTTTACTGGTTTTAAAGGCTGCATTACAGTAAATGTATTTTTCTGAACTTACCAGACTGTAATTATTTGCCTTTACCACTTACTCATTATATCCACATTAGTGGTGATTATTTATCTCATTGTGTAAATATTTTGCGAAATAGTCAACACTACAATATCGTTGCGGTATCGATATTGAGGGATTTGGTGAAAAATATTGTGATATTTGATTTTGTCCATAACGCCCAGCCCTAGTATTAACTTCAGGCCACTTACGTAGGCTGTGGCGAAAGCTCTGCGTGGAGCCTCCGCAGGACCATAAATCGGGCTTAAGTGTTACAAATTCTGACACTGATTGAAAATGACTGTTTCAAGCTTGTCCCTTGCTCTATGTTGTCAACAAACTGAACATGTCTCATATTAACCCCAAGACCTTTAAACCAGTCCCGCCATGCTAAGTCTTGGAAACCTGCCTCATCTGGTAACACCTTCCGTTGGCTCTGCTCCCACTGGGTGCTGTGTGACGTGGTCTGTCAGGCCATGGGGTGACCAGGTTTACAGGTGTAGTTTACGGTACAAGGCATTACATGACTCACCCACACGCCATAGCATTATGTGAGGTTTAGGTAAGGGTTAGGTAAGTGGATGAGAGTCTGGTGAGAGCAGGAGTCTGGGGATTAGCTTTAAAGCCACTATAACTAGCCCTACACGCACGCACACACACACACACACACACACACACACACACACACACACACACACACACACCTGTGCTGAAAGGATTTTTGCTTCATCTATTCAGGAGTCCTCTGTTATTCTGGACAAAGTTTGCTTTGCATAACAATCCTCTGTATTTATCCCACAGAGAGCACACACACTCCTCTCATAAACATCCTGATGACTCATGAATGACCTCCAGTTCCTGTAAATCAGTGCAGGAGATTACTGTAGTTCACTAACTTCTAGTACATATTACACATGAAAGGGATCAGCAGAAATATTGGTGCGTTTTGTTAAAAAGCAAGCCAACATGACACTGTTCCAGGAGCTATAATTTGACTTTTTATATATATAAACAATATCCAATTCTGAACTCTTTACTGCTGCTATGAAACTAGGAATATTTGGACACTGAAGTTCTACCCAACACAATCATCAACAGCTAATGTATTGTTCTTCTTTCAGTCACAAAGTAATCAAATAAATGTAGATTTTACACAATGTACAATGTGTCAAAATATTTACTTTGTCCTGAAGTATAAGAAACCGTTGCTGATGGAAAAGAGTGAGTGAGGGAAGGCAGGAAATGAGTAGAAATTGGAGCTTTGCCTTTGAACTCAGGCAGGGCATGGCTGCACAAGTAGCAGCAAGAGCATTTTGTCACTGAAAAACCATACAGTACCATCAGTAAACTAACTTTATTGTTCTTTTGGTGCTTTGCTGGGATTGGGGAGAGTAGGAAATTCCACTTATTACTACTGGGAAAATGTAAGTCAGCGCTCCAAGAGTCAAGATTTCTCAGGACTGTATTTTTTTCCTAGCTGCAGCTATCTGCCAGCGCTATACATATTACCTAGCACTACCACCTTTTTTACAATGTATCAAAACACACTTGGAGGGGCAAACTGTCCAAGAGAGTCCAGCTGCGGACCTCACATCTGGGGAACCAGGTCTGCCAGCCAATGGAAAGAAAGGGACCCCAGAATTGAGATCTGTCAAGTAAAAAAAATGAGATAAATCCTTTCTTGTAGTGTGTTTGTGAAAGAAACGCTCTGCTAAATTAGCTAAATAAAAACATGGCCAATCTGTTTGGATAAAGTGTAGGCCTAGTTGATGTTAGCCTAGAAGCTAACGGGTCTATAAAGATTCAAAAATAATATATCCTCTGGAACAGAGACTTGGGCCTGAACCAATACTACCTTCAAAATGTATTCATAAAAATAATAAAAAGATGTCCTGCATTCCTGGAAGTTTTTAGGATGAAGGTAAAAGTACCCTCACTTCAGTAACAACACGCTACACTGCATACAACAAGCTAATATGACGCATTAGCTGACTAACGTTTAATGTTAGCATTATTGTTTTCAACACCTTGCAAATATTAAATGCGTTAGTTCCAAAAATCATTATGAAAGACTGAAGATAACGTCATTGCTCGTTATTACACAGCTTTGTTGAATACACAAATATGATTGGTCAGTCATGGCATTCTGCAGTTTATTTTCGTATAGCAGACGGTTGCCATTGGCAGAGTTCTGATCATAACTCTGGGTGACCATTCTTAAATCAATAAAATCCTTTTTAAATATGTGTGCTCATATGGAGCTCATACTGTTGATCAGTGGATCACAAATTAAGAGAAAGGAGGGAGGAAATGGGGAGAGACGACGCTAAAGGCTACAGTGCAAACAGAGCATTTGTTAGCTTCATGGTTAGCTCACACTCACTGGGTCGACCTGGCTCCCGTGGGAGAGCCATGCTCATCAGTGGTAACTTTAGGGGTCCCGAGTGTTATGCCAGCGTTATCAGCAGGTAACCTCTGAATGAGCACTGATCTCCCGCAGAAGCCCGGCTCAAGCAGCGTGCAGTGCTTTAGCGGCGGCAATTCACCGGCGATCAGCCAGCCAGTGAGACATGAACGCGAAGGGAGGGGCCAACAGTTTCAATAAACCCTTCTCATTCCCAGGTCGTCCAGTAGCGTCGTCAATAAAATGTTTTTTTTGTGTCAAACTACTGATTTCTTTAGTAAGTAGCCGTGTGATAAGTGGGCTAATCTAGATCGAGTTGGTCATCATTGCGAATTGAACCCCTTTGATTGTCCTGCATCACCCTGTCTGGGTTCTAATTCATAATAATGACCGTCTCGCTTTCCATCATCAAATATATAGAACTCACTTCCTGTGTGGCTTTCTTACAGATTGGATTTTATTTCACCAGCAAACACTCCTAGTGACGATTAGCTTTAGCGCTATCGATTCCACAATAAGCTAACGGTCAGTAGAAGTGGAACCCACAGAAGTTGTAATTACAGCCTATAAGTTGGGAATTTCCAACTATGAAGGGAACATAATGCTTATGTCCAGTGGGGGTGAGGATGCAGGAGATTTGCTGGGGAGTTCAGGTTTCTCTGGACGGTTTTTATTTGACTCTCATTTTTGATTCACCACTTCCTGTGGTGCAGACTTTCCACCATACTGACAGCAGGATTTCATTTGGGTAAATGTCCAGCCTGGTTGTAGCTTTACTTTGTAATTCAGTGTGACAAGCTGGTTTTGTTTTGTCTTTTTTTGGGAGATTTTTGACAAAATAATATAGGGTTATTTTTTTTTTCCATCACAAGCCTGTAACAGTGGAGTTCACGAAAAAGGACATCTGTCAAACCAATCAGCAATACGTTCTAAAACAACACCATTCAATGCAGAATATGTCACACACAAGAAAATAAAGAGAAATGAAATAACATACTTTTAGATAAAAAATGGGTTAACTCTTGGCCTCACTCTACCAGTTGGTAGCACTCCTTTTTAATTTAATTTCCTAATATTTCAGTCATAACTTTGCAGTTCAACAGGGAGGATTAGTGTAAAACTTTATGTGTCCGCCTGGGTGGTTTTGCTGCACGCAGAAAAGAGTCAGAGGAAAGAAAATTGGACACACATATTACGATGTGGGAGTTTCATAAAACATATATTGACTGAGCTCCTAAGTCAAATTAACAACCAAGCCTGGGACAATCTAATGTCCAAACCCTCCGAGCTCTCTGCTGTGGCGTCAGGGTCATCCTGGGTCTGTCGGTGGGGGGAACAGAGTTTAGAATAAGGCTGACTGGGCGAGTGACCACAAACACAGCTCTCCCTGTGAAATTCCACTGTCAATAGGGGCTTTTTCCAGGCCCGGTGCACCACAACCCTCCGGAGACCCTGTGTTTGCAGAGACAGAGTTGTACTGCTTGAAAAGTTCCCTGTCCGAGTACTGAGAAGATGAGATTAGTTGTTACAAAATGTGCGACATGACAGTAACAATGGGCAGTATTTTCACAGTACTGTACCAGAAAGAAAATGCCTCTAATGGCTATTTACTATGACGAAAATAAAAAAGCACATTGGCTCCAAAAACCTGATGTCTGATAACCTGTACCTGCCTTACAGACAGGAAATGTTGGCTTTACCAGTTGTTTACTCCACAGCGTTGCGGAGTAAGGTCACTCCGCACATACATTCTGGGATAGGAGGAAAAAAAAACACTCTGGGTTGTTTGCATTTCTTTAAACCAATCACAATCGTCTTGGGCGGATAAATTAGCTGGATACATGGTTAAACGTCATTTGCTCTTACCAGTGTATCACCGTGTGTCCATAGCTATCCCCACAAATCGGTCCCAAAAACATCCCAGTTAGATAGTAAATGCCGTAAACGTATTCTTTGTAAATCTTAACAATCCTTGCCCGAAAGAACCAAGCAGGCCTGCCTTTGTTGCACGATCTAAATTTTCTTCAAAACTTGCCACTTTCGGCATGTATCTTGCTAGCTGGAAGTTTGTTTTTTTTCCCCCCCGAGGCGAACGGAGTTTGAGAACGGCAGCACACACAGAGCGGAAGGTGAGGGACAAAACCTGCACGATGGATATCTGCCGGATGCCACGTAATTATCCTGGAAATGTACTTCCGTCGATCCAGACTAACTTCCCACCAATGCTGTTCGATTGACAGGTGGCTGCTGGGAAATGCAGTGCTGAAACATTACTTGATGTGAGGCCTCCGCATTAGGATGGGGACGTCGCAGATTAAAACTAATGTGAATGTTGAGGGTTGTTGAATCCTGTGCATGAGCACCACATGCAGCCCACAGCTTTCAAACCCATTTATGTGCCCATAAAGCCAACTTTAACTGCAACTACCATATCCACATCCTTATTTTGACGGGGTCAAAGGGCATTTTGGGTAATGTAGGAGTCATTTTCTGAGCTCATGTGCTATAATTCACTTAAAGTGCTCATATTATGCTTTTTGCCCTTTCTTTTATTGTATTATATATCTTTTATTTGCACGTTATAGGTTTACAAAGTGAAAAAGCCCAAAGTCCACCCCAAAGGGACTTACCATCTCCAACAGAAAACACTGTTCACAAACTGCTCCAAACAGCTCTATTGTAGTCCAGCCTTTACTTCAGAGACAACCGTGCGTCACTTTATAACACACGTTATAATGCTCGCCTAGCTGCTAGCATGGCACGTCATACTCTGCTTCTGACTGGCTAGTAGTCCTAGGTACTGCGCATGTGCGACTCCCAACAAAGATGGAACAGAAGTGCGATGCCTCACTCTGTAGCTAAAACAGAGGGCTCAGCACACAGGGTAAAAAGAGGAGCTGCAGCAATGTGCAGTACCACAAAAATATGGTGTTTTCTGAAAATTAAACCATGTAAACCTATTCTGATATAACCTCTAAATACAATTATGAACCTTAAAATGAGCAGAATAAGCCCTGTAGTTAAAATGTGTCTTTATGAAAAACAACTTGATCCTGTGGTCCAAATTTTCAACCTCTCAGGTTGGGCAACACTGCTGTCAAGAAACACACGTACTGTAATTCATCTGTTTTATGACTCAACATGTCACAGGCTAAAACCAAAAAAAGGCCGTGTGTGTTCATCTCCCTGCCTACACTCAGTTCACTCAAGTATTTACACGAGAGCAGAGCACCATCTTGTGGTGAAGATGAATATCTTTGTCTTGCATGGAGACTTGCAGCAGAATAAATAACAAAACTGAAGTTATTGTCTTTGGCCCTTCAAAATCCAAAACTGCCATCCCTGCCGACCTTGGTCCCCTTGCCCCCCTATGTTAAACCCCATGCACGTAACTTGGGTGTTATTTTTGACTCCCATCTTAACCTAGAGAAACAAATATCATCTGTTGTAAAGACCAGTTTTCACCACTTAAGAATAATTTCCAAACTCAAGTCTGTTCTGTCATACAATGATCTAGGGAAAAGAGTCATCCATGCCTTCATAACCTCCCGCCTAAGACTATTGTAACTCTCTCTACTTTGGTCTCCCTCTGACTCTGGTGGCATGGCTTCAGATGGTCCAAAATGCAGTGGCTAGGCTGCTCACGAACACAAAAATCTTGTCACGCCCTGGCCCCCAGCTAGATAGCAGATATCATTCATCCCCACGTAGCTCCCAGGTCCCCCAGATCCTCCAGCCAAGGCCTCCTCCAATGTCCCACGATCCCGGCTTAAGCAAAAAAGCTGACAGAGCCTTTTCTGTTGCTGGCCCTCAGCTGTGGAAACGACTGCCACCTGACATCAGAAATGCCCCTTCAATAGTGATATTCAAAGCCAGGCTCAAAACTCACCTTTTTACATTGGCCTTCCCGGCATCTTAATTGTCTTATCCTGCTAGGTTTGTAATTGTTTGTCTTTTGATGTCCTTTTAGCCTAAATCACTGATTTGTAAGTGTATTTTATTTTATTACCCTGTGGCTAATGCGCTATGTACAGCACGAGCTGTTTTTAAATGTGCTATAGAAATAAACTTTACTGACTTACTTTCAACCAATCTTACAATTCAACCAACAGAATGAGATTTTTGCCACTTTTTTAAAAACTTATTTCAGACTCCTTTGCTCAGGAAGAAGGAGAATTACTACGAGACCATCCGTTTTTCACACTCAATTTTATTCAACAGTTTAAAAAGATGATTGAAAACAAAATCAGCGTACAAATGAACACACCGAGTGTACAATAAATTGTTGGTGTCATTCATCATCGAGGAATCTCCATGTCACGACTAATATACAGACACATTTGAATGGACATTTTGAAAAACAAATGTTTGAGATTTCTCTTTAGTGAGCGCTCTATGGCTTGTTTTCTGTGTGAAAGCTTTATTTAACTGCAATACCCTCTGGGAAAATGAGTTCTTGAAGAAGAGCAGGGATGTATGGAGTGGTACTGGTTGTCACGCAAGTATAAAATAAATATCCCCCGGCCTATTATGGCTTTTATCACCAGCTTAAAAACCGACTTCAAAACGCAAGTCGCTTCCACCCGTGTGTAACATTACAAAAAGTCAAGTTTTACATGTGTTCAGAAGTGTAGACATGTGCAAACGTTCTAATGAGGGCAGGACAAAGTGTGTCATTTTGATTGGTGTCGGTTTGCATTGCTCCCGACTTTGGAAAACACTAGAATACCAAAACTGATGTATGAGTGGGAGAAATAAGCAAACTGCATCCAATGAGGAAGATGCGGGGAAATGAGCAGAAGCTCTGCAAAAAGCTAGTTTGTGGACTTTGAGTTTTTTTTATTTATTTTTTTTGTCAAAATCTTTGAGGTGCTTTGTTTTTCATACATTATTGTCTCCTCCAAATGCCTGAAATTTTAATAAAGTGCCCTTGAGCACAATTTTTACCACCTTTCCTAGCCACTAGTCCCGAAAAAAAGAATGTGGGTGCTAAACTTCTTGTGAATCTTCACAATTTTCCCTTTTAGTCTTTACCACAACAAGAGGCGGAACTTGCAGGCTGTGCCAGGCAGTGGGCTTAAACTTTAACTTAGAAAAAAGAAAAAATGATATAACTGAGGTGGAATTGCTGGAGACACACTAGAGTGCAATTCATAGCTTTAGGCGAGCTAAATCAACACACAAGTGCTATGGTGTATCCTTAGCTTAGAAGGCTGGCAAATGAATAGATAAGATAAGAAACGACCATCTTAGATGTGCTATGCTAAAAGCAGCACTGTAGCCCTTGAGGCCTCTTTTCACAAGTGAGAAAGTACTTTGAGTTCCAGCTGGCTACTTCCGATATCATTTTGATCATCATCATTTGCTACGGTTTTCTTAAGCTGACTGTTCACGGTGGAGACATCTCATCTATTTAATAACACATTAAAAGGGAAATTATTGTGCGTTTGTATGCCCTTCCCCCTATAAAATCGGAGATCTCTCTTTCGCTCTCTCAACATGGAGTGGCATACAGGTATAGAATTGCCGAGACGTGCAGGGCAGCTTGCTAAATGGACACAGGGAGAGGAAAAGTTGCGTAGGCGTCTTTTTTTTATTTTTAATGTTTAGATATTTACTCCGCGAACGATGAGAGCCCATCTGAAGACGACAGCTTGGATATACATTTCAAAAGTGACAAACGTGACCGTTTTTGACAAGAGGCATCGGATTATCTGACACAGGCGTCAGATTACAGCAGGCTCGCACCTGCAGATTGACCTTTCTTTAACAATGCTCTATGAAATCTGTAGAGTCCGAAAATACAAAACTAAAATGATATGAGGTCTATGTCTATTGTATTGCACATACAGAGGAAAAAATGCTTATTCAAGTTTGCATACAATTAGATTAGGAAATATTCCCAGGGGGAAAAAAAAAAAACATTGGTAAAAGGAAAGCAAATGAAAAGGTTGATTGTGATTAGCTTCAAGGCTGAAACTGGATAGAAAAGAGACCCCAAAAAAAGGTTGTTTGTATTTAAACATTTTCATTGATGGGGTGAGCCGTTCCACTCTGATGGTTTTTATTTTATTCTCTCTAAGACAGGAGCAATGATTCTTAACCCTTACGTGCCTGAATATCTATTCTGGGATGTAACCCAAATTGACACCAACATGACCTGGAAGTGACAGTCAGGCCAAGAAGCCGAGTAGGGACTTTCACATCTTTGCTGCTCTACTCGTTGGGAATACACGTGGTTAGAATTATCCTCTTTGAAATTTCTAGTAGGTGAGTAACCGTGTTTTCGGTTTGCTTGTCCGTTTTTGTCAAGGAGGATTACGAAAAAAAAAAAACCCCACTATACTTGGCCCGATTTCCATGAAACTTGTCGGAAGGGTGTCGCACGAACCAAGGAAGAACCAATTACATTTTGGAGCGGATCCGAATCACAGACCACATAACACAAATGGATGGACACGTGGTGTTGGAATGATAGGTGAAAAGTAGTTCCCAAAAATTCCCGCGGAAAAAACGCCCTCTCAAATCCTAACGTACGGCAGGCCGTTCTTGTTTGCGTTCTCCGGGGTGCCCTTATACATTTGTTTTGAAAAAGATTCACAAACCAATATAAAACTCAAGTGTCCAATATTTAGGGAGGCTGTACTCTGTATTCAGAAGGGGAAAAAAAAGTCTGCTTCCACATGGTTCTCGCAGACCGTTCCCCCGACTCGGCAAATACAGATGCTTTGTCACGGCCCTCGCGTCGGATACCCACGCACAAGGCACTCACGGCTGGACGGCTGGACGGACACACACACACACACACACACACACACACACACACACACACACACACACACACACACACACACACACACACACACACACACACACACACACACACACACACCTGCTCAGGACGCATTTTCTGCGCTATTTCTTTCCATAGAAGATGTTTCGTTTACGGTTATTGTAGTGTTCAGAACACTGAGTACAGCCCCTTTTGAAGAAAGAAATTTTTTTTTCTCAAATTCTGTCATTTTGCAGCTAAATATTCAGGTCAAAAAGTCTAGTTGCTCAAGTTGGATAAATTCAGACACCAAAATTTAAACTGGAACATTCACGCTATGCCTGAGCCTGAATGGAACCGATCAAACTCTGTCCTATCAGGTTACTTTCTTTCAGTCCTGTGAGCCAAGTTCAAACGGAACTGTATACCGTGTACACTTGAATTGTATATCTGGATATGTCAAACCCCACCCCAAAAAAAAAAAAAAAAAAATTTGTGATCGGTGTCATGTTGCTTTATGTGCCAACACACTGCTCAGAAAAGCTGCCATGTAGTCTGGCATAGAACTGAAATCATTGTGATTTCAGAGTTCAGATAAATGGCATGCTAGGATTTGCTTACATATGATCCATGGGAGCAAGAAACAAAATGCAGCTGGGATTGATATTCACAGTGCTTAGACAAAAATGGGATGGGTCACATTTGATGGGGAAATATCGGAGCTGCAGCGTGAATGTAGCCACAGCGTTTTACCACGCACACCGTCAGGCCTAATGGGAACTTAGCAGCATAAATTCAAGGCAATTTTTTGTGTTTGTGGCTGACGCGTTTCACTGTGGTTGGTGACAAACCTGGTGGAACGACTCAAAACAATGACGTTTACTGTGCAACAATGGTCAGAGTCACCGCAGCTGTACTTCTATATACACAGTCTAAAGGCAGGTCGTGCTCAGAGTCAACCTGAGAAACAGGCTAAATGGCTAGTTCAAAGACTGAATGTTTCTTGACCTGTTCTGTACGAGATTATTCTTTCATCTAGGCAATTTTACATGCCCCCACTTCCCTACCTGGAGAAGTCACCTTACTAAAAATTACCCGGAGGAGCCGGATGCAAAAACGCAAATGTCCGAATCAGTTGGACCGGACGTTAAACCAACTTTACATTGCCAGCTCCCTCGCACAAAGTCTGTGTAATGTCCAACCTCCACTCCAGCGAGTGGCAGTGTTAATGACATTTCTATCATGGGGCTTGCGCAAAACTGGAAGAAAAGAAACTGTTCAGCTGGTGTGTGTTAGGGCCGACTCCTTAGTCATCAGACAAATTCAGGGGACGGCAAGAGACTCAGCATTTTACTCAGCAGCAACTCAGCTCATCGTTTTGGTTCACCGCTCCATATAGACTCATAATGGCTCTCAATCGCACATATGAAACAATAGGCAGCCATTTGTGGCAAACAAGCTCACACAAGCCGTCTGAATGCTGGTGTAGAAAGTCAAACACAGAGCGAACAAATTTGACAGTGTTTTTTTTTTTTTAAGTTATTGGACCACATCGAGCATAAAAAGGTGAATGAATACTGGATTTACATTCATCAGGTGGTGAAAACAAAGGGACAACAAGGCCTGAGCAACTGAACCGACTACATCATGGCTGTGTTGCTGCCCCCTAGTGGTCGGGGGGGGGGTTATAAAGTGGTCAATAATGCAGCTTTTAAGACAATAATTTGGGATTAATTCGATACAATATGATATGACTGACTGCAAAGCTATGACCGGAAAAACAGTCTTGTCTCTGTGAGCTACGTTAAAGTGAAATTATATGGGCCAGATACATCATAATTTTGCCCAAACACACACAAGCACCCACACACCAAATATTTGTCCACAAGATTCATGAAATCATCATTTAAAAAAAAAAAAAAAAGGCAGCAGTCATAGCTTGGATCGATGTAAGAGTTCCTGAATCTAAAAAAAAAAAATACAGAAGGCTTAGCCTAGCGGTACAACTAGCGTCTGCAGGACATTAAACCCTTTTTTGTTTTATCTTGTAGAAGGCACACAAACTACCACAAAAAGTATAGTAATAATCTTCAAATGTGCAAAAAAAGCTCAGTTTACAATATTTCCTCGATAAAGAGAAAGAATGTGGGTGGGAGAGAAAAGAGAACAAAAAAAAAAAAAAAAAGTTCCGTAGCTCACTCTCTGCCTCCCCCCTCCTCTTTCTGTGGAGGAGAAAGGGACTGCGGTGCAGAGTCCGTGTGCGTCACAGTAGAAATGTGCTTTAGAACAAACCCAAAACACCTCTGCATTTCTTCCATTGGCACTTCAGTTAGTGTTAGTGCAGATTACAAAAAAAAAAAAAAGGGGCAGAGGCAAGTCCGCGTGTGCAGCAGCATGATGTGCACATTTTTTGTCTGTGGTTGACAAGTTCTGCTTTTACTTGGAGATAAGGGGACGAGGATCTTCAGAGTTGGTGTGGTGAATGGATTCACTTAAGAGAACAAGCCAGCAGACCCCGAGAGTGATACAATGACACGTAGTAGGTGAAAGAAAGCAGCACTTTTGAGTTTCTCCCTCATTTTTTTTTTTTTTTTACTACAAAAGTAGTGTTGTACCTCCACAGTACGATTTCATTTCAATAACAGAAACTGTTCTCAGAAAGCGTAAGTTATCCAGAAAAAAGGACCTTTAAGTGTCTGCCTGCCACCCACCTCACTACCCTCCCTCCCTCCCTCCATCCATCCATCCATCTATCTATCTATCCTCTGGGTCCTCGGGTAATTCAGGCGCAGGCGAGGAGGCGGTGGTTGACAGCTTCGGGGCTCGGAGGGCCTGCGGGTTGACGATGACCTGGATGACAAAGTCCTTCTGGATCTTGGTGTCCTGCAGCCGCGTCTTGTCGGTGAGCAGCTTCCCGGAGAAGAACCAGCGCTGGTGGGCGCCGTCGATGTCCTCCTGGGCCTGCAGCTGCTTCTTCAGGAGCCCTATGGTGTCCCCCATGCTGGCGCTGAGGCGCAGGTCCGTGCCCGTGGACAGTCGTACCTACGGCCAACCAGAACGTGTGAATAATAAACACATAGGCAAAAAGAGACAAGTGAAATGTGTCTTTGAAGAAGTAATACGATGATTTTCTTTAATAGATTATTTCCCCTACAGTCGTTATTTATTTCAATTTTTGTACCAACGATTGACCTACATGTTTTCTGTTTATATGGTTCTGCCGACTACACATCATATCCGTTTCCAGCTAAACAGAGCGAAAGCACTTTACGAATGAAATAAATGTCAGACTGACTTGACTTGTGACGTGCATTCTTTTTTAGAAAATTAGATTTTAGAAGTGTCTCGATGTATTGTCTCTAGAAGTGTATTATTCAACTTTTGTTTTTGTTAAAAGAAGGAAAAGAAAATGGCAATACGTATATTGAATCGGCAGCCATGCGTTGTGACAGAATCAAAATGGGGACCAAGTTTATCGTCCCGGTCCTAGTTCTTAGATGATACAGGGACATATAGGACAGCCAAAACATGAGTATAATTGGTGGGTTACCTTTTAATAAACATGTTGACATATTTCAACAATTATATTGCATTTGTTGGAAGCGTGGGCAAAGATAATTCAAAGACAAGACACACAACTCCCAATAAATTGAGAAAAAAACAAAACAACCAAGTAGGTCCTTTGAGCTAGTTAATGGAGTACCTTGAGCTGGAACTCTTGGTGGCTAAGATGATAGGTTTCACTGGTAATTCCGTGGTATGGACTGGTCTGGACGTTGTTCGTGGTAACATTTGGTATGATGGTCAATATTAAAGTGGATACTGGTCGTTTTTTTTGTTACAAATCTTTTTTTTGATTTTCGTTTCAATTACTTCTGTCTCTGTGCGTAACAGGGTTTTTCCTGCCTGCCTCTACGACGTGCAACGTTGAACAGCCAGTCCCAAGCATTAGTAGATCTTGGTAGAAGCATGCTGCGTGCTTATTGGCTCACTGACTACGTTTACATGCACAGAAATATTCAAGATTTTGCCCTAATGTTATATTCTGACTGAGCTGTTTATATGGCTAATGAAAGTAAGTATACCACTAATATTCACGTTTACGTGTAGCCGTGCAAAATAGGATTTTTTCAAAGTTTACCAGCGGTGGTTGTTGGAGCGTGTGAACACGGCGTCCCTCTTTCAATTCCTTCAACCAGCTTCTCGAAAAGGTTGGCGTAGCGATGTGCGCGAATATCTAAAAACGTGTTTATGTCCAAGTCTTTGATAATGTTTAAAAGTAGCGGTTTTTCTCCTTATCGGGTTTGCAGCCTCGCAAACTGTTGGCTGGTTGGTCTGTGTACAGCAACCAAAGTGATGCACAGAGCTGACCATAAGCCGTAAACAGGCAAGAGGCCGTAAACTGCGGTGAAAAACCCAGATTGAGACGCATATTCCGAATGCTCTGTATACAGTACATGTCCAAAGAATGCCTCTAAAACCCGAATATCCCACGTCTTAATCGGAAAATGCTATATTCGGAATAATGTCCTATTCGGAATAATAGTGGAATATTGGTGTGCATGTAAACATACTGACTGACGTGGATGAGATTTCCTCCTTAGGTATTGAAATCAGGTATTGAATGACGAGGCACTTTTCGATACTATAGAGGAAATGTGGTCTGTGCCTACAAAGTATTGAATTCGGTACCTGGCCCTACTGCTAGGTGGTTTTGTTATTTTGTTGAGTTTTCTGTCCTTACCATGTGGCAGTGTGATACTGGCTCCGTCCACTATAGCCTGGGCCAGCTCGTGGTCGTTAAACTCCAAGGCCACGGCCGCAGCTTTCAGGGCGTCCCAGATCTCCTTCCGGCCCTCGAAGGCCGGCGCAGTGTCCCAGAACTCGTCCCGCTTGCTCCGTAGCTGGCCCTCGGTCATCGGATAGTCGCTTTTCCACTTGGGACGATCTTTCTTTAGAGGCTCGTTACGTCCTGGGATGGGAAGGAACGGCAAGGGAGGATCGGTACAGGTAGTGAAAAGTTTTAACAATTTATGTTGGTTTGAAATGGTCCACAACAAGCGGGTACAGTCCCCATTTCCTGGAAACTCTTGGGGACAAACTGCACCTTTATGCTCCTATTTAGCCATCATCCTGTTTTTTTTTGTGATCCAATACGTTGAGATAGATAGATAGATAGATAGATAGATAGATAGATAGATTTATTTAATAATATAAAAATGACAACTGCGCAACAGAGAGTTAGTGACATTTACTGACAAACACAGGGAAGTACAGAGCATTAAAAGTGTCCAACATTTACAAGATATAAAGATAAATACGTGATGCTAAAATATTTTCATGTTAAAAAGGTGCTCTAAGCGATGTCATGCGTTTTTTAGGCTACATGTGCGGAAGCACGGAAGGGAGGGAGAGGGGCTGGGATGAGGAGAAGGGAGGGGCGAGCTAGTCTCAGTCAAAGAGCAGTGAAGAAACTATTATTTACAATATTCACATTTAAGAAGTTGGAATCCAAATGTTTCGCATTTTTTCCATTAAAAAAATAAACCGATTAATCGATTATGTAAATGGTTGCTGATTCATTCATTAGTTCGACAACTAATTGTTTAATCTTTACAGCTCTCGATAGGGGATAATATTTTTTTGCAAATCTGTTGGCAATTTATAAGCTTGCACTCATACTCATAACTCAGAAGTTACTTTATCAATATAAACATTTTGGCATCATGAGAAAAAAAAAAAAAAAAAATTACAAAATTCAAATGTTAGTGAAGAAAGCCTGAAAGCACCTTACCAAAGTTGTACATTTCTGCAGTGCCATATTAAAGTGCAGTGTTTTTGTACCCAGAAAAGCACCACACAATGCAAAGAATAGGCAGAATGATTCGTGAATAACACATCGTTCCCATTAATTCATATCCTTTGCTTTCATCTCTTAACATATGATAAACAGAGCCGGCAGAGGAGAGAAACGCTAGCTGTCACCAGAGACAGAACATCCCCCCCAACACTATGTCATCACAATCTAAAATTAGGAGGTCATTCAGGGTTTGCAATATACATGAAGCATGTGGAGCATATATCTGTCTAACCTTACCTGTGTTTCCCACCATGCAATATTAAACCCAAAGCTCACCTAGGCCAGGAGAGCACTTCTATTAGTGGAGGTCTGAGGGTCACGCTCAAAGACAACACGCGGTCAACATTTCTGGTCGCCATTTCTCGTGAAGAAATATTCAGATCCTTTACTTAAGGTGCAGTAGTTAAGCCTTATAAAACTAACTTTCTGTCATATTTGCTGAAACTGACCCTACGTTCCAGTACAACTACATGAAGCAGGTAATAAAAAATTTAAAATCTGGCTCCTCTGGCACCACCTACAGCCTGTAGTGTGATTTGCAAAAATCCACAGCTCTCTGTTCAGATGCACCAATTTTGACCGTTTTGGGCTCTAGCGGAAAGAGGGGAGGGACTGAGACGTTGTCGATGTTCAAATCTTTTGGCTAAGTCCTGGATCTTCACAATCCTACCTACGGCCCCTTTAAGTCAAAGTACTAATACCACACTGTAAAAAAAATACTCTGTTACAAGTAAAAGTCCTGCATTGAAAATGTTACTTAAGTAAAAGTATGTATTATCAGGAAAATGTATTTTAATTATTAGAAGTAAAAGTACTCAATTCAGAAAAATCCTCATATTTTAGGAACTGGAAAAGATCAAAACAGTTTGGTCAATCAACTAAGTGTCTAGTCGGCTAATTATTTCAGATGGACTTGCAGGTCTATAGATTGTTGGGTAGTTTAATTTCTAATAAAACATTTGTGTTTTGCGAGCAAAAATCTTAATGTGTAAAGGAACTAGTAACTAAAGCTGTCAGATGAATGCAGTGGAGTAAAAAGTACAATATTTCTCTCTGAAAAGTAGAAGAAGAAAGTGGCATGAAAACAAAGTACAAGTGGCATTAACAGTAACATGTGTACTTAAGTACAGTACTTGAGTAAATATATTTTGTTACATTCCACCACGGACCGTTTCGCAGTTAAACATCTGAACATTCCCTGGTAATTCTGCAAGCTATGGCCAAAGGACACCACAATTTACCACAACCTGCAATTGTCTGGTGTAACATTTTTCCACTATGGGTAGTACTTTGAAAAGGAACACGCCGACTTATTGGGAATTTAGCTTATTCACCGTAACCCCCAGAGTAAGACAAGTCCATACATACCCTTCTCATCTCCGTGCATGCTGTAAGGCTGTCTGACGGCTCCTGCGGCATCAGCCCATAACAGAACAGGCAGGTGAATGGTTCCAGTAATCCCACTGCTCCAAATAAGTGACAAAATAACGCCAACATGTTCCTATTTACATGTTGTGATTTGTAGAGTCACAGCGTGTACAAAAAACAACATAACATGAGGCACAGCCATCTTCTAACCGTAAACAAACTGGGAACTATATTCTCAGGAGGAAGAATATATATATATAATATATACACGCTGTGACTCTACAAATCACAACATGTAAATAGGAACACGTTGGCGTTATTTTGTCACTTTTGTCACAATTCGGAGCAGTAGGCTAGTTGGAACCAGTTACCTGCAGGATCTGTGCTGGGCTAAGCTAATGCTGGAGCCGTCCAGACAGTTACGCCGCACGGAGATGAGAAGGTTATGTTGTATCGGACTTCTCTCTGGGAAATAGCTACTTTAAATTCCATGCGTCAGCGTGTTCAACTTACAAAAGAGCTTGTGGTACAACGGTGGGTTTTCTTTTTGTTTAAATGGTCGCCAAACTGGCAAATTACTTCAGTTTATGTTTAGGTTACATTTAGTGCTCGTCAAAAATTTCCAATTGCCTGCGAGGCAGAGATGCCAGTCACCGAGGAGTGGAGGGATGGAAAATGGAAGAGGAGTACGAAGGAGACAGAACACATCTAAGAGGTTGCATTTCTTTCAAAGAAATTATTTATAGTGCAGGCGGCTTAGGAGGAGTAATTTGGAGGACATGGGGTGGTGTAGGATTAGCACTTGGTAGAGGAGTAAAGGAAAGGGACTTCCTCGCTAGCGCTCAGCCAAAGTAAGTAGTGGACATGTGGTGTCTATATGGGACACATGGGGTTTGAAGTGCAATATCTATCCTAATGTGGTTCATAGATTAGGCCGGTAACAGTTATTACATAATTGTCTTAACCCTCCTGTTGTCCTCGGGTCAAATTTGACCCATTTTCAAAAAGTTTCTATAATCAGAAAGTTGGGTCTCTTTCAACCAAATTGTCAAAAGAAAATAACGTGGATGGTTCCATACAACCATTACTCTTCACAAGTAAAATAAATGATCAGTTCACTACTTCCATTGAATTTGGGTGTTTTATTCAATCCTATAGCATTTGAAAAATAAAATTAAAACAAGTGTTGAAAAAAAGTGACAGAAATGTTGGAAAAAGCTCAAAAAACGCAGAAATAAAAAAATAAAAACGACAAAAACATCAGAAAAAGTGACCAAAAACTTGGAAAAAAGTGACAACAATGTCTGGAAAAGTGAGCGTGTGTCGAAAAAAGAACAACAAAATGTTGAAAAGTCTGAATTTAAAATTTTGACCCAGGAAAACAAAAAGTTGCTTTGTTGACGGGAAGCCAACACAAGGGTTTTTTACATAATCGCGGTTTCTTTGTTTAACCGCTATTAATTGCTAACATTAGCTAAGTCTTAAGGCGTATGGTAATTGTTGATTTTGGTTAGATATGCCAAATTGTAATTATAGAAGTGACTTTCGGACGATTATCAGGTTTCACTAAAATCAGTATGGCCCCCATAAAACAAGTTTTGTGGTTTTAAAATAACAGTTTTTACCTTTACCTACCTAAATGTTAAGTTGTGAGATTAAGAAGGTCTGGTAGGTTAATTTCTCCCGTCGGACAGAGCAATGCGAGCTGTCCGCCTGCAGGAAGTAGCTTCATATTTGGACAGGAGTGGTATCAATCTTCTGACCCAACTCTCGGCAAGAAATGGAATAAGCGCATTTACCAAAATGTCAGACTATTCCTTTACATAAGAGTGCACTTTGTTAATTTTGCTGCAGTTCTATTTATAAGGTTACGCGGATAGATACTGAAGGAAATTAAGGTGTCCAATAGCTTATACACATCACAGACACACACAGACACACACAGACACACACAGACACACACACACACACACACACACACACAGCAGAAAGGTGCAATGGTATCATAGTGCAATCACTCCAGTCCAGTCCAGTTTATGTGTGTAAGTGTATGTGTATTATATGCAGTTTGGTGCACATGGTTTAATCTACGGAATATGATATCTCTTGTTACACTTACCGTTCTCCTGTCATGTGCATAAATGTCTTGCTACATACTGCTTATGGCAGAATCCACTCCACTGTTGACATATCATTAAAGTTGGCTAAATAATGTCATGTGAGCTACTCTGTAATTCCAGCTGTAGCGTTTGAATGACCCCCTTCCTAACACGAGGGCTGAACGAGAACTGGTTCTCTCTTCATGCCACAGAGTCAACACGAGGTCTACAGAGTAGTGGTCATCCGATACCGCTTTTACAACGGCCGAGGACGATATTTAGAGAGCGGGGCGACCAATGGACGGTCTGTTCTTCTGCCACTGTATTGTCACCGTGTCCTCCAGCATACAGGATTCCAAGAGAGTAAACCGTTAGCTAAACTCTATACAAAAGCAAAATACAGAACAAAACCCCCTGCCGAATTACGAGTTATATACAGTATTATATGTTAAACACTGCACAGAAAAGTAATAAATAAAATCTAAAATATATATTTTTTTCATTTTATGGAAATAAGTGTGGTGCGGTGGAGTGTGTGTGTGTGAAAAGCAACGAAAGGAAGTGAGTCAACAAATGATGATCTATCAAGTCTAACAGAGACATGAAGCAATGCATTACAGACACGTGATGCAATATCAGGGCGTTATCATCCAGCTGGGCACATAAAAACAAAAACAAAAAAAAAACACGTGATGAAGCTATAGTGAAGTGCGTTGTATTTATTGTGCGTTAATGAAATGCCGCCATGAACAAAGTAGGAGCGAGGATCATATAGCAGGCTTCTCGGTGCGTATGTCTAACAAAACAGCACACCCACAAACCATTGGTGGCTGTTGAAGGATTACTTGCTTCTGTGGAAAAGAATGTGCGACAACACATAATGTTTCTGTGGCCCTGCAAAGACATTTAACAGCCTCTCACATTCCCCTGACATGAGGCTATGTTAATCAAGGCAGGGTGTTTTCTCTGTTTCTCTTTAAAAGCAGACACGACGGTGAACTGGAGCAGATGGATAGAAGGGAACCAGACACCGACTGAATCCAGGGCTGCACAATTAATCGCAATTGTATCGAAATCACAGTATGGACTAGTGCAATATCCAAATATATCCAATATTTGTTAAAAAGGCAAAAGAATGTGTCAAACCATTCTGAATTAAGTAGCGTGGTGCTGCAGAGATGTCCTGGCCTACAAATCCTATCCTACAGACTAAAGAAAAAAAAAAATATCTTTGTTTGGTACAGATCCTCACAAAATAAAATATTTCAATATTTTTCAATGAAAATGAGAATAACGATACAAAAATGATCATTCCCTCCCATATCGTGAATCATATCGCAATATCAATCAAAATAACCGCAATTAGATACTTTCCTCATATCGTGCTGCCCTAACTGAATCTACTGTATGTATGACTGTATTTCCTCAGGGCACACAAGCACTGACATACATACACTCCCAACATGCACGCACACGCACACAGCTGGTTATCTTATCATCACAAGGGTGTGTTTGGCTTTCTGCATCTACAGATAAAGTCGGCCTCTGCACCTCGACAAAGTCCTGTGTAGCGTCCATAATGTCACTTAAGAAAACTTTCTCAGCGGGACTCAATTTAAAATTTGCCCTGTCACGGACTTCTATAAAATATTTCACATGCAGCTCTTTACCACTGACTGACCCCATCAGTGAGCCAGGCAGACCTCATCATTTCCTTATGGAGCGGAGTGAACAGACTAACTCCCGTTGACTTTGATTACTTCAATGTTCATGTTCTACAGAACATCTCAAACTATGCTTTGACTTCAGGTCAATCTATTCCAGGGATCAATGGTGGGGGGAAAAATTAATTAGGATTTATATATATTATATCACATTATCACATTATACCACTTGGCCAAATTTGACTAAATTATGATCAAAAAAAGGGAGTAGATAAATAAACTCGTCAGTGCTCATTCTCTGTTGTCATCAAACTATGTAATGATGAAACAATTACCTTACAAATATTTCTGTACACCAATGTCTTACTACTTAATGGCCAACATTTACTGATACCAAAAACTATATACGATCTGCTGCAATAAGCTAAAATCCGCCTGGCCAATTCATCAGTCACGTTCTAAGCTCAAATACATTTTCTACTTCCTGTTTTTGCTGATTAAAAAAGGTCCAATGTGTGGGAATTTCTCCCATCTAGCATTGAGATCATATATCGCAATCAACTCTCTTGCGCCACGCAGTTCAAAGTACGTATTACAGCTACGGTAGCCTTCACGCTTCAAAAAGCCGGCGGGAGGGCGAAGAAGGAGACTCCTGTTCCTGAAATTTGGATTTTGAATACGTGTGGTCCTCCAAGTTTCCTTCTTCAAACTCGCCGGGGCCGGGAAGCTACGATACCCATTAGCAGCGTTAGCAGCGCCTGTGAGTTTATCATGTGACAGCGAAAAACGCGAAAGGCGGAGCAGTATGTCCTGTATGTCCCTTACCGGCTAACGTATTTCAAGATGGCGCATGAACATGGAGCGTCTACCCAAAGAACTTCTAATATATCAAGAAGTTCCACTACCTCGTTACTTCCGGGTTCTGAACTGGTTGCAGTTCCACCAGAGTTCCATATAGGGGGCGCTCACAGGCCAGTGCAGAATGAATGGGGCTCTATGGAGCTATACCCCTTAAAACCCACTTTTCTCAGGATATAATTTTTTGTCTAGTAATTTGAATGTTGCATTCGAAAGGGAGGCAGAGAAAATACACACTGCTGGGTGTTAGATTTTTTTAAAGTCACTTTTTTGTTCTAAAAAGCCTTTTAAAATGTCAATGACGTCATAGACATATACGGCCGGAGATACTGCTTTACGGCGAGCTCTGAGTCGCTTCCTTTGTTCTCTCGAGGCATCGACAACACAGCTGACAGGTAAGGCTCTCCCTGTTAATACACATGCTAGAAAGAGGTTTGCTAATGTTTTAAAGACCTCGCCGAAATATTCACTCTGACATTCTGGCTCTGCTTCAGATGCCGTCAAGCTGGCTCTCTGATCGTAATCAGACCTTCACTGACCAATCAGCATTCATTAGCAGAATGCTAGCGTGTTATGGGCTACAACACAAAAGGACATAAGTACTCGTTCATTCAAATTTCGACCTATAACCCATGTTGAACTTGCAAAAACTACAATCAAATCTGAGGTTTCTCAACGACAATCAGGCGAAAGAGCCACATTTAGCCGTCTAGCTCCATAGAGTCCCATTCATTTTGCACTGGACCGCGATCACCCCCAGTGGAACTCTGGTGGAACTGCAACCAAATTCGGTACAACAACCCCAGTTCATGCGAATGCAAATGTAACATTTCAAGCCAAAAGGAATACTTGGAATTGATGGTGGTGGTAAATATTTATGAAAAAGGACAAGGTTGTGAACGGGCAACACAGATTTTGATAATGAACAACTAAACACGTTACACACTGGACCTTTAATGATGGTTAGAAAACCTAGTGGTGATGTCTTGAAATGTTTAGTTTTGTCCAATCAACAGACCAAATGAATGAATCCCTGAAGGGATGGATGGATAGATAGATAGATATCAGAAAACACAGTTAAGATGCAATAAAGATCATTTCAGCTATTCAATATTTAAATTACGGTCACGGTTTATCAATGCTAACAACCACTTTCACTTTGTACTCCACCTGCCTGTCCTCCAGACATACTAGTAGTCATGTTATCCCAACACTGTTCTACCAGTTTACTTCAGCCTTGGGGGATGCAAATTAAGTTTTTTTTTTTTTTTTATCCCTCAGGGGATGTGACGCAGAGTCAAATCCTGGACATTACAATACAACACAAAACACAGAAACATTTTATCCAAAGAAAAACAAAAGCCTTTTTTACCGCTCTGGGAAAACTGAAATCAATTGAACCATACTGTGAACAGATTGAGATGTATAGCCCAAATGCCTTCTATGCCTTCTTCCATTTGACCTCTTCCATTCATTCCAGTCTGTCTGTATGTATGGGGTGGGGTGGGGGGGGAGTGTTTCAAGGATAACAGATTCAATCCCCCTATCAAGAATCCAGTCAATGACGCAGCGGGACAGGATGTGACTTGTTTTTTTTGGATGGAAGCTTGGTCTAGTAGGGAGTGTCTGTTAATTCCAATCAGGGTGGGAAATTACCACGAGCCACTGCCAAAACCCGGGGAACCTTGGCGCCGATGGCTTGAACGTTAAATACTCTATCCATGGGCTACTTTGGCAGGAAACAAATAAAGACTAAATTATTTTTGAAGGTCACATTCTGCTCTAAAAATCAATATCAGATTGATGCATTTTGGAATACAGCCGTGTGGCCAGGGTTAGGAAGAAAAGTCTCCTTCCCCGATACTAATGCACAAAGCTGGAATCATTCTTAAAAACGTTCCGTCTCTCCTGATGTTTTTAAAACTGGACACAATTCCTCTTGGACGAAGACGGATTGGAAAACTTTCCATCGGTAAAGTTGGAAGAAACGAAAGGGGACAGAACCTGCATCCAAAATGAACAACAGACACATTCAGTCGCTATCGAGGGAACCTTCAGTGTAGCGGATATGGGACAGTAATGCAATTGGCTGCAATAAATCACTTCCACCGTTTTGCTTTTGAGTAAAATAAAAGGCTATATCTTGTACTGGTGTAAACTGCTGGGGCGTCTGGTACAACTGACCAACTTATTGACCCATGGCAGAGATTTTTAACACATCTCGGCAAAAGGGCCTAAAGGTCGTTTCCCATCGTGAGTGAGTCTATACAACATTCACGAAGGTCTGTAAAGCCTATAATAGTCCAAGAAACGGTAAGCATTTCCACGTGTCACAACATATGTATAACACCATCATACAACTCCGGCTAAATATCATCGACATTGTGGTCTTGGGTCAGCTATGCAGAAACTTTAGAACGTCTGCCAAATTCAGCTGGCGCCTGCGTCATGCAGTTTAGTCTGGTTGTACATATAACATTTACTCTTGCTAAGTGCTGAAGCAGAAATCCAAATTGCATCTGTCACCATCAAAGACAAGTGTATGGAGAACAAAAACGTGGCAGTTCGCCAGTGTTTATCTTTAGAAGAATGTTATCTTCCGGGAAGGTAAGTAATGGACGTAATGACCTCAAGTCCCCGATGTGAAAAAATCAACATATCCGCAGCTTCGGGAAGCAACGGAACCTCTGCTTCCGTGTTGCCATTTACAAGAACAACAAGTAACAAGTCCTGCTCGGTCACTACATCTACATTAAAACTGCAGTGTGATGTGGTGTCATCACAGGGCTACCATACTACCAATTTTAAAGATAGCAGTGGCCCAACAAGCTTACTGTTGCTTGAAATTGTTGGGTGAGAAAATCGTCTGCCTTGTTATAGGTGCAATGTCAGGCAAATGTAGGCATAGTGTGGGTGAATTTGGCTGTAATCTAGGGCTGGGCGATATGGAGAAAATCAAATATCATGACATTTTTGACCAAATACCTCTATCAATACCGCAACGATATTGTAGGGTTGACTATTGGTGCTTTCACAAAATATTTACACAATGAGATTTTGGATAAATAATCATCAGTAATGTGGATATAATGACTAAGTGGGTAAAGGCAAATAATAGAACAGTTACAACAGTCTGGTAAGTTCAGAAAATGACATCACTTTACTGTAATGCAGCCTTTAAAACCAGGAAAAGACAAAACTTACGCCATATTACGATATCCAAAATCTAAGACGATATCTAGTCTCATATCACGATATTGATATAATATCGATAGATTGCCCAGCTCTACTGTAATCAGCGTTTAGAGTGGGTCTGGGATAGTAGAGTTTGCCTGGGTGCTCAACTTAAAACAGCACAGAGAGTTATTGACACCACATTCTGTGTGCTGGCAACATAGCAAAGGAACTGGAATATCCAAAATCCCCAAATGCATAGTGGTACCCATCTCTGTCCTCATGCTATAATTTGCTGTAATTTCTAATAGCAGGCACTTCAGCTATCGCTATCTAATCGACTCACATGAGTATACACATTGGTCGGGAGCCTGCCAATCCTATAGGTCAGTTTTATGTAGAGATGATATTCAGTGCATGCAGAAAGACACCGCCAGAGTGACGTCCCGAATAGTCCTCTGTTCTTCTGTTTAGCAGCAGACAGGAAAACAAAAAGGTGAGCAAGGAGGTGAAACCCAATCACAGGTGGTCACTTGAGATGCATTTGAGTCACAGTGCATTTTGTGCACTTCAATATATATATATATATATATATATATATATATATATATATATATATATATATATATATATATATATATAGAGTTGTACACAAACCAATGCCTTACCTCCTCGTCCACCGTTCCTGGAGCCTCGGCTCTGTGTGTCCTCCCAGCCTTGCCAGTATCTCCCCACACATCCTCCCATGGTTAATGGGCTGCAGATTGTTTCCACGCGTCGTACTAGCTGAACAGGGGGCCCATCACGGACGAAGACGATTAACTAGGTCCGATGAGGAAGACGGGTTGCAAACCTATGGGTCATCCGTAGCAGCTTACACGGTAACGAGAGGATGGTCGATATAGCGCTGAGCTGACCGATTACCTGTAAGATGGTGACTTAAAAAGCGTTTTCTCCCTTCAGGTATCAGTGCTGTTTGTGTTGTGACACGACCCCACAAAATTCAAAGCTTTTGGCCCGCACTAGCTACCTGAGTTTGCCAAATCAGCAAGCCGCCGCAAGATCTTCCAAACCGCTTTTTGAAATGTTAGAATATAACCAGCATTTCCCTTTTAAGTTAGGCTAGTTGTAAATGGTAAAGTCCAGCAGTCCAAACAGCGCGCACCTTCCTCGCTAACAAGCTAACAGGGCCAACCAGCTAAGTTAGCTCCTAAAACATCAGTAAACACAAACTTCCGCGCACTCCCGACCATTTCCTTACACGTTTAGTTTATTCCAAATGCAGTGGATAGTTACAGTTCCTCGCAGACCATGGTGTACCACTTCTATTCTTTGACGTTGTCTCCAGAATTATTTTCCTTTAAATCCCCCCCAGTGTCGCTTCCATGGTATGGTTGCTTCCCTCTCCGCTGGTAAAAGGTGACTAGCGGCGGAGCTAGTGCACCGAACTTTTTTTACGCCTGCGCGTAAGCACGCAGGCAGGTGTTGGGTTCCTTTACGTCAGGAGCCTGCAAATAAATTCGACACCGGTTGAGGTATCACATAGCTATTAAGTGCAGCTACTATGTTTATTGTTTTGAGTATATTATTTTAATGATAATGGTAGTGATTCCTTTCAAAATGTTAACAGTACAAAAGCCCACAGTGCCTTTGTGAAAATAGAGACGGTGTAACAGATAACAACAAATGATTCCACGCTAGGCTGTACTGTGTACTCTTTGCCGTTTTTGGAAGTCGGACAGCACCTGAAGGCAGCACCAAAAATAAACGTTATATTTCCAACTTTCTCAACTATCAGAAAACATTTAAATTTCAAGCAACATACAACTCAACCAAATGGGCTCAATGAATGATTGCATTGTTAGTTAATTGTCATATTATATACACGTTTATGTTAACATTAGTCACTTTTTTGTTTTGTTCCCCCCCCTAACTTTTCGCGCATGCGTATTCTCAGTTGAGTTACAGAGGCATGATGGCTGCGGACAGTACCTTGCTACTGTCTCTGGTGGAGGAATTTGTCTCGGGACTACAGGACAGCAAGGCTAAAGATACAGCAACAGGTAAATAAATATTCTTATTTTCCTCGAGACCTTTCCACAGCAGCTCGTTGCGAAAAACCAGCCGTAGAAGCCGCTGAGCTGCCGCTTCAAGGATGCGCAACACTGCACGATGGTTAACGTTAACTAGCTAACTAAGCGCCACAACATCCTGTGTGGTGTTCACCCTCATGCAACTAAAACACACAGGGTGTGACACCGGTCTGCTCATTTTTATCGTCACTAGCATACGCCAAATCTATACCTAACGTTTAATTGTATTGTCATTTGACTAGTAATGTGGATTTTGATGCTAGCCCAGTGTGGTTATACCGCATGCTGCCTGCTAGCTGCTGTGTGTGTGTCCGAATGAAAGCATCCTGTCAATGAACTGTGCACCTTTGAACCCCACCGATGCTGCTAGTTAATCTGTACTACTACTAGAGATAACTTAGTTATGCTTGTGTGTTGTTATACGTTTTCTGTGTGCGTTTATAGTTAGTTATCTTATCAATTATTTGCTACAATTCACTAAACTTGGCTTTTCTGTTCAGGTGTCAAAGACGGCAAGTTTACAGTACTACAGCTGGTGGAAGCACTGGGGTAAGCTATTAATACTTTTCCAATATTACAGCGATAACCTTAACCATTGTGTTGTCTTCACCGTCGTCCATAAACATGTCATTCCGGGTCAAAATTGAAAAAATGTTGGAACTTTTTTGACGCTTTTTTTATGCTTTTGACGCTTTTTTAAACGTTGTTGTCCCTCTTTTCAACGCGTTTTTTTTTTTATTCATGGTCAATAAACCTAATAAAATGACATTACACTTAATTTTTGAGTTTGAGGGCAGGTCCGAAACTCCGAAACGGAACTGACACTTCGCTACAACACAAACCAATATATGTATTCACCTCTATTCACACACACAATGAGGCATATTTTCAGTTGTGATTGAACTGTATTTTTTTAGTTACTATATAGGCCAACTTTGATCTTGACATATAGGCTAAGCATTCTGTAGCAAATAATAAACCCACTATTAATTACATTATCTTAATGCAGTGTAACTATATAACATAATATATAATATATATAATAATGCACCTAAAATACAAACGTGAGCAAGGGTGTTGAGCAATCGCTATTATATTGAATCAACAGCCACGTGCAATTTAGCTTGCAGGTGAAGAACACAAATAACGAAAATCAGCAGTTAACTAAATAAAAATTTGCAAGACCAGGCTTAAATGAACTGACAACATAAGTTATACGACTTACAGTGCTCAAGGACGTACACACATGATCTCAACTGGCTTATCATCCGGACAGCGTTTCTTTTTCCTTTCTCCCCTTTTCTACCAAGTGACCGCGCTATTCTCCGACATGCACTCTAACAATGCAGCCCTATTTTTGATACTGTGGGGGGCAGAAATGTTGCCGTGGGGGGCCGCCACGGTCAAATCAACATAGAGGAAACGCTGATTATGAATTATTTTGACTAATAGAAAAGTTAAGATCCGAGGAACTTGAGTGAATCACAGACTGGTTTATGTCAAAGTTTGGTCAGGATGCTGTTTTGAAACCATTTAAAAAATTTTTTTCAAATGCCATGAAATTGTATAAAACAACCAAAATTCAGTGGAAGTAATCATTAATTTTACCTGCGAAGAACATGGATGCATGGATGTATATGTTGTATGGGTTCCATACAACGTACATGCATGCATCAAAGTTATTTTGGAGCAATTTGGTTGTTAAGAAACCCATATTTCTGATATAAAAAACTTTGAAAACGGGTCAAATTTGACCCAAGGACAACACAAGGGTTAACCATAGTATGATTTAATGTATTCTTTTATCTGATGCCTGTCTTATTTTGGTTTATGTACTGAATGTGTTAGACAATGGAGGTCAGGTAGTGGAAGTTAATAGCTGTAAAAAGCTGTAAGTTTCATTAAATAATGTTAAGATATTTCATTTTGCTAATATCACCCAGCCAAGCCGATATGAGGAATTCTCATGAATGGTACATGATTTACTATAAATCTTTAAACTATCCACACTATATTGTAGACTTCTATTCACTAGAAGTCATTAGTTAAATTTAGAGTCGCTGTTATGGGAATATTTAATAATTAACATTTTCATTGCATTCCCTGTTATAGAGCGAGTTTGACCAGCTCTCAGTCTCACACTCGAGCCAGAGGAGTCCAGCTTCTCTCTGAAGTTTTACAGGAGTGCTATGGAATCCTTACAGAGACCGAAGGTACACATCTTCTCTTATATTTTGTAGAAAATCTATCCCATTCTCTTCTTCACTCTTTGTTAGGTTTCTAGATGCCATAAACAGTACTGACATGCTATTTGGGTGCAAAACCATCATCTCAGTGTCTTGTTGGCTGATGGCTAAAATATTGAAACACAAACAAATAAAAAAAAATGTATCAAATAAGTGTTGCCAGTGGTCTTGCAGCAGTGGTGTAGTCTACGTGATACGCAGGTATACGCAGTATACCCACTAAGAAAGTTCCAGGATTTCCATATACTCGCCTAAAAATGCCCAATGACACGTAACAACATACTTTGCATTGTAATTTTTATATATTTTGAGTTGTCATCTGTGTTTTTCTTCTTGACATAGGCTAAATAAAGGTAAATTGGTGCATAAAAGTGTGTCAGAATGCAGGAAATGAAGTTGTTGACGCTCAAAACTTCCCTGGGGGAGGACACCCAGACCCCCCACTATGAAGTGCCCCCCCCAAATACAGTATAGGCCCATACATATACAGTACAATATATCCACTACAATACATTAGACTACACCACTGTCTTTCAGGTCTACATGAACATATTTATGTAAAGAGTGATATTTTATCGCACGGCTCTCTGTCTCTGTTCTCCCCCAGTGGAAGTGCTCATTGCCTTCTATGAAAACCGTCTAAAGGACCATTACGTCATCACGCCGGCTGTTTTACAGGGGCTCGGAGCGCTGGTGAGTGTCTGCCGCTGATGCATTTTCAGTGACAACACTAAAGATGAACTGTGTGCTAAATGTTCAAGTTAGTTTGCTGCTTGGCAGGTTTGACAGAATCATTTTGAGAAGCTCCAGTCAGATGTGATAGCTGCGACCAACGTGCACATTGTGTGTGTGTGTGTGTGTGTGTGTGTGTGTGTGTGTGTGTGTGTGTGTGTGTGTGTGTGTGTGTGTGTGTGTGTGTGTGTGTGTGTGTGTGTGTGTGTGTGTGTGTGTGTGTGTGTGTGTTTATGCTTTCTCCAGACAAAATGTACAGTGTTGCCTCCTGGCTCAGCTGTGTCCATGCTGAGGTCTTTGTTCCAGGATGTTCATGTTCAGGTGAGACTTGAAGCTGTGTTGTATTAAAGATGTTAAAGTTGTAGCTAGATTTTTTTTATTTTTTTAAACATACACCCGACGAAGCATTTTGTGTGGGGGATATATACAACAGCAGATTTGTGTTTAATCCAATAGGTACATAATTGCACTAAATAGTATTGTTTAGTGTATCTATGAGGAATGAAGACAACTGATCAACATGAAAAAGTGTATCTGCTGCCTTTGGCCAGATGTCAAAATGCACATCTAACTCTCTATATAGAACACTATCTAAGAGTGTCTGGGATTACTGGTTCTTCCATGTCTGCGAAGCACTTTTTATTAAGCATGCTTTGTTGGTAAACTTGACTCATCGAAAATGTTCCTACATCTGGGTATTGTGGGTTAAAAGCTCATCGGGTGTGTTTATTTCTCTTCAGTCTTTGATGCTGACGGAGAGAGCCTGCGTCTACAAGATGCTCATCGACCTCATGGCGACCAGAGAAGCCGGTAAGAGACAGCGGGTTTGAGCGTGATTCAGTTGATCGAGACAGACGCTAACTGTTCTCCGCTATGACTGAGAGCTTTGCTGGAAGAAAAAACAAGCTTCTGTGTTGAAGACACAGGTGATTCCAAACAGCACAGAGCTAGTTTTGAAAGTCCAAAATCTCACCAGTTGGCTGACTAATCTCTTTGGTCATTATTGCTCACCCCAGGGCGCTGATACCAGCTTACCAGCCCCATAATAAAGGACAGAGTTGTCACAACTTAGGCTGAGTTGAATCATTTGCATGCACTCGGTGTTTTGCATGTGAAAAAGAAGACCGACAAAGAAGTGTTTGTGTGTGGCCTGCTGGTAGTTAGCGTATCATGAACACACCAGCAGTGTTGGATGACGCAGTGTGTCCTCACCTCTGTCTCCCCATTTTATACTTTATGAAATGGAAGAAAGTACGTGATCAAACAGGAAAGGAAGGCTCTTTCTCATTTGTTAGTCATAATGCTTAGATTAAGCAATCTTCAACACACTTGTAGTACAGTACATCCTAACAACTTCCTCAGATTTTCAGGAAGAGGTATGCGGTGTAATTTCTTCAACTTGGTGGAAATAAGAATTTGTCACCACTCTCCAAACATGTGATGATCCTATATTTCTGTGCTCTGTCTTAAGTCTGATTTTAGGTTCTGCGTTGAATCTACGCCGTAGGTACACGTAGCTACATACGCGTAGCTACATACCCATGCTGTAGCCTGACGCGCACCTCCCCAGAAATGTAACTACATGCCACGGCGACACAGACCGCAACAACTGTGATTGGTCCGCTTGGCTGGTCTTGGTAGCGTCACATTTCCCCCCCTTCTAATTTCTGGGTTCTCCTCCATGAACAACATGAAATCAAGGAGAGGGTTCACTTTTCCTGCTACAGATTTCCAACCGTGGTCAGAAATAGGGCTGGGCGATATTGCTGAAAACTGTATCACGATATAAGTGTTTCATATCGGTCGATATCGATAATTATTGATATTTTTTATGACCTATTTAAAATAAGGACCAGGAGAAAAATATATTAAATTTAAACATTTTTATTTTAAACTTAACCTTCCTCTGATTATAATCCCCTCAGTTATAAAAGCAGAAATTTCAACACAACCATGGAAATCACTCAAATAATTAAAATGTAAACATAAGTCTAAAATCACAGTGAAGAAAGAATAAGTAAGAATTGCTTAATAAGGTGTAATAAAATGGTGCAAAGTGTTAAAAATAAACATAGAGAAACCTGAAACCTGAGAAGAACTATTTTCTGCAGGTTTAGTGCTAGGTTGGTAACCTGGCTTCTGGACAGTGCTCAGCACGTCTGCCTCCGTTATTTCTTTGTAGCGTTGAGTAAGGCGCTGATGCAGAGTACCTCTCCATGGCGGTCTGCTGCTTGTGCGGTGTAGCAGCTGCAGATGTTGGACGTTGCTGGCGAATACGGCTGTGCTCCAAGGTGGTAAAACAAGTTTGCGGTAGTGTTGGTGGAGACGACGGTCAGACTTATAAAATCCCCAAAACTGCCATACTGACTTTTCCTGTTTTATCAACAATTTCCTCGCTCGCTGCGGCACTCACTTTCCACTTATCGCTCCATGCCGCCGGTTCTGTTATTGTAGAATCCAACACGAGACAGCGATGTGGCGCAACCAAACTTGATACTGTTACATGATTGGCTGTTAGAGTGTCACTCCCTACGTTGCTAGGTTACCAGAGAGTGAGTGCCTTTGTTCATGCAACCAAACTTGCTTTGCAACTTCTGGTTTCTTCCGAAGAAGATAAACAAGTTATCGAACGTTTTATCGAACGCATTTTCTATTGATACTGATTACGTGTCTATCGCGATACATATCGTTATCGTTTTATCGCCCAGCCCTAGTCAGAAAGCACAGAGTACCTGCTCTGCGTAGAGCCTACGTACAACCATAAATCCGCCTTTACTGACTTAAAGGTCCTATGTGTGGGAATTTCTCCCATCTAGCGTTGAGATTATATATCGCAATCAACTCTCTTCGCGCCAAGCAGTTCAAAGTACGTATTACAGCTACGGTAGCCTTCACGCTTCAAAAAGCCAGTCTCTTGCTCTTTTCAATATCCTTTTTCTTTGTTTGGGGCGAAGAAAACTCCTGTTCCATACGTGTGGTCCTCCATGTTTCCTTCTTCAAACTCGCTGGGGCCGGGAAGCTACGATACCCATTAGCAGCATTAGCAGCACCTGTGAGTTTATCATGTGACGGTGAAAACACGAAAGGCGGAGCAGTATGTCCCTTACCGGCTAACGTATTTCAAGATGGCGCATGAAGATGGAGCGTCTACCCCAGTTCATGCAAATGTAAAATTTCAAGCCAAAAGGAATACTTGGAATTGATGGTGGTGGTAAATATTCATGAAAAAGGACAAGTTTGTGAATGGGCAACACAGATTTTGAAACTTAACATGTTACACTCTGGGCCTTTTTAATAAAAACCATGTGTTCCTGTTTGACTTTTCCACAGAACTGAAGGGTTTGGGGGCAGACTTTGTCTTTGGTTTTGTCCAATCAATGGACGGAGAGAGGGATCCTCGCAACCTGCTGTTGGCCTTCCAGATTGCCAAGAACATTGTCCTCCGGGGTTATGATCTAGGTGAGCGCGCATACAGGTGCACACACACACAGACACAGCATCTTTTCTCGCTGTTTTCTCAGTGTCTCTGTTAACAGAGACACATTAACTTTGTTACTATCCATTGCACAGTTCCAGCATGACTCTCTTTTGCTTTCTGTTGATTTCCTGTCTGCTGTCTCAGGTAAATTCGCAGAGGAGCTGTTTGAAGTGACGTCCTGCTATTTCCCTATCGACTTCAGCCCCGTAAGTCCCTGTTTACTCAGCTGCTTTGGCTTTTAAGAACTGATGGAAGCAGAGAGGGCAGCAGACAGAAATGTCATCACTGACTTCCTGTGGCCTCACGTCAACTCTGCAGGAAACCATAATACAGCGTCTGCCTCCTCGTTTGCTCACGCACATTTCCCATCTCTACGTCACAGATGACCTCAGCTCTGTGATTGTTTGTTGACTCTCTGGAGCAGAACAGCACATTACCACGATGATCTGATATGATGTGGGCCTCTGTGGGACATAAAGGCCGCAGCATTCTTCTAGAGCTGCAAAGACGAATCGATTAATTGTCAAATGTGAAATTAATCGCCAACCATTTTGATAATAGATTAATCGGTTTGAGTCATTTTTTTATGGAAAAATGTACAAAAAATAGTTTTTTTTTTGCTTTTCCGCCTTTAATCAATAGGACAACTAGGTGAGAAAGGGGGGGAGAGAGAGGGGGAATACGTGCAGGAAATCGTCACTCGAACCCTGGACCTCTGCGTCGACGCATAAGCCTCTCAGTATATGTGCGCCTGCTCTACCCACTGAGCCAACCTGGCCACAGTGTGAATATTTTCTAGCTTCTTTACTCCTCTATGACAGTTAACTGAATATCTTTGAGTTGTGGACAAAACAAGACATTTGAGGGCTTTGGAAAACACTAATTCACATTCCACCAATTTCTGACATTTTATAAACCAAACAACTAATTAATTCATTAACAAAATAACCGACAAATAAATTGACTATGAAAAAAAATAAGTTAGTTAGTTGCAGCCCAACATTTTTCTGTGAACATGTGTAGGTGCATTTATGATTTCTGTGTGCTTCACCCACCCCAGCCTCCCAATGACCCCCACGGCATCACCAAAGAGGAGCTGATCCAGATGCTGAGGGACGTCCTCACTGGGACGCCACGATTTGCCGAGGTGGGGACGATCTATTTCCATTCACGTTTCTCTTTTTGGTGCAATAGCCGTCTTCGTTGTGACCTTCTTTAAGGGCCCAAGGAGAGTTTTATGTGCTGTGTATTGCTTTACTGTTGCAGTTTCTGTTACCGCTCATCATTGAGAAGCTGGACTCGGACGTTCCGAGTTCCAAACTGGACTCGCTGCAGACTCTGGTAAGAAATCTTCTACTCTTTTCTGGAGTTTGTAAACGTGGATGATATTACAACTCATTACAACTACAGTGGAGCTGCTGAGAGGCCCAGAGCAGGAGGTTTTGCATTCAACTCATGGAGGGGATGCAGGGTGTACCAGAGATATTATATCTGCGGGGTGTACCTGGTTTCTTATCTCACCCACGCTTGATATTTTTTCAGACTGCTGCCGTGTCACAATATGAACATAAGGACTTGGCGGAATTCCTCGAGGGACTGTGGGCGTCACTGCGCCGAGAGGTTTGTTTGAGATAATTGTATTTAATAGTAATAATACTAATAGAGTAATAGTACATGTGATTTTATTTTATTGGTGTGTGTATATGGTTTAGCTTTGTAAGGAAATATTATAACATCTTAAAGTGTGTTTATTTTTTTTTTGTGTGGAAATGGCCTTCTACTTATTGAGTTGCCAATTTTATTTTCACCCACTACACACTCAAAAACAAGAAGCATCTTTTAAAGCTGCGTTCACATCAACCCAACTTTGGATGAACAAAATATCAAAATCTGCATCTGTGTTGCATGTCCAGTTGCAAACAATACCATTTGAACTCCAAATGATGTCTCCAAGACATATGAAGATGTGAGTCACCGTCTTCCAACAATAGAACTGATGGTTCAGAAGTGAGAATGTAATAGAGAGCATGTGTCAAACTCGAGGCCCGCGGGCCAAATCCGGCCCCTCGCAGATTTTGATCTGGCCCAGCTAGTTTTTATCACTTTTCCCTACATTTTTGTCACTTCGTTGCTTTAGACTTCCAATGTTTTTGGCGCTTTTTCTATGATAGGTAAGGAACTTTTTTGCCGACCTTTTTAGGGCTTTATGTGGACCAAACAGTAAGTGAGAAAGCTATGTGAGCCATGCAATAATACAGTTAAAATATTTGACTTTTTCTCTTAAAAAAAGCATGTAAATAAACTTTACATGTCTGGCCCTGGATGTGATTCTCTTTTTCCAGTGTGGCCCGTTAGCAAAGTGGAGTTTGACACCATTGATCTAAAGGAAATGACCCAAAACACAATGCTTTATGGGAAGCAGGGAACAAATGCAGTTGCTCATGCTCTGAAAGCCAAGAAAAAGCCAGGGTGAACACTGGACCAGTGCTGATATTCATCAGTACGTTCTTGTGTGAGAGACAAATTCCTCAGGCTCCGAGCACTGAAAACCCAATTAAAGATCCATTACATAACCATGTAGACCAAAGTAAACAAACTGATAATGTAATCCCCTTTTTGGTCAATCTGAAGAACAAAGTAATGAAAGCTGTCGTACCCCCCCCCCCCTTGTTATTTCCCTGCAGGTGTTTCAAACAGCAAGTGAGAAGATTGAGTCTGCCGGCCTCGCTGCTCTTACCGCACTCACTTCCTGTCTGTCTCGCTCGGTCCTCAACTCTGACTCTGAAGACTCCCTCAGCACCTTCCTGGATCTCGTTCTCAAAGGTGACATGTGAAATTGAGCTTATATGCACATAATTCACCTTGGTTGTGTGTTGTCGGTGGCGTCGGTTGGTGTCACGGGTCTCGGTGCTCGGTCCTATTGCTACAGTTTGTGTCGTGTTGGCTGAAGTCCCAATGTAGCCTCAGGTGTGGTTTGTTTTCGCTTCCTCCATCATGGGCATGTGGGGTCCTGCCTCTCTGCCACATCTTAGTCTATCTACATATGTATATGTGTGTATTTATGTATGTCTGCTATATATATATGTGTGTGTGTGTGTGTATGTATATATATATATATATATATATATATATATATATATATATATATATATATATATATATATATATGTGTGTGTGTGTGTATATATGTGTGTGTGTGTGTGTGTGTGTGTGTGTGTGTGTATATATGTGTGTGTGTGTATATGTGTGTGTGTGTGTATATATATGTGTGTGTGTGTATATATGTGTGTGTGTGTGTATATATGTGTGTGTATATATATATATATGTGTGTATATATATATATATATATATATATATATATATATATATATATATATATATATATATATATATATATATATATATATATATATATATATATATATATATATATATATATATATATATGTGTATTATTGTGTGTGTGTGTTCTGTGTGTGTGTGTGTGTATATATGTGTGTGTGTGTATATGTGTGTGTGTGTGTATATATATGTGTGTGTGTGTGTGTATATATGTGTGTGTGTGTGTATATATGTGTGTGTATATATATATATATGTGTGTATATATATATATATATATGTGTGTATATATATATATATATGTGTGTGTATATATATATATATATATATATATATATATATATATATATATATATGTGTATGTATGTGTATATATATATATGTGTATATGTGTGTATATATGTGTATATGTATGTATATGTATATATATGTGTGTGTGTGTATATATATGTGTGTGTATATATGTGTGTATATGTGTGTATATATATATATGTGTGTGTATATATATATATATGTATGTATGTATGTATGTATGCGTGTGTGTGTGTGTGTGTGTGTGTGTGTATATATATATATATATATATATATATATATATATATATATATATATATATATATATATATATATATGGCCAAAAATTGCCTCATTGTGTGTGTGAATAGAGGTGAATAAATATATTTGTTTTGTGTTGCAGCGAAGTGCCAGTTCCGTTTCATGGGGCGGGGGGGTGTTCGGACCTGCCCCCACTGCTAAAAAAAATCCTAAAGGAAACACTGCTATGATTATAATATAGACACTGGGGCTTGACTGATATTGGTTGAGTTTTAAAGGCCAGTCCATATTTTAGACTGAAATAGGTTAAACTTATTGACTGATCTGCCTGTAAACAATTTGCAGGGAAATCCTCTCCACTTTTTTTTTTCTCATCTCAACTTTAATAAAACTCACTAACAGCCGTAACATATCAGTATACCTCTAGTATATGTCTAGTGGTATTGTTCTGTTTTTTTTTGTTTTTTTTTTACTGAAAGTGTGATGTTGTTCCAGACTGCAAACATCACCTGTCTGAGCCGGACCTGAAGCTTGTGTGGCCCAGCGCCAAGCTGCTGCAGGCCGCCTGCAGCGCCTCCGACAGGGCCAGCCACATCATAACAGCCGCCGTGATGCCCTCTCTCATTGAGCAGTACAACAGCAGAGCGCAGGTACATAAGGCAACCATCCAGGTGTTTGTTTCGTTTAATATTGGCATAGGGAGAGTGGTGCTTTAACTTGTACTATTGTTGTACTATCATATTTTTGAGGTCATTCTCTTTTAGTGTCATTCACTAACCCTAACCCAATCTGTGATGTCATGGACATTAAGGCTGCCATTGCAAATCAGGCCACCATATCAAATAAGAGCATGTTCTTAATGACTTGCCTGAATAAAAAAAAAAAAGGTAAAATAAAAAATAAATGGACTCTTAAGTCAGAATATTGATATCTGTGTGATGATATCCAGGGATACACAATTACCAGTGTTGGTATCGGGTCCGATACTTTGCTAATGCACTCGTACTCCTAAAACAACTCCGATACAACTGCATTTTATGCTAATTAGCATTACAGTTGGCAGAAGGCCATGGTAACCTATCGTTTGCTTATAGCTTAAGCACACTTAAAAAGCTCAAAGCAAAACGGTCTAAAGTGTGGCTGTATTTCACTCAAAACGGGAGTCCCGGTCGGGGACGTGCAACAGTCCGAAGCTAAATACTGCGTAGCTTACCGGTAGCCTGCAGCTTCCCTTTCCCAGAAACCATGGCCACTGCCAGGGTCTGAGAAACAACAGAACTGGAAAATCCTCCCACTTCCCTGAAGTCACCCGTGTGGCAACATTATGCCTTCCTAGTGAGTTGCTATGTAAATAAACAAGGAACGGTAAAGCATGTGGGCGCCAACAGGACTTCATGGTTCATTCAGGTTATCTTATCTTATTATCTTATTATCTTATTATCTTATCTTAAAGCAAGTGGGCACCAACAGGACTTCATGGTGCATTCAGGTTATCTTATGTTATTATTTTATTATCTTATCTTAAAGCAAGTGGGCACCAACAGGACTTCATGGTGCATTCAGGCTATCTTATGTTATTATCTTATCTTAAAGCAAGTGGGCACCAACAGGACTTCATTGTGCATTCAGGTTATCTTATGTTATTATCTTATTATCTTATCTTAAAGCAAGTGGGCACCAACAGGACTTCATGGTGCATTCAGGTTATCTTATGTTATTATCTTATTATCTTATCTTAAAGCAAGTGGGCACCAACAGGACTTCATGGTGCATTCAGGTTATCTTATGTTATTATCTTATTATCTTATCTTAAAGCAAGTGGGCACCAACAGGACTTCATGGTGCATTCAGGTTATCTTATGTTATTATCTTATTATCTTATCTTAAAGCAAGTGGGCACCAACAGGACTTCATGGTGCATTCAGGTTATCTTATCTTATGTTATTATCTTATCTTAAAGCATGTGGGCACCAACAAGACTTCATAATGCATTCAGGTTATCTTATCTTATGTTATTATGTTATTATCTTATCTTATCTTAAAGCATGTGGGCACCAACAGGACTTCATGATGCATTCAGGTTATCTTATTATCTTATCTTAAAGGATGTGGGAACTGACAGGACTTCATGGTAGAGCTGGGCAATATATCGATATTATATCGATATTGTGATATGACACTAGATATCGTCTTAGATTTTGGATATCGTAGTATCGTAATATGGCATAAGTGTTTTCTTTTCCTGGTTTTAAAGGCTGCATTGCAGTAAAGTGATGTCATTTAATGAACTTACCAGACTGTTGTAACTGTTCTATTATTTGTCTTTACCCACTTAAGTCATTATATCCACATTACTGATGATTATTTATCAAAAATCTCATTGTGTAAATAGTTTGTGAAAGCACCAATAGTCAACACTACAATATTGTTGAGGTATCGATATCGAGGTATTTGGTAAAAAATATCGTGATATTTGATTTTCTCCATATCGCCCAGCCCTACTTCATGGTGCATTCAGGTACACCTCGTAAGGTCATGATGCGTTCAGGTGCAAATAATGCATGTTTTCAAAGTAATTGTTAGAACTGTAATAGTATTAAGTACTCATTTTGGTACTTTGTTTTGGCAAATACCCAAATGTAAGTACTTATACTTACAAAAAGTGGTATCTGTGCATCCCTAATGATATGAGTTACTTACTACACTAGAATAAAGGACTTCTTTTTTCTCTCTGCAGTGTTCCCACAGACGAACATTACTGGAGGTGGTACAGCGATTTATCCTGTCGGTAAAAACCTGCCGGTCTTCAGACAACGGCAAGTGCTGTTTATTGCTGTCTTACTTCAGGGCAACATTTTCATTCCAGAGCACTCATGTGTGGCATCCATTTCTAACAGCTGGGTCTTGTTCCACTTCAACAGCAATAAATAATGATACAAATCTTACAAATTATACACTACAAATTATACATTTGTCTCAGATTTTAATCCCTTGGGCGCATCTGTTTCATGCCATTGCATTGCAGAGTGCGGTTTTTGTGTTTGAACTTAGCATGAACAAGACTAAAAAGCTTTCTGTAGTTTATTGTCTCTTGACATTAAATCATGAATAGTTTGTAATAAAGGAACTTCAAAACGGATATAAAAAGGACTGCTCTTCTTTTTTCTTTTTCTTTTTTGAAATACTGTGACTGTGTTTAGGTGCGGTTCATGCATAACCATGGAGACCAGAGAAAGAATTTGCTTTCAGATTTTAACTTTTCTGTTTTTGTTTGTCTGTGTTTCGCCTTCTCCGCATTAGAAGAGAGTGTGTTTTTAGCCTTCCGTCCGTCTCTGTGCAGCATGGTCTTTTCTGCCCTGACCGAGACGAATGCCAGTCTGCAGATCACGGCCAACTCTGTGCTCACCTCACTGGCGCAGCAAAGAGGTGAGGTGCAATTAAATATTTAACAGCCTACAGCAGAGTCAGATTTAGTCAGGCATTTAGCACTGTTTCAAATAGGGCTGCAACTAACGATTATTTTAATAATTGATTAATCTGTCGATTATTTATTCGATGAATCGGATAAAAAAACAAAAGCATTAATTTACATCAACTCAATACAAACTTACATACATACTTGTTGTTTTAGTTAATAGTTGGGTAAAGGTAAGTAACCCAAAGAGCAGATACAGACAAGAGACACACACACACACATTCACTTGAAGCTTATTCATTAAATTATTAGTAGTATTGTATTGTATTGTAGTGCCAGTTAAGTTCATTTACACACCACATTTAAACACAGTTTAAGATGACCAAGTGCTATAAAAGAACTTTAAAAGGAAATTAAAAAGTACAACACACACAAATATATTTGTCAACAATAACTGATACGGGACAAAGCACAGAATATATACATGACAGCAGATTGAAAAATGAATGGGCCAAAAAAGGCAAGTGAATAAAAACGCGTCTTTAGTCTTGCAAACTATACCGCTCTGCGCTCAACTAAATTTGACTCGATAACTTTTTTAATAATCGAATTTTATCGATTCGTTGTTGCAGCCCTAGTTTCAAATATTACAAATCTACTGTGTCTCTCAGGCCTGCTGTTGGACTCTGATATTGAGCTGGCTGTAGACCACCTAACCAGACTGGTGCTGACGGAGGACGACGCCGAAGTCAGGTGAGCTCATGTTGAACATCCTTCCATCTGTCTCTCCTCTCCTCTGTCATCATTTGGATTCCTCTATTGCTACTTCTCCATTTACCTCCTTAAAGGTGCTCTAAGCGATGTTGCACGTTTTTTTAGGCTACAACATTTTTTGTCACATGCAGCAAACATCTCCTCACTATCTGCTAGCTGCCTGTCCCCTGAACACACTGTTAAAAAAAAAAAAAAAAGTGGTCTCTGTAGACAGCCCAGGCTCCACAAACGCCAACAAAAACAAACTGCGCCAACCTGCACCACGAAACATAACAGCCAATAACCGACAGCCAATGGGTAAAACACAGGACTTTCACCCAGGAGTTTTTTACACACGTGTGACAATGTTCTCGCGATAGCACGGCATGTTCTCGCGATAACACACCACGGGGCGTCCGCTGTATACAGTGTAGACATACACGCGGATAGCTCAAAATGCGTACAGATAACTAATAATCTGGCTTTAGGAAAGTGGCGTGTATGTTTACGCAAAGTCATGATGCCACGTTGCCATAGGAAATCAATGGAACGGCCAGCGCAGAGCAGTTTTGCCCCCTATCGTGTGTAGGCGGCTTAACACTCATACTGTTTTGTTTGTTTGGCAGTTGATCTGACCATAAATGGTATCTGTCTGAGTCTTTGTCCTGTTTTCGGCCTGCAGTCTTGCTGTGGTGGAGTGTGCCGGAGCCTTAGCAGCGTTGCACCCTGCAGCCTTTATCGCTAAACTCATCCCAAGACTAAAGAAGGAGATGTTTTCTGGTAAGTGAAAAGCACACACTAAAAATATAGAGTATCAGGGAGTAGAGGTCGATAGCTAGGTTGGGCAATATTTGCCCATAACCGATTAATCGACCGATAGTATTTAGAATTGATACACCCACAGCAATGCTACACAAGCATGTGTGTTGTCTAAAACAGTTCTCCTACATATTTGGAGTCATCCAGTGCAAAAATAAACATAATGAGCATTATAATTCATATAAAGGACAAACTATTTACATTTCTTCAAAAAAGGCCCAAATGTATGCCAAATCTCAAAACAGTGACGCCATTCTTCTCTGTAGAACGGTTTAGAACGGTAACAGACGATCTCTGAACTGGAGGGATCTATCTTTCCCACTATATACTCTCTGTTCTCGCTTGGATGCCCATATAAGGCGTAATGTGTGACGGACCTGCCTTCCCATTGGTTGAAAACATAAACAAAGGCATCATGGGAGATTCCCTTGTCGGTAGCACGGAGTTAGCGGCAGAAATGACCGAAAACGTGATGAATTATGGACATCAAGTGGCTAAATCTTGCATGTAACAGTTTGGATTTAATGCTCAACAACTCCGAAAAAAGGCACAAGTTCCAGGCTGGATAGAAACCCACCTGTAATGGCTAGAAAGACACCAAAGACACCCCCGTGACGGCTAATTCGTTAGCTTTTAGCTGCAGAAATCGGTAAGTCTCTACGTTTAACTGTTATTAAATCATCTAAATATGAATCAGAGGTGCCGTTTGGGATCGTGGACGATCCATTTGGGTCGGACTTGCGTTTATTTTTGTCCGCTTGAGGTAAGTTAGCCTACTACTAATGTTTAGCGTCATCTCAGCCTCGAAAGCAAACAAACATACTTTGCTGTTCTTTCTCTACTAATGCAGCATCTATTCAACAAATTAATAACTTTATAATGATATGACAAAATGTACTGTATACATAACTTTTTGCTGTCGATGCTTTAAATGCGCATCTGATGTCAGCCTTCTCCGCACAGCATGTGCTCTCCGTGCAGCATGCAGTAACACGTGTCGAAAATAAACAACACGAGGCATCAGTGATAGTTTTTATTTCGCCTCTAGAGGGCGCTATTGTAATGCATGATGCCAGCAGACCCTTCTCAGCTCTCGCGTACAGTGTAATGAACTACAGCGTGCTTCTCAGCTGCTCCAGCAACGGAATGGATTTTTGCCGATAACGAAAGTTCCACCAATCAACTATCGGTGCCGATTAATTGGCAACACCGATGAATCGGTCGAACTCTATCAGGGAGTATGTAAAAACTCTACAGAGACTAATATTTGTATTATGCAATGCTTGTAAAAAGGAGCTGGACCTTTCCATGATTTATTTCTTTACCTCTTTGACTCAGTGCATTTATTTAGTATTTTTTTTTTGATCAACAGCAGTATTACTTTAATTTTAAAGGAGAAAAAAATCTCTACAAATTGACTTAAATAAATTACAAATATTTAAACGTAAACTAATGAAATGCATAGCCGCTCTCCCCCTTCTAGACTGCAGACTGGCAATTCATGAGTGTATCTTGCAAATCTTTAACCCTCCTCTGTTCAGAGCCCATGGATCATGACAACGAAAGAGCCATTTCTGAGCGGCGTTCCCATCATGCAGTGCGCCAGCGGTGTTTGTCTGCTCTGGCTGCGGTGTCCACCCAACCCAGTGTTGTCCAGGAGAGCACGCCTGTCCTCTTGGAGGTCCTCAGCTCAGCACACACAGGTAATCGGTTTTCTGACTTCAGGCATAGACTCATTTCTTTCTCAACATGATTGCTGGAAGCCTACAATCCCAAAAAATAAACAGCCATTCCTCTTTATAGATGACTGTTTATTTTAGACCGTAAAGACGTTTTCTTGATATGGTTTGAAGATTTAAATTTTTTTCGCCTAAATTGCCTTGAAGCAGTCACAATCTCTCCATATTTAGGCAGAAGGATTTGACAATAGCTAAAGCAGACTTTTTTTTTTTAACTGTATGGCACAAATAAGAACACTGGTCCAGGTAATCTACGTATTAGTCTGTCTCCAAATACAAAAATGTAAAGGTCAAGCAGAACAAGAGTTAACAACAGTATCGCTACCCATCAAATTCTGAAATGTGAGTTTCAGTACTGTTAGCTGACACCTCACATCTCCCATCTGCATTTGTGTCAAGTGACATGCATCAGTTATTGCATAACTTGTGTGTTGTTGTTGTTTAAAGTCACAGGAATTGTGTCTCATGTACAGGCTAAACAAATGAAGAAGAAGCAAAAGAGAAGTTTCAGTGGAATGCATCATTTCTTGTTCTTGTCTTTTTCAGGTGCTGTTGGTTTCTCAGTGGAGGAGGTGGTGTTGGCGTGTCGCAGCCTCCAGAGAATAGCAGAGCAGGTTCAGGACACTGAGGAGACGGGACGATGCTTCCATGACCTCATTATCCCGCGCCTGCTGTCTCTGGCACTCCAGGCAGCACTGCAGGGTGAGCGGTTTCTCAACTGAAATTCTGATAATGTCCTCTCTTACTTTTCACCATCACCCCACATTTCAGCCTCACCAAATAACGTCTACCTTAAGTACTGATAATGTGCTACTTCTTAATTCACAGTCCCACCACAGTCATCCTTGCATTTTTAAAGGTCCTGTATTGTAAAAAAAAAAATCTTTTTATGACTGCGCTGGCGACAGCCATGGCCGGAGGCATTATGTTTTGGGTTGTCTGTCTGTCAGTCCGTCCCATTCTTGTGAACGCTGTATCTCAGGACCCCCTAAAGCAGGGGTCAGCAAGGTGGTAATTGTAGTGTCCTCATCCACACCAAGACCTGGCAGCACATCACCCCCAACCCTCATCCACCCTCACTGGCTCCCGATTTAAGTCCTGCATCGCATATTATAATATGCATATATAAAATCTTCCTTCTCACCTCCGAATCCCTCCATGCCCTGGCCACACAGTACCTCTCCGACCTCCTCCATCCATACACCCCACCCCGAAACCGCCGGTCCTCAGACGCTGGCCTGATCTCCATTCCCCACACCAGACTCTGTACCTTTGGAGACAGGGCCTTTAGTGTTGCAGCCCCATCCCTCTGGAACACCCTCCCTGCAGATATCCGAAATGCTACATACCTGGACATTTAAAAAAAAAAAAAAAGAAATCTTGAAACACCACTTTTTCACCACAGCCTACAAGCTCCTTTAGCTTAGCCAGTGTAATTCTGTAAAGTGTCCTTGGGTTTCATGAAAGGCGCTATATCAATACAAGTTATTATTATTATTATTATTATTATTATTATTATTATTCTAAATACTGCAGTATCGAAACACTCAATCCACAGAAGAATGCACACAGCCCGTATTCAGGAACTTTAAACCAAGCGGTAACCTCTGGTGCTTAAAAGTTAAACCAATGTGGAAGTGCTAAAAATTAACAGCAGTTCTTCCAATGGCCACTTGAGGCTGGTTCCTAAAATGACTCAATCCCCATTAGTCTATATCCTTCGCGTTCCATTTCCGGGATTGCAGGAAAGTCCGCCGGATGCACGTACTGTATTTTCCGTTTCCTTCCGCTTTCTTTGTGTTGGAATTTTAAATTGGGTAGATTTCTGAGGACTATGGTTAACAGCTCCTCAGATCTCTGCAGGGTAAATCCAGACCGCTAGCTAGACTATCTGTCCAATCTGAGTTTTCTCTCGCAGCGGCTCTGTGTGGAGTTTAGCACCGCCCATGACGATTCTGATTGGTTTAAAGAAATGCCATTAAACCAGAGCACGTTTTCCTCCCATCCCCGAATGCTATGTGGACTAGTCAGACCCTCCTTCAGTGTGCTTTGGAGGAGGGTCTGGCAAAGCGAGACTTATCCCGATAGACCGCTATGGTAAATGCCCAACTTTACAGCATAATTTTATAATAAAAAAAAAAAAAGATATTCTAAATGTTAAAGTTTATCAGTGAATTATTTCAGCTATAGTTAGTTAGTTATATTTTATTTCTGTGTCATGCCAAACATCTTGGCCCATCCCACATGGGATTACAAGACACCACAAATTCACTTATTCAACAAACTTCTTCCCGTTGCATATACAAATCCTTTGAACAAATACATGAATACAAATATATAGACATACACGTACATACATGTATATACACATACCACACACAAACAATCCATTCTCATCTACACTCGATAAAGAGCTTTTTTCCTCTTCTCCCAGGCTTTATCTAAATAATTAGCGAATTTATATGTTTCATATGTGAACAGCCATCTCAATCTTTGAGCATCATCCATATTTACCAAATCAATCTCTGCTTTTATCCTACAAAATAAAAAATCACGCTGCTCACAATAAAAAGGACAATAGAAAACAAAATGGAACTCCTTTTCTATATCATTCAAACAACACATAGGACAGATCCGTTTTTCCTCTTCTACATTAACAGATCGTCCTGTTTCAATAGTCAAAGGCAAAACACCAGATCTCACTTGAGCACATAAGGATCTTTGCCTTTTTGACAAATTATATACAACATAATTTTCATTGACATATTCTGGTTTTATCATTACAAAAATACGCAATTTTGGCTTAGCCCATATATCATCAGCCCACTGCTTTTTGTCTTTAGTAAACACAGATTCTTTAAACAAACCAATATTCAGCTTTTCGTTATTAAGAAACAAATCCCCAAAACCATAATTACAAAACAATTTGCATATGTCGTTAGACCAAAGACCAAGAATGTGTTTATCCCAGAGAAATATTTTCTTTGTCAACCTATTTGCGTCCATATCTAATAGCCGATTCCATAACTGGACCATACATATCTTCCAGCGAGCCTCACATGATTCCCATCCCATGTCTCCCACTATCGCCAATGTAGGGGTATATTTATGCACACCCAGAAAATATCTTATGGCACTATTTTGTACTAATTCACTAATAACTCACTATTGATGTTTTGTAGGCGAGGGGTCACCTGGTTGTCGTAGTCCCCTTGTGGAGGAGGCGGTCCTGTCTGCCATGGTCCCTGTCATCAGCACTTCCTGCTCCAGGCTACAGCCCACGTCAGTACAGTACAAACTCTCATTCACTTTTTCACCACGTTAACACTGAACTCGTCCTGTCTCTACTGTCTTAATGTAAAGACATACTAACCAGTGCCACACTCTGGCTTTCCAAAATATCAGCTAGAAGCAAATGACTGCTCTTTGTCAGTTGTTCAACAGACTATTTACCCTGAGATACATAGGAATAATTGATGTATCTTGGGGAAATTATTTAGCTTTCAAATGTGTTAGACTATTTTTTTTTTGTACCTGAATGCAGTTTCACAAGCTGCTTTGCCTGCTGTGTTTCTATGTTTCTAAATTTAAATCAGATTTAAAACTAGTTCACTGTCTAATTCCTGTCTGTTTCTCACCTTTTTTTTTTTGGCAGTGTCTCAGACGTGTTTTGACAAAGTACTGTAAGAACATATTTCATGAGGTTTGTGTGGTTTCCGTATTTGTCTTCTTTTGTTTTTTGATGTCGTCAGGTTGGCGGGACAGACGGCGTCGAGGGCTGTGTCTCTCTTCCTGCACGGTGATGTTTCCTTTTTGCCCGACAACTCCTTCCCTTCACACATCCAGCTGCTCAAGGTTTGTATGTACATGGGTTTGTGTACACACGTGGCTGCCGTAAAATGTTTATTTCAAATATTGTCTCTTCATATTTGCATGTCTTAATACACCACCAATTATTTATCATTCCCGTACTGTGCATGTTATGATTAAAAAAGATAATTTTTGATAAATAAGCATCATTAATGTGTATATAATAACTAAGTGGGTAAAGGCAAATAATAGAAAAGCTAGGACAGTCCGGTAAGTTCCAATGACATCACTTTACTGTAATCCAGCCATTAAAACCAGTGACAGTGACAGAACACTTGTGTCATATCACGATATTACAATATCCAAAAACTAAGACGATATCCAGTCTAATATCACGATATCGATATAATATCGATATTTTACCCAGCCCTAATATGTGTGTGTGTGTGTGTGTGTGTATGTATGTATGTATGTGTGTGTGTGTATATATATATATATATATATATATATATATATATATATTAATATTAATATTAATTATTTATTTATTTATTTATTTATTTATTTTTTATATATATACCTTTCGTTAAATTAATTTAAGGGAGCCCAACATGCCAAGCCTCTGGAGTTTTTTTGCATATTTTAACACTGTTGTTGTTTTTCGCATGTGCTAAATAAAAATCAAATCAACAATATACAGCTCTAATTTAGGGGTTGGTTCTCTTTCGGAGAAGAAGAGGACTTTTTCTTTTCCCTGTTACTTGAAAAGTGTGTTCATTCAGGCATGTAATGTTTTCCCAGAAGCAGCAGGGTGACTCGTGGAGCCAGTCTCAGATGGTTTGCCTGCTTATGGGATGCGTGTGTTCGTTACCTCGCAGTGTGAGTCTCAACTCCAACACTTAATTCTGCTTTTCTGAAGATATAAAAAAAACCAAAAGAGCATTGCATCTGTTACTGAAGCTGCATTCTGAGGGTTGTGCGTGTCATCCAGGTGGAGGTGCCTCAGATAGAGGAACTGCTGTCACAGCTGGAGGAGATGAGCTGCGCCTGCAGTCACCCGCTCTCATACACCTCGGCCGCAAAGTGCTTCGCCGGCCTGGTTAACAAGAGACCACAGGGTCAGTTTGTGTCTCTTCACGCTACCGTTTGCTTTTTTGTTCTAAAACCCGAGAGCCTACTACTAACTGAGCGCTTCTGTGGTGGTTTGGTTTCTTCTTCAGGTGATTCTCTTGACAGCCAAATCCAGAGCAGCGTGAAGAGAGTGTGTAGGGAGTTGGACTCTGCGTCTGCATCTGTACGCACTCAGGCCTTCACCCTCATGATCTGGGTAAGAGTCGCACTGTCTGCTGCTAATTGTTTGCAACTTTATATTCCTCTGCTAGAATCATTTTTGGTCAAATGTCAGAACTTTTGGTCAGATAATTGAAGTGCTCATATTATGCTTTTTGGCTTTTTTCCCTTTCCTTTATTGTGTTATATATCGTTTTTTGTGCACGTTATATGTTTACAAAGTGAAAAAGCCCAAAGTCCACCCCAAAGGGACTTACCATCTCCAACAGAAAACACTGTTCACAAACTGCTCCAAACAGCTCTATTGTAGTCCAGCCTTTACTTCAGAGACAAACGTGCGTCACTTTGTAATAGGAGTGTAAGAAAAAATCAATACACTTGAGTATCGCAATAATTTATTTTGCAATACTGTATCGATGTTCAAAAAGGCAATGTTGATTTTATTTTTTTTATAAAATATTTTTTTTTACGTGCAAAAATATTCATGTAAGACAGTGGTTAATTTTTTATGTTGTGTTTAAACCCCCTTCCGCTAAATGGCTATGCTGAGACGCACCACTAATGTCCTTGCCTAAAGGCCGGGACAAATCGGCCGTTGGACAAGGCGAGGTCAGGTTCCTAAGTGGCGAGGTCAGTGATTCGAATCTGTTCGGTGTGTCCCGTGCCGTCGTCAGTCTGGGGGGCTGTCGGCGTTCATTTTGGCCGACCTGACATGTTCAGTCGGCGGCAAGGCAGTCGGGACTCAACCGGAAATGGGGAGCGGAATGAGCGTGACAGAGTAGCGCCGCCTGCTGCTATGGAGAATTATTACGTTTCTCAAATCGGTGTCACCTCAGTGTGTTCCGAGGCAGTTTTTTGGACCTCAGGGACCCAACTGATCATCTCGACTGGCTTTTCTGTCGACGGTCAGCCGTCTGGCTGGTGTGTCCCGGCTATAACCGTGCCTAGCAGTGCCTGACTTTGCCTAACAATGTAGCTGAACTTTGGCCTACTTTAGCATATAAAAATTAGCTCACTAAGAACCTGTGAACCACAATCCCAAACTGGCAGTTTGATTTTCTGTGTACTGAATTGTTTACCTAAAGTAAACTTCTTTGACTTTAATGAACGTCATGTCTTTTTTTTTTTTTATATTAGTTTTTCTAAAATTATACTTTAAAAAAATCCCAATATATCGCCTTATGCACAGTATCGAAATATATGGCAATATATTGAATCGTGACCCATGTATTGTGATACGTATTGCCAGATTCTTTCCAATACACAGCCCTACTTTGTAACACACGTTATAATGCTCGCCTAGCTGCTAGCGTGGCACGCCCTCATACTCTGCTTCTGACTGGCTAGTAGTCCTTACCTAGCTACTGCGCATGTGGAACTCCCAACAAAGATAGAAACAGAAGTGAGATGTCTCACTCTTTAGCTAAAACAGAGAGCTCAACACGCAGGGTGAAAAGAGGAGCTGCAGCAATGTGCAGTACAACAAACATATGGTGTTTTTTGAAAATTAAACCATGTAAACCTATTCTGGTACAACCTCTAAATACAATTATGAACCTGAAAATGAGCATAATATGAGCACTTTAAGACATTTAAACTGGCTGGCATTCAATAAATCAAGTTAAATGGTAACCTAACACAGTTATGTTTGTATAAGAAGAAGCAAGTGCAATATAGTTGCTTTGTCTCCAGGTTGCCAAGGCTCTGCTTCTCAGATACCACCCTCTGTTTACAACACTCACTGACAAGGTAAGAACAGGGACACACGCACCATGCTTTATTAAATACAATTGGACCAATCTTTTATTACAATTTTATTGTGTCCTTTTACACAACTTTCATGTGCCAAGATGAACAGAAGAAACTGGACTTTGATTTGAACTTTCCTCCCACTGTGTGTTCTGAAGCTCTTCTCTCTGCTCGACGATGCCGATCTGGGTCCGATGGCAGCCGACGGCTTCACGCTGCTGATGAGCGACTCCGCCGACATCCTGAACCGCGGTTGCCATGCCGACGTTCGCATCATGTACCGCCAGCGCTTCTTCAGCGAGAATTCAGACAAGTTGGTCCGGGGCTTCAATGCTGCGCCGCAAGGTACAGGGGCAACAGCACTGCTGTGGAAAAGGCTTATTTGAAATCAAACCTAACTCGGTTAAAGCCACTTACGGGTATCATTTGAACATTTCTGACAGCACAAGAGACACTGTAGCAAACCGAAATGCATGCTGCTCTCATTACAGACAGTTCATAGAAAAAAGAAATACTAAGACCACATTGTTCAAAGTACAGCTATGTGAGAGCATTTGAATAGCAAGATTAATGGACATCCCAGCACAGTCACCCATATTTGAATATATAAAGGAAATAGAGCTGAGAGAAGTCAAATCAACCCGTTATAGGAGGCTTTATATCCATTCCACTGTCGGATGGAAATCTTTTAAACCTTGGATTATATATATATATATATATATATATATATATATATATATATAATCCAATATAGTCGTATATATATATATATATATATATATATATATATATATATACGGTCAAAAGTTTGGGGTAACTTACAAATTTCCATTCTACTCCATTATAGACAGAATACCAGCTGAGATCAGTTGCATTGTGTTTTTAACCAGGTCAGCAGTTTTCAGATTACATTATGTGCTTACATAATTGCAAAAGGGTTCTCCAATGTTTTCTCAGTTAGCCTTTTAAAATGATATCCGATTAGTAAACAGAATGTGCCTTTGGAACATTGGATGAATGGTTGCTGATAATGGGCAACGTAGATATTGCATTAAAGATCAGCCACCCACTCAGATCAGCTGGTATTCTGTCTATAATGGAGTGGAATGGAAATTTGTAAGTTACCCCAAACCTTTGACTGGTTTCATATAAAGCTTTTGAGCATGAGCAATGATCTAAGGCAGCTTATATAGGAGTCGCAAGCTGCCTTAGATCATTGCTCATGCTCAAAAACTTCTAACAACATTGACAGGATGTTTAAAAGACAATGATGTAAAATCTCCAAAAGAGAATAAATAACGTCCAAATAAAGTGACTTGTTATTTTGGAGGTTTCAGACTTTTTTTCCTCTGGTCTCGTTAATGCCCCTCATCCCTGCCTCCTCTGCAGAGAAGAAGCCCAACTACCTGAAGGCTCTGTCTAACATCGTCAATACACTGCCCAAGCAGGTCCAAGTCACTGAACTGCCAAAGGTGAGTTCATTTTCAAATAGTTCTAGAACGACTATAACCAGCGGCCGCCTGCCACTTAATCAAAAAAAAAAATTGAAAATGGCGAGCATTAATGTGAAGCTTTTTTTTTTTGCTGTGTCCAGCTCCTGTCTCTGCTGTTGGAGGCCTTGTCGTGTCCCGACCAGGGCGTCCAGCTGTCCACCCTGTCCTGTCTGCAGCCCGTCATCATGGACCCCCCGCCAGTGCTCATCCAACAGCTGGAGGCTTTGGTCAGCAGGTTGCTGGCCCTTACCTCCAGTCCAGCCATGGTGAGTGAGACCTCATACCTGAGAGGGCTTTCTGTACTGATCCCCTCTGTCATAATCACATTTGTGAGCAGTGTAAGGTCAAACCGTCATCAGCAGTTGCTGCTTACTATCTATATATATTATATATATATATTTATATATATTTATATATATATATATATATATATATATATATATATATATATATATATATATATATATATACATTAGCCAGAGCTCTATCCAATAATTGTTTTATTTCTGGCAGAACGTGAGGATCACTTCATTGCGGTGCATCCATGCTGTTTCCCGCTTCCCCGAACATGAGGTAAAACCCAAATGTTGTTTTAGATGTTTGAGAGCCCTGTCAAGTGTTGTGTCAAAAAATGCTTTCTTAAATTTAGAGTCTCTGCTTGACCTACACTCGAGCAAAATATATATATATATCTTTTTACAGAGCGGAACAAAAACATGTTATAATGTTCCAGCCCTTCATTTCTCCCCACTTCCATCCCATAAATGTGGATTTTCAATGACCCCAGTTGTTTTCTTTATATAGTGAAGAAAAACAGGGCAACCTCTAGCCAGTAAGAGCGTGCGCCCCATATAGGCCGAGACCTTTGCAGCGGCCCGGGTTCGAGTCCGACCTGCGGCCCTTTGCTGCATGTCATCCCCCTCCCACCTTTCCTGTCTATCCACTGTCACTATCAAATAAAGGGAAAAGCACAAAAAAAAAATATATATATATATAATATTGAAGAAAAACGTATGAACCATCTGGACTGAAGAAGAACCTAACCTCCGCTGTGTAGATTGTATGATCAGTTTAAAGCTGCACACATTAGGATGTCGTCACAAGAATATTATGAAATGTGGGTGCAATAAAGAATAGTGCTTTTTAACACTGCGGATTTTGACCAATTTGTTTAAATTATTACTGTATTACTATTGTTATGGACACTGGAAGAAAATCTTCACCAGACACTTTTTTTTTTGTTTTACTGATGAACCTTGTCTACGGTTTCAGGTCTTGCCTTTTCGGGCCCGAGTGCTGCGAGCTCTGGCCCGGCCCCTGGACGACAAGAAGAGGCTGGTGAGGAGCGAGGCGGTGAAGGCAAGAGGACAGTGGTGAGAATCCGAATCACTGTTTAAGAGACACACTAGAGGACGTTTAAAGTATTTTTAAGGTCCCATGGCATGACAATTTCACTTTATGAGGTTTTTTTAACATTAATATGAGTTTCCCCAGCCTGCCTATAGTCCCCCAGTGGCTAGAAATGGTGATAGGTGTAAACCGAGCCCTGGGTATCCTGCTCTGCCTTTGAGAAAATGAAAGCTCAGATGGGCCGATCTGGAATCTGCTCCTTATGAGGTCATAAGGAGCAAGGTTACCCCCCCTTTCGCTGCTTTGCCCGCCCAGAGAATTTGGCCCACCGTGAGAGAGAGAGACATCATGGCTTGAAAACAAGCCAAGCATGGCAGTTGGTCAAGGCCACACCCCCCCCCCCCTCTCAATAGCATTTAAAGCTCCAGACACCGAAATGGCACATCCTAAGGAAAGCTCATTGTGGGACTGGCTCTAGTGGCTGTAATTCTGCACCAAGGCTGAATTTTGGGAAAGAGACTCCAGATACAGTATTAGTGGACCACTAAGGTCTATTTAAAAGCATCCAAAAAGCAGCATGTCATGGGACTTTTAACGATCTAAGCGCACGGCGTGAAGCGCCTGGTGCAGGTGCGTTTAGGGACAGAGTAACGTTAGTACAGGGGGGAGTGACAGGCTGCAGCTGGAAATCGGAAGGAGGACAGGAAATAGTTTTAACGTGACTTTAAAATTAGTGGTGCGCGGTCAAGCAAGGCTTGTTTCATGTGGACGCGCCACATAGAGTTATAGTTGGTTCGTCACAACAAAGTGTCTCTTTCTCATTTTTCCTCCACAGGTTCCTGTTAGGAAGTCCTGGGGGAAGTTGATTCTGTTCCCAACCAAAAGCCTCCCATCCTCCCGAAACTTGGAAGAATACAAAGGAAAGTCAAACTCCAGGACCAGGTACCAAGGACCCAAGCTGCACAAGCCACACGACGGCTCTCTCTCCTCGGTTCAACTCCTCAGTGGCTCCCCTCTTTTCTTTGGATCTCCCAGCATCCCTCTATCCTCCCTTCTCTGTCTTTTCAACCAGAATCCCTCCACCCTTCGTCTTCTCTCCCTTTTTTTTGTTGCAGCTTGTCTGTATCTTCATCAACGCACAAGTACGAGTACGTGGCCCGACTGTGGAGCATCATCCAAGTCAAAAGAATGTAAATGACCAGTTTTGTTTAATATGCCACGCAGCTCATGTACGTCTTCCTCACTACGTATTTGAGAAAACGTCAGATTGCATGGAGGCATTTTGGTTGTTCATAATTTGAAAAATGTGACTCAAAGTGCATTTTAAATAGTCCAGTGGGAGTCCTAAGAGTCTTTTAGGTTTCCTACTCGGATCAGATCAGCAGCTAAAATAAGTCCTCCAGAAATCATTATATAATCACAATGAAATGGACAGTATTTTTGACGTTTAGTGTGGTTACTTGATAAAAAACTTAAGTATTATCTGCTAATTTTCTGTTTCTAATTAACTAACAAAATAATAAAAAAATGGATACATATGTTGCAAGATTTTTTTTTTTTTTTTTTAAAGCGCCCATATTATGCTCATTTTCAGGTTCATAACTGTATTTTAAGGTTGTACCAGAATAGGTTTACATGGTTTAATTTTCAAAAAACACCATATTTTTGTTGTACTGCACAGCTCTCTCTCACTGCTGCAGATCCTCTTTTCACCTGGTTTCTGTTTTAGCTACAGAGTGAGACCTCTTTTCATCTTCTTCTTCTGTACTATCTTTGATTGCACTCGCACATGCGCAGTAGCTCAGATGTAGAGCATGTCAGCTAGCTAACTCTAGAGACAGTAAAAGAAAGCTGTTTCTCCAACTTTGGTCAGTTACAAGGCAGGATTAGCTGGGAGACTTCTAAACGAGGGCACACGTGTAAGTAGTTCTTTTGTAGATTATGGTGAACTTGTGTGTGTTGTAGCCGTGCTTTGCTATTGAGAACGACGTAGCATGCTAGCGTTAGCATTAGCGTTAGCATGCTAATGCTAACGGTTAGCATGCTAACGAGCTAACGGTTGTGGTTAGCCAGCTCATTTCGGACTGTGACGTCACAGTCCGAGCCGATTTTGAACAGCTCACTAGGAGACTGAAGGCAGGACACATTCAGAAACCGTATCTCACTCAAAACAGCATGGATGGATTTTTTTCAAAGTTTGTATGTGTGTGGAAGCACCAGAGACTCAAAAGAACACCCCAAATCCCAGAAAAAGTGATTTTTTTCATAATATGGGCACTTTAAATCAAATCTTGTTTGGCGCTAGTGAGAAAGTGAAGTTCTCAAATTCAAAATGTCTCTTGTTGAATGCCTTTTTGTATGTGTCGACTCCTATACGCAGCGAGAAAGCGAACAGCGTACATAGGCTGAGTGGAAGAGTCATCGTGGTGCTCGTGGGCTACGGGTGACGAATGATCTCATGAACTCAACAGTGCAACATTCTCTTTCTTTCTTTTTTTTTAAACCATTTTGAGAATTTTGCCAAAAGAAATCAGCACTGAACCCAGCAGGCACTGATAGTCTTTTCTCTTCTCTCATCTGGATGAATGTGTAAGTGGCGTGCGCAGTAATGTGTTTAACAACGGCTGGTGTGTTTGATTTCGTGTCACTGCGGTGTGCCAGCCGGGGTGGGGTCGTTGGGACCGGGGACAAATGTGGGCGTTCCATCTGTCCCCTGGTTGTTCACGGGGTGACATGAATCCATGGTTCACACCGCCACTGACATGAGTTACATTTTAAGATTAATTTAACATAATTAAATGCCTATGTTGAGCTTAATGTACGTTAAATTAAGATTGTAAATTATGTGAACAGTATGTCAATCCACCTCTCAATATTTGAACAAATATTGATGCTATATCATCCTCATCATCGAGTCATTGCAGTAAGGTTGGCTGACTTTGGACCTCACATCAACTTATGCCAAGGAAATAGACAATATTTAAAATGTCATTAAAACCTTTGTAATTATACAAAACGCATTTAATGTCTTTTTTTTTTTATATGTAAAAGTGGACATCTTTAAGATTTCAGTCCGGGTTGATTTTGCGAACCCCTGGTGGTAACAGCAAATGCGGTTTAATACTACGAAATAAGTTGGGCATTTTTCCATCATTCTGTGAGCGACCGCGATCAGATTTTATGCAAAGACAGTGACAGAAACGGACACAGCGATGCCATAGACTTCGACGGAGACCAGTGAAGTCAGTCAGAAGCACTTTTCCGGTGATGGCTGAGCGTTACTGCGCAGCCTCAAACTGAGCTTGACGACGTAGATGTGACGTGAGCAACCTGTCTGAAATGTGTAAGTCTTCTGGTAGCTGTGCCAAGAGAAATCGGTTACTTATATGAATTCACTTGCCACATACCGAAGAATTTCCAATCCATCACGTTTCTGAAATATTTTGTTCCGATGCTTTCATGGACTCTCTATGGGCTTCTCCCTTGACTGCATGCTTCCACGTCCCCCCGGTTGCCTGCGAGCTTCTCCTGACTATACAGTAATTTCTCTAGTGTGTGACAGAAAGTCGCGTGGTGATGACCCAATCAATAGCCTATTTTTACAAAAACGTCTGCTACCAGGCCATAACGTGAGATACAAGGTAATGGAACCTTTTATGCACACGGCACGACAAAGTGAGAGTTGGTTACCTCGCTGAGAAGTTGCCGGTGTGCCGCCGGTCGCCTGCTGCTCCTCATCTACCAGCTCACTCTGGCTGCTCTTTAGTGTTCCATTTGTCCCTGCAATACTTCAAACTGAACTGCTGTCAAAAAAATGCCGAAAATGGTCGTCTTGTTTTGTAGACTTATTACAAATGGAAAAATTAAAGCCAACTCGTGATTCACTAGTTAAATGCTTTTAATGTGAAGCTGCAGCAGGAGAAAATGTTTGCATTACTTCATACGGCATTTTTTTCGGGTAATGTTGCCACAGACACGCAATTTCGTAATAATGCAAATATATAAATATTGCAATAGGCCATAGGCTCAATCACCTCAGTTGGCGATAGTAACATATGGCTTATTTTAATTAAAATCTTCAAAATGAAAACCCTTTAAACAAGAAATATCAATGTTTTATTAAAAAAAAAAAAAAAAATCTAACTGGAGCACAGCTCCCATTGGTTACACATGATATCGCAGCTATGGCAACTACAGATCCAACCCAACTCTCATTACATTATTGATTCTGGGCTGAGAAATCTGAAAGGGAATTACAAATACATAAAATGACATTTCACCTTGCCTCATTTTAAAGGCTAAGTAACCAAACAAGGCACACAATTTATTTATCAGTGTCAAAGACAGAAATGTTAAAGACGATAAAAATGAGTGTTGCGCAGGTTTATTTTTGCCTTGATCCAACCTGGCAAGTAAGCAGAAGATCCAAAAACAGAAGTTTAAAAGACCTCCCAAAAACAACAGCGAAAATATTGTTGGTGTAAACCTATGGTGTACACATGCAAAGGTAGTCAACCTTGAAACACATTTTTTTTTCAAAAATAACATTTAAACAATCACACGACATTAACATTTAAAATATGTTTTCATCTCACAACTTGCCTCCCATTAAAGCCCCTGACTCACCAACCCGACCGCCGACCGTCGGCAGAAAAGCCAGTCCGACTGATCAGTACCCCCCCCCCCCCCACCCACCCACACAATTCAGTTGTGTGCGCGCTGTATTAATGTATGAGAATGCGACACATAGGACCTTTTAATACGCTGTAACTGCAGGCTCTGGTGTTCTCCAATGCCTCCCACATTACCCTACCCCCCCCATCCATCCCATTACCTTACAAATGACTTGTCTAAAGAGGATGTAGTGGTGGTGCAAGGCTTTTAGTCCAAGAGAAGCGCAGAGTCTTTGTTGTCTTTACAAAATGGGTGGGAGAGAGCTTTGGGCTTCCCAACAATGCTGGCCAGCAGCACCATTTATAAATCTTAACTCGTCAACAGCGCTGCAGCCGCAGGCTGACGTCGGCTGGTGGCAAGGTCTACGATTAGACCCACTGTGCAAGGATGACTGGAGACCGCTGGGAAATGATGACGGCTCCCGAGACGACCAATCACTGGGCGGTTCTTTCCATGTCCAGTGCAAATACCAACACGCAGCAAAAACAGTGTGTGTATTTGTGTTAACTACAAAGTTTCTTTTTCCTCGTCAGATCATTGTTAGCTTCTCCTCCTCGTCCCGAGCTGGTCACGACAGCGTAACACATTTTTCATATGGGTTAGAGAGAAAAAAAATAAAAATAAAGGCTGAGGATTGATCAGATGGCCATGGGGTCCCTTCTGGTGAAGGTGCAGTCCCACACGATGCCGTCCCCGTTGGGAAGATGGCTGGAGGGCAGGAGGACCCGTGTGAACCAGTGACTGGGGAACACAAGAACACATTACCTGAATTCATTCCATTTAAAATCAACCATTTTACCATCGTAAGACACGCTTCATTCAAAAGCCGTCTTGGTTCGTCCTTCTACTGTTCTAACAATCACGACTGGTTTGGTTAGTATGAACCCATAAATTCAATAAGCCCTTACTTCACCCATTTACATGTGAAAATATACTGGCTCCATACACGCGAAAAAGTATTGTTCATTTAAATGAAGCCTGGTGAGTTTGGTGATGGCTAATTTTTGGGCGGTTTCTGGTTAAACAAAAAAAGGATCTTACTTTCTCTGTCTACTCTTGTCAGAAACTTAATAGTGTACATCCACGACGTTCCACTTCCGGATTTCGGAGTTTTCTGTTACACGACTAAAACTACTTTTGAACGTACACATGTTCCACCAAAACAAGTTCCTTCCCGAGGCTATTTTGCAGCGGCACCGCTTAACACCGCCCAAGACGATTGTGATTGGTTTAAAGAAATGCCAATAAACCAGAGCACGTTTTTCTCCCATCCCGGAATGCCGTGTGGAAGGTCTGGCAATGCGATACTAGACACTTAATAACAAGAACAATGTGAGTAACTGTATCTACAGTCTGTAGTTACTGTAATTACCTCTCTATATAGCAGCAGTTGTATTTCTGCACTTTTTTTCCCCACCATTGTTGCCAAATCAACCACGACTAATATATATATATAACATTTTTACACGCACCATAACTGAACTCACCTCCTTTTTTCCACGCCCAACAGTAACTTCCAATTGTTTATCGTACCATGATGATATGGATTTTTGAACACCTGCGTTAGAACAGAAGAAAAATTAACAGCCGTTCCCGTGCCACTTTTATTTCCATACTAAATAACTTGGGAGTTATTTAAGCTTTTAGTCTTAAAATCCACAACTGTATACGCTCCAACGGGGGTCCAATAACGATTTGCATGCGGGTGTGCGTACCTTGCCCTTCTCCCGGAGTCTTGTGATCTCTTTTTTGTTGATGTGGCGCTCCACGCTGCTCTCTCCTCTGCTGATGAGGATGATGTGCCACAGGGTGAGTCCTCCGAGAGCCACCGCCACCGAGCTGCGGGGAGGACATATTACAACCTCCGCTTTCTGCTGGATGCCATCAACCTTTATCTGATTGAACATAAACGCGCTGAGGTGTTTTATTACCTGGTCAGCACCCAGAGGAAGATGATACTCTTGTAAGCAGTGGTCTCTTGGACAGCGTCGGGCGGAGGAGGGGTCTGATAGTATCTCTGAAGGGCACGGGAAATAGTAGTCAGCCCTTATTACTCATACGGACGCCAAATATGGAGTTATTTTCATTTCAGATCTGATCCGAGGAGGTTTCAGCTCACTGCTGTCTGAGGTCGTTTTGGCTCAGGATGAAAAAAAGGCTGCTTACAAGTATGTTTACATGTCCAACGTGCTGGATCTTGTTCCTGGTTAAGTGATCTTTGGGTGGCAAGGAGTTTCAAACTAATTGGTGTTCAAAGCCTAGAGTTGTTTGTTCATGCACAACCACTTTTGATACAAGACCCGTCCTGGTCAGAAGTGAATGTGAGAGCACTAAGCAAAGATCCTTTTCACGTCTCCTATTTCACTCTCTACTTGCCATCTGCGCTCCTGCTATGCCATCGTGCCACCGTCCGGCAGGTGCCACTGTACTAAACATTTCGTCACAGCTCCTCCCTAAAACTGGACACAGCCTCTACTCGTACCACTGGCAGCAACAAACTAAGATAACAGCTGGGTAGTAGTCTAGAGCAGCGGTTCTCAAACTGTTTTTTTTATTTTTTTTTATTATGTAACCCTTATGAAATATTTTTCAGCCAAGTACCCCTGACAGCACACAAAAAAAAAGGCCATATAAAGACATTACAGCGCTGCACTATCAGTGTCTGATTTATTTCATGTTTAGAATCACTAAATTCATCGAGGTCTAGATGTTAAAGAAAAACTCCACCCGCCGGTACTGGTGGTCATTTTTGTGTATACGTCCGATGTCCGAGACCCGGTGCCTTAACGACCGTTATCTACCAGACCGAATTAGCAACGCGGATTTCGGTGCCTTATTTAGGTGCCACTGAAATGCCTGCGCTTCTCTCTGATGCTCCGAAAACGGACGTTAGAACTGAAACATCGCCGCACGGGACGCTAGTTAACACTACACACTTCACAGGTAACGTTAGCCTACCGTTAGCTAGCAGCTGGAGTTATCAAGGTTAAAATACTGACCGCTAAACGGTGTAAAAGTGCGTCTGTATTTCACTGGAGAGGATTCCAACAACAGTCTGTAGCTGCCGTTGTCTGAAAAACAACACAGATGTTGCGTTCACTTGAAACTCGCCTCGCCAGCCTTGTGCTGCATTCAAAGTTATTGTAAAATACCCTTTTCCCATCCAGTGGTTGTTTTTGTCATTTAACAAGAATTTAATGGTGAAATAAGTTATTGTTATAAGTTATTACATTTTAATAAATCATTTAATTTTGACCTTGTGGCCTTAGCAATAAACAAGCCGTTCTTTAATGTCGCCGACTGTCGTTTTGTGCTCCTTTTTTAAATCAACTTTTTATGTGTCACCCTTTTCAGTCCTGAGTTTGCAGGTATGTGTCTAGACGTGATGGTGCAGCGTGAGAATTCTTCCGGCCTTACCTCTATAGCACTGTAGGCCTCCAGAAACAGTTCCTTGCTGCTGCTGCTGCAGTAGATGCAGCCCAGGGTCATGTATAGGCAGAAGGATAAGAAGTAGCGGTGGTTGAAATGGCCCACACAGTTGTTCAACCAGGCTGGAAGCATGTTCAGTTCAATGTGTACAACGTGGGGAATTTAAAAAATAAAAATAAAACATGAAGCTTTTATAAAACAAAAAAGTAAATTGGCTTTTTCCATGCATTCTCTTTTAAGCTTTTCTATGAGTTGGCTTGGTTGAAGGATACGACAGTGGTGGTCCATCTTCAAAACACACCTGGAATAAAGCCGAAACAGTTCAAATTAAATTTAAAAAAAGACAAAACTGACGAACTCTGTGCATGAGAACTTAATTTGGATTATCTTACGTGTTGCAGATGCTGCAGTGGTGCGTCCTGGGCGGCTTTGGAGCGATGCATTTCTTACACATGGACACTGAGGGAATATGAACTTTGCCCTTAAAGAAAAAAATGAAGATGATGTAAGTCAATCTAACAAAGAAGTAGACAGACAGCAGGGATACACACTAATATTTTTAAGCACTGGCCAACAAGCCCCTAAATTTGTCCATTTAACAAAAGGAGTAGACCGAGACATTTGATCTATATGGTTCAAAAGCACAAGTGAGGAAACATCTTTTTTTGTAAAACTCCTGATGGCTTTGAGGACACCTTTTACCCTGTGGTAAGCCAACGCGCCGCAGAAGGCAACCACCACGTAAACAATTTTTTGCGCTCCTTTAGCCGAGATGTGTCAGCGTTTTCCTCTCAACCTTATGAGGCGTTTGGTACCTTGGGCGGGTGTCCGGGGGAGGTGGTGGTGGCCTTGTAGTAATGGAAGACCACCATGAGAAGAAGCCAGTGGCCACAGCAGAGGTGCCAGACCACCAAGGGCAACGGGTAAGTTCTGAGGATTGTGGGTAGGACGAACAGGTAGATGATGAGCACAACCGAGGTGGTCAGCAGTACGACTAGACAGACAAACACCTGAGAGAGGAAGACAGAGGACATGAGAGGGTGAGGAACGTAGTTTGGGCTCGGGCTGTGCCAATTATTCAAATTGTAATCGCAATTGCGAGAAACTAAATGTGACCGAGAACAATTACTTTGCACATTAACCTTAGGGGATCACCAGAGGCCTCACGATACCATATTATTGCGATTTCAAACATATTGCATATATTCTGCGATATATTGCAATTTATTACCTTTTTTCCCCCAACTTCAAATTATGTTTCCAAAAGGAAACTCCCCCACCCATCTTAACTTTTCGGGGATGTAGGAAGAAATAAAAGCACCCAGACTAGAAATCCCAACGGCTCACCACTCCGAACCAGCGGGTGACGTTGTCCACAATCCAGTAGACGGGTTCAAACGCGCAGTCCAGCAGCGTGTCGCCGTTGCTGAGGCTGTTGAAGTACAGTGACCTGAGCAGCAGCTTGCTGTAGCTCCACAGCTCCACAGACCTGCCGCTGACCCACGGCTTGAATCCCCAGCGTCGGCCTCCTTTCTGCGGGCGGCACAGCCGGCACCAGCACAGCGCTAGTCTCATGGCCCGGGAGAGCTGCCACCTCCAGCTGCTGCTCACACGCATGCCACCGCCTCTCCTACACACTCTGCCGTCCAGACACACACACACGCACAGAAACGCACACCATCCGTTACAAACGCAGGCCGCGTAAAAAAACAGCTCGTCGTAGCGCAGCCTGATTGCTGCGGAGTTTTCCATCGTCATTCTCTGCCTCCTTATGGAAAAAAAGTCAGTTGTGAGAGCTCCTGGCACATTTCAAAAAGTTAACAGACGGCCAAGAAACAAGAGCACTGGTCCCATTCTGTGACAGAATCCCCTGTGTGACACACGTCGGTCCAAGAAAAACAAGGACGGGGTAATGAGCTCCGCCCATCAGCCCATCAGCCCCATACAAATGAACTTCTCCTGTTAATAATTCACAGCAAATCCACAGCTCCAGGCCAAAAACCTCTTAGAAACATGCAGGGGAGATGCAGAGTGGTAACCCTGGAAGAGGGAGATGTGACGAGTTGAATATCTTAAGAAGGAAATAAAGTAGCTACCTGATCCAGGGCATCATTTCATGAAAGGGGAGGATTGGTTACACAGATAAGGCTTGATCAGCTGCTCCAAAATAGTATGGCATTAATAATGAGAGATGCTAACCAGGGACCTTTGGTTAGACCGTAACGTTAAGTCAACAACCTGCCCTCGTTCAACTGCTTCTTAACTACGTATCAAGAGGTGACCGCTGCAAACACATGGAAAAGCCTGTAAGTAGAGGTGCAAAGATTAATCGATTAAATGTCAACTATCAAATTAATCGCCAACTATTTTGATAATCGATTAATCAGTTTGAGTCATTTTTATATATATATAATATATATATAAAAAGAAAAGTTTTCTCTAATTCCAGCTTTTTAAATGTGAATATTCTCTAGTTTCTTCACTCCTCTGTGACCGTAAACTGAATATCTTTGAGTTGTGGACAAAACGAGACATTTGAGGACGTCATTGAGGGAAAACACTGATCCACATTTTTCACCATGTTTTGACATTTTATAGATCAAACAACTAATCGATTAATTGAGAAAATAATCGAGGGATTAATCAACTATGAAAATAATCGTTAGTTGCAGCCCTACCTGTAAGGGCAATAAGTGATGTAGCATAAAAACACACATGAAGGGCGCTGTTTTCCATTCTATCTTCATTAAAAAGGTGCTACATCCAACATTAATAAATCATGATGACCACATTCATTTTAAAACAGTGTAATTATGCAAATGTAGAGAAGCCCATTTCATCAGGGAAATATGGACACACACACACACACACACACACACACACACACACACACACACACACACACACACACACACACACACACACACACACACACACACACACACACACACACACACACACACACACACACACACACACACACACACACACACACTCTCTCTCTACAGGCCAAAAGTTTGGACACACCTTTTCATTCAATGCCTTTCCTTTTTATTTTCATGACTATTTACATTGTAGATTTTCACTGAAGGCATCAAAACTATGAATAAACACATATGGAATTATGTACTTAACAAAAAAGTGTGAAATAACTGAAAACATGTCTTATATTTTAGATTCTTCAAAGTAGCCACCCTTTGCTTTTTTATTAATAAGGGAAAAAATTCCACTAATTAACCCTGACAAAGCACACCTGTGAAGTGAAAACCATTTCAGGTGACTACCTCATGAAGCTCATTGAGAGAACACCAAGGGTTTGCAGAGTTATCAAAAAAGCAAAGGGTGGCTACTTTGAGGAATCTAAAATATAAGACATGTTTTCAGTTATTTCACACTTTTTTGTTAAGTACATAATTCCATATGTGTTCATTCATAGTTTTGATGCCTTCAGTGAGAATCTACAATGTAAATAGTCATGAAAATAAAGAAACACATTGAATGAGAAGGTGTGTCCAAACTTTTGGCCTGTACTGTGTGTGTGTGTGTATGTGTATGTATGTATGTATGTATGTATGTATGTATGTATGTATGTATGTTATATATATATATATATATATATATATATATATATATATTTATTAGCACAACAATGTTTAATGTTTAGGGCTGCAACTAATGGTTATTTTTTATTAATCTGCATTGATTATTTTCTTGATTAATTCATCGTATAATAATTTTGTCTAAATATACCACCACCCTATGTATATAGCACATGCAGCCACACCTCTGCTTGTGTTGCACAGACATTCATTGTTGGCTGACCAAATAGGACCCTCATTATTCATTTGTGTGTTATGTACCCGGCAGTGACCGATGGACCATGAGAGAGTGGCACCGCGCCACTCTCTCATGGTCTGTGCCACTGTGGCACACAGCCGGGCACCGCAGTCTCTATGGCAACCCGCTGTGCCCTAGCTCTGACCTTTGTAGAAAGGACGATCACTGCCAGCGTGTCTCCCATAGGGGTCTCCTTTTACTTAGTCCTCTACCTCTGTGGTGTGCCAGTCGGAAGTCAAAAAGAAGGAAGAAGCCCATTTCAGACTGGTTTTAGACGTCAACAAGCTGCTGGTTCAATATGATGATAATATAATACGGACAATATTTTGATGAGAAAAGCATGCAGATGCATTTTACGTGTATTGTTTTTAAGTCATGCAAAAACATGCATTACATCGCCACATCTGCTGATCAATAGCATTTTCTTTCTCTAATAATTAAGTTCTAAAACTTGGCCAAGTATTGATGAAGAAATGCAATGCAATGCAAAGATAGACTAATTACGTTCATATTATAGGGTTATGGTTATTAGAAAATTGTTTAGAGCTGAAACAAATAGCTGGTTATTAGACAAATCAATCAAAAATGGCAGACAATATCCTGTCCCAGCAGCTCCAATATGATGATTTTGCTGCCTTTTCTCTGCTTTACTTCATTGTCAATTAAATAGCTTTGGGTTTTGGAATGCTGATGAGACAAAACAAGACATCAGGGGACTCACTTTGAGCTTTGGAAAAGTTCAGTAGCCATTCCCACTATTTTCTGACACAGATTAAGTTAAGAATTGTGGAATACAGGAAATGATCTGCAGATTAATTGATCATGAAATGATTGTTGCTTCCAACTAGAGCTGGGCAATATATCGATATTCTATTGATATCGTGATATGAGACTAGATATCATCTTAGATTTGGGATATCGTAATATGGCATAAGTAAAGTGATGTCATTTTCTGAACTTACCAGACTGTTGTAACTGTTCTATTATTTGCCTTTACCCACTTAAGTCATTATATCCTCATTACTGATGATTATTTATCAAACATTTCATTGTGTAAATATTTTGTGAAAGCACCAACAGTCAACACTACAAAGGTATTTGGTCAAAACTATCTTGATATTTGATTTTGTACATATCGCCCAGCCCTACTTCCAACCCTAATATTATGAATTCATAATTATTTACAAGTAATTTATTTTCACAGTCTAAAAGGTCACATTACAGAAGTGTCTGAGTGAAATGAATACAACGTTCCACCATTTGGAAATCATTTTGACAGTTATTAACATTAGCTCTAACAGCACACAAAGACCACAGAGAACACTACATCTGTCGAAATGGGGGCTGAAGAATTCAATATACCGAATGAGATAACGTTAAAAAAAATTGACAAACTGACTGACCGATTGAGTACTACTATCCAGTCTTAAAACTAAATATGTAACGTAAGCGTTTAGTCTTGTCAACCAGTAACGTTAGCTAGAAGACAACATTCCACCAATTAGCTAGCTAACGTTACAATCATGGTTACAATATATCATGCTTTACCGTTAGCTAGCTAACTGCTAGCTGCCTCCAGCTACCTTCAACCGGCCCACGATTAAGAGTCATTTTTAATAAATAAAAGTAAGTTCACACCAACTCGGAACAAACTTGACATTGCTGTACCTGGTCAGGTGAAGTGGGCGGACAAGCTTGCAGGTCAGGTCATAGTCAGGCTAAACTGTTAGCCACCACCAGATTGCAGCAGCAGACCCACGCATCAAGAGCGGCGATGCTCACGAAGATTGTCTATTGAACAGAAGTTCCATTAGCAAGCGGACATATCTGTCCGGCTAACCAGTCACTAGATAAACGTTTTTGTTGTTGTTGTTGTTTTGGTAAATGTAGCAGTGGAAGGTCAACTAACTGTTCCACCAGGGGTAAATAAGTTGGTGGTGGATTGGCTCCAAGTAGCCTGTTGTACACCGGAAACTTCCTCTAAAAAAGTGTCAGTGCCTGAAAAAAAACTCCAAAGTGGGACCTCGTCTTCTTTATTGCAGCTCACTTGAGAGAGCGCAATGTGTCCTGGGAAATGAAGTCGTATTTTGCTGTAAAAGTTATTTAAAACGTATCTCAATTCACACTGTCGTTGTTACAAGTGGTAAGATAACACCCTCTTCTGCATTCACAGTACCAGTCCTTACAGTGACAACAATACATATTTAACAGACCGCCCGTTTGAATCCAAAAACAGCGCTTTCCTAAAATCTGCTATAACCAGGAAGTGCTGAGGGGGTCATATGATTGTAGAAAAATGGCGGCGGTGCAGTGGTAAGATTGCTCTTTTCTTATTTAAAAAAACTCCGTATCATCGTTATAAATCGGCAAATCGTGTATTTATTGATATTGTGCTAGTTCTGAGAATGTCCACGCATTGCAAACGTGTGTTTTGAGAGCTCAATGGTAATGTAACGTCCCAAAATAAAATGCCAACTTTGTTTTGCATGTTTACATAACATGACCAGTCAACTGCAGGAATTACCAAATGGTATTCTATGGCCTTGAATGAAGTGCCCTCTTAGGCTCGGGTTTGGTTGTAATCAGGCAAAGCCTATATATGAATGTGTCAAAGTTATTACACAGGTTTTATAGCACTCCCATTGGGTGACGTTTGCCACCACATACCTTCATATTTGCGTTCCATGCAAGATCTCAGATCCTAATGGGACAATACAGTAGTCAGTGTTTTCAGACGGAAGAGTGTTAGCAGCATCAGTCGTAAATAAACCGCGTGCTCTCTCCAGTGAGTGTTCAGAGACCTCAGGCTGAATGTAACTGACCGGAGGATGTCAGTAGAAACAGCTGACAGTCTGTCTGTTGTGTACCAAGGCGATCCAGAGGGCGCAACTATGAGGCAGAGCTGCAGAGATGTCGTCCTGAGGCTGCTCTGGTTGAGTTTGGAGACTACCATCCCCTCAAAACCATCATGGTAGACCATCTGCTGTTACCACTGTCTTCCTTACCGCGCCCCTCATCACAAACACCGCTATCAGCTCTTTGTTGTCTCTTAAACAGCTCTGAACCCCTCTCCTCTCCACCCAGGTGACCGATACAAAGACCCGCCGCGGGGCTCGTAAAGGCAGCACCTCCTCGTCTTCGTCCTCCTCCTCCTCGGCACCCCCGGACCCCCTCAGCTCCATGCTGGATGGGACCGACCCCCTCTCCATGTTTGCAGCAGCCTCGGCCACTGAGACTCCTGCCATGGCACACAGCGCCTCCGCAGGGGTCAGTAACACTGCAGACACACCTGTCGAAACTGAGACAAGTGCCAAATGCCGTTCCAGGAGCTTTTCTACTCTCCGCTAGTCGATATATATATATATATATCTATCTCTATCGAAGACGTCTCATTTCCGGGATTGTTCAGGTGTCGCCAGAAATTCCGCCGGATGCCCCTAATTTTCAGCCAGATGTCCCACACTTTCCAATTTCTTTGTGTTGGCGTTCTAAACTCTGGTGGATTTCTGAGGACTATGGTTAACTGCTCCTCAGATCTCTGCAGGGTAAATCCAGACCGCTAGCTAGACTATCTGTCCAATCTGAGTTTTCTCTCGCACGACTAAAACTACTTTTGAAGTACACATGATCCACCAAAACAAGTTCCTTCCCGAGGCTATTTCACAGAGGAACCTTCATTGTGTCCGGGGCTTAGCGCCGCCCAAGATGATTGTGATTGGTTTAAAGAAATTTTGGTTTAAACCAGAGCACGTTTTTCTCCCATCCCAGAATGCCGTGTGGACTAGCATGACCCTCCTCCGCAGCGCTGTGGAGGAAGGTCTGGCAACGCGAGACTACTCTCTGATTAGAACCAATTAAATTGCACAGAGAAATGGGGAAACATCAGCTTCGTCACACATTTATTGGTACCGACCATCTTCAGAAACTAACATGAGTGTCCCTCGAATGTTATTAACCACACACAGAAGTGGAAAGCAGATGATGCCCAAACCTGTTTTTTTTAAGGAGAGATGATGTGCTTCCAGGAACTGGGGAGGAAGAAGTGGGAGAAGGAGAAGGAGGAAGAGGTGGTGGGACCAGACTTTGAGCCCTGGTCCTTAAAACGAGGAGAGATCCTGGCCAGGTTCACCACCACTGAAAAACTCTCAATTGTGAGTAGAAGGGACAAGTTGTTCTGTTACTATAAACTAAAGGAGTTGGCCTAATCAGTCTTTGTGTACCCAGCCATGCTTTGCAAAACAGAAACTTAATTCAAATTTTTTTTTTTTTTTGTCTTCGTAGAATCTTTTCATGGGTTCTGATCGAGGTAAGACCTGCGTTTATATTCATCGTAATGATTTAAAGGTCCCATGACATGACTCTTAGGATGCTTTTATATAGGCCTTAGTGGTCCTCTAATACTGTATCTGAAGTCTCTTTCCCGAAATTCAGCCTTGGTCCAGAATTACAGCCACTAGAGCCAGTCCCACAATGAGCTTTCCTTAGTATGTGCCATTTCTGTGTTTGTAGCTGTTGAGGAGGGGGGGGGGGGGCAAGGTGTAGTGTGGGGGTGTGGCCCTGACCAACCGCCAATTTACACATTTGAAAGCCATGATGTCTCTCTCTTTCTCATGGGAGGGCCAAATTCTCTGGGAGGGCAAAGCAGAGAAAGGGGAGGTAACCTTGCTCCTTATGACCTCATAAGGAGAAGATTCCAGATCGGCCCATCTGAGCTTTCGTTTTCTCAAAGGCAGAGCAGGATACCCAGGGCTCGGTTTACACCTATCACCGTTTCTAGCCACTGGGGGACCATAGGCAGGCTGGGGGAACGCATATCAATGTTAAAAAAACTCAAAGTGAAATTTTCATGCCATGGGACCTTTAATTCATACTTCACTTAACGGCACAAACTCACATCCTGATAAACACAGCGGACATTCCCCGCTCAGCACCAAACAGACACAGGCAGACAGACACAGTTAGCAACTAGCCGGGGAACATAGTGGAGCATTTATTATTATATTGTGCACTTATATTGTAGGTGGTGGGCGTTTTCATCGCGGTTTGAGCGGAATTGATAACAAATTTGTTTGCTTCACCTGTTAACCTGGGTTTTTTCGGGCTTTGACAGAGAGAGGGGGGTGTGCCTGGGAGCGAACACTTTCTGTTGACCGCTGCACTAACGCACTTATTTCGACTCACAAAGTGACTTTACATTTGGTAACTGCAGTGCTAGTTGTATTTTACGTGTGGAGGAATAAATCATCGCAATGCAGTCTCGAGCGCGTCACAGTGTGTTTATGCCTCTCTCAGTGTTTAGTCCCTCGCGGCAGCACTTTGTTGGACTGCTTAGAGCCGCAACGACAGAGTCTGTGTGTGTTTTTCCTCTGGTCGAAAGCTAATGTCACTTCTGTTGTCGCTGTAGGAAAAGCTCCAAGTCCAGGATCCTCTGCTGTGTCAGAGAAAGTTCGAACTCGCCTCGAGGAACTGGATGATCTGGAGGAGGTACGTTTTTTTTCAAAATAAATGTCTATATATATCAGAGTTTCAGCTCAATTGGGAGCATTCGTTTTAAAATCATATGCAATCCTGGTACTGTTAGAATGAAATCAGTCACAAAATGCTTTATTATTTGTGTTTGTATGAATACACATACAAACATTAACACATTAAACACACAATATGTCATTTTCTGCCGCTAGGGGTCTCTCAATCAAAACAATACCAAAAGACGGAGCAGTGACGGCATTGCAGTCAGCTTCTCCCGGTTAGGATTCCTTCAGTGTTCATTGTTCAGGAGGTTTTTACCGGGAGTTATCTGTTGACGAATTATACGCAAAAACAAACTGACCCGGTGATTTAAAGCTTTAGTGCGTAACTTTTTGATATTAATGAACGTCCGTTACATTCAAGCCATTGCCAAATGAGTTGCTACAAAGCTGATTAAGACTATCAGCTCCACACAGCTCTCTCCTTATTTCTCGGTATGGGCATGTTCAGAAAAGGGTGTCGTCCGGCGACTTCCGCCTCAGCAATTCGAGTGAAGATAATGACATCTTCTTTTATTCTTCCGTGTCCTCCTTGGCTACTAGCCTCTAGGATCGTGGAAGGCTTCTGTCATGTGGACGCGCCGACAGTTTAGTTGTCATTACTTAGAATTCCTCATGAGGGTCGACCAAAACTACGCACTATAGCTTTAAACCGACCAAAGCACTGAATAAAACCGTTTCGCTATAAAAATCGGTGTTTCTCCGACACTGTTCGGCAGGTTAGCGGAGGGGGCTGCGAGCCGAGCTGCTACCAGCTCATGTTGTTTTCTCTGATAACTTAAGATCCAGACGTTCCGATGAAATTTATAGTTAAAAATAACCAAGATCTAAAAAGTCTTAAAAATGTGGCTTCACACTAGATAAGAAATGTCAATAAATGACAGCTTCTGGCAGACAACCACAACACTGACGCGTGCACAAAGGGGATATGACGCCATCGACAGGCGTCGGGGACCAAATGATGCGGACTGTGTCCTTGATTAAAATGACAGATTTATCTGAGTTTGGGTTTGGTGTGTGCGGTTGTGTGTGTGTGCGTGTGCAGGGTTCCCAGAGAGAGCTGCTGAACCTGTCCCAGCAGGATTACGCTAACCGCATCGAGGAGCTGAACCAGTCCCTGAAGGAGGCCTGGGCCTCGGACCAGAAGGTCAAAGCCCTGAAGATCGTCATCCAGGTGATCCAGCAGTCGAAAACACTCAATCCCCCCCCCCCCCCAAAAATAGCAAAAACACTCACAAGTGCAACATAATTTCTTTATGTTCCTTCAGTCACAATCAGTGGTGGAAGAAGTATTCAGATGCTTGAAAGTACTAATAAAAACACTAGTACTTTTACAGTACTAACACTGTAAAAATACTCTGTTACAAGTAGAAGGCCTGCATTGAAAATGTTACTTAAGTAAAAGTATTCAAGTATCATAAGGAAAACGTACTTAATATTGCTGGGTAGTTTAATTCATAATAAAACAATGTATTTTATAAACTATGTGTGTTTTGTGTGAAAATATTCTTAATTTGTAAAGTAACTAGTAACTAAAGCTGTCACATGAATGTAGTGGAGTAGAAGTAGAAAATGGTATGAAAAGAAAAGACTCAAGTAAAGTACAAGTAGGTACTTGAGTAAATATACTTCGTTACATTCCACCACTGGTCCCAATACCCACCTGTCTTACCTCTGGATTTGGATGTCCTCTGTGTGAAATCATAAACACTGATCTGTGATCTGTGTTCCAGTGCTCAAAGCTTCTGTCCGACACCTCAGTGATCCAGTTCTACCCCAGCAAGTTTGTTCTCATCACCGATATCCTCGACACTTTCGGTACGTAAAGAATCCTTGTATCTGTCTCTCCAGTAAAAAAATAAATAAAAACATTGCAAGTTTTCTGACTTTAGTCTCGCTTGTCTGTAGGCCGCCTGGTGTACGATAGAATCTGGACCATGTGTTCAGACCCACGGCCCCTACCAGGTACAGCGAGGATCTTGCATATCCAGTCGGATTGAATTTGAGCATTTTAGATTTTTTTTTTTCTCTAGCTTCTGAGGTGATGGATATATTGTCTGTGTGTGATTTGTCCGCTTGGCTCCCTCCTTCCTCAGACTCGTTCACAGTCGACGATGTGAATGACACGGCCAAGGAGACGTGCCTCAACTGGTTCTTCAAGATCGCGTCCATCAGAGAGCTTCTGCCCAGATTGTATCCTTTTCTGCCATCAGCACAGCTTCAATGCTTTTACATCTGATCTCGAGGACTCTTCGCCGACGACCAGAACTAATGTCAGGCCTCTTCTGATCCCTCTTTCTCTTGACTCTAAATTTTCTTTCCAATCCTAAATTTGTTTGTCAAATGGTTAAGTCCAGAGTCCCTGCGTCAGTCTACATCTCTTCTTTTAATATTCCACATTACATGTGGAATGATTTAAAGGGATAGTTTGGATTTTCTTAAATGTGGTTGTATGAGGTACTTCTCCATAGATAGTGTATCACCTACAGTAGATGGCGTTCGGCAGTTCCGCCAGTTCGGAGAAGCAGGCAGGAGTACCGGCACAGAAGCTAAGCAATGTACTTAGTTAGTTAGTTAGTTAGTTAGTTAGTTAGTTTATTATTTTATTTCTGTGTCATGCCAAACATTTTGGCCCATCCCACATGGAATTACAAGACACAACAAACTCATTTAGCAAACGTCTTCCAGTCACATATACAAATCATTCAGAGAAATACAGTACATGAATACAAATATATATATATATATATATATATATATATATATACACACACACACACACACAGTATATAAAAACAAAAAATCCTCATCTACAGATCATCTTGGTAAAGAGCTGTTTTCCTCTTCTCCCAGGCTTTCTCAAGATAAAGATAACTGGCTAATTTATATGTTTCACATGTGAACAGCCATCTCAGCCTTTGAGCATCATCCAGATTTACCAAATCAATCTCTGCTTTTATCTTACTAAACAAAAAAATCACACTGTTCACAATTAAAAGGACAGTAGAAAACAAAATGGAACTCATTTTCTATATCATTCAAACAACACATGGGACAGATCCGTTTTTCCTCTTCTAGATTAACATGTCCTGTTTCAACAGTCAAAGGTACTGCTGTGGATGGGGGCAGCAGCTAAATGTAGTTAAGCCACCTAAAAAAAAATCTATATCGGTTTAAGTGTACACTATATTTAGAAAATTTTTATTTTTATTATTTTTTATTATTTATTTTATATTTTTATTTGTCATATCCATCTATGCTCTCTTCAAAGCCACCAGACCACCAGAAAAAAAAACAGTTATTTTACCTCGCAGAACATCTGGGTTGCTGGTCTACTGCCGCCTCGATTGGTTCGATTTTTTGTGTTATTGTGTCACTTTGGTGTTTTAAAGGGTTATTTCGGATTTACCAAAGTGACACAATAACACAAACAAAACTAACTGATCGAGGCAGCGGTGGACCAGCAACCCCCTGTGTTCTGCAAGCTGAAGTGAATGTTTTTGTCAAAAGAGTCTGGTGGCTTTGAAGAGCGCATAGATAACGGCTTCAGTTTCCCGGTCGGAAAGGGCTGTCTGATGGCAAGGTGAAAAAATTGTAAATAAAGCGTACGCTTAAACAGCAGTACATTGCTTAGCTTCCGTGCCGGTACTCCTGCTTGCTTCTCCAAACAGGGTGAGTCCCCACTGCCATCTACCGTAGGTGATACACTGCCTACGGATACCTACATACACACAACACTTTAAACAAATCTGAACTATCCCTTTAAAGGACAAATCCGGCGCAAAATGACATGGGTACCGAGTCGACCGTTCTCTGGGATATGTTTTCATGCTAATCGAATGTGACCTGTGTCATCGCAAACCGCTAATTAGCTTATAAAGCTAGTCGTTGGGGCACCGGTAAAGTAAAAAGAAATCGCTATTTCTATACCACTAACAAGGCTCAAAACAGAACCACACTTCCACGGTAGCATAATGAGGATCCCTACGTGTAAACCGAAGCATTGAGAACTTAAAAAGATAGTTTAGAAAGGCCGCACCGTTGATGTATACGGACGAGCGCCATCTTGGGAAAGCAGTCACGACCAGTCGAACGCCGTGCTTGAGCTGTGTTACTGGTTGCACGGCGTTCGACTGGTCATGACTGCTTTCCCAAGATGGCACTCGTCCGTATACATGAACGGTGCGGCCTTTCTAAACTATCTTTTTAATAAACTGTCTGTACACAGTTTATTAATCAATGCTTCGGTTTTACATGTAGGGACCCTCATTATGCTACCGTGGAAGTGTGGTGCTATTTTGAGCCTTGTTAGTGGTATAGAAATAGCGATTTCTTTTTACTTTACCGGTGCCTTGACAACTAGCGTTATAAGCCAATTAGCAGTTTGGGCTAAAACTGGTCACATTCGATTAGCAGGAAAACATATCGACTCGGTACCCATGTGTTATTAACCCCTAGGTTCATTTTTGCGCTGGAATTGTCCTTTTTAAGGTTGTCTCCATGACAACCTCGATCATCCAGGACGCACTCCTTACCTCATGTAGAATTTTGACTCTTTGACCCTCTGTGAACAGATACGTCGAGGCTGCTATTCTCAAGTGCAACCGCTTCCTAAACAAATGGTTAGTTTCCCTTATGGGCTTTATTAGTCAGTCTTTCACTTGTAAGCCTACCGTTGAATACATTTAGCTTCAGTGTTCGTCTGATATTCTGCCTTCACTTGCTCCAATGCCTTAGTTCAGCAATATTAGCTTTGTAGCATACTATGCACTTTACTCTTCTAAATTAAGAGTGACATTTTTGGGTTATTTGAAAGATTTTGTTATTAATACTTGTTACAATGGACCAACTGAATCGTCCTCTCTGTTTATGAGGTTTTTTTTCTCCCTCCACCCTTCACAGCGGTATTCAGGAGACGCTCCCTCGGCTGACAGCCATGATCAGAGGGATCGGAGACCCCCTGGTGGCAGCGTACACCAGAGCTTACCTCTGCAGGGTGGGACCCTTCTCACCTTTTTTCTTGTTGTTTCTGAGCCATTTCTTACACTATCTGTCTGCTCATTTTCACTGTTTGTTTCTGACGCTCCGACAGTGTTGTTGTCATTACTTAAAATTCCTCATGGGGGCGACAGAAACTACACACTAAGTGTCTTTGCTAGTTTAAGACCGACGCAGCTGTCAATTCCCCGTCCAGCGCCCGCGTCGTTTAAACAGCAAATGCACGTGCGCCCATCTTTGCGCCCATGGGCGTGCTGGTTTAACAGAGTGGTGTGTTCAGGTGCATTCTTGGCGTATTGCTATCTTGAGGCAGCGGGAAGTGATCGCGCCATTGACCAAAAAAAACCTGGTCTAAAGTCAATAACGCAGCATTTCATTGTTATTTTAACAGTGAATTAGTAAAATGTGCCTAAGCTTGTGCACAGCGCGCCCACTATACTTGTTACACACACACAGGGAAGCGCAGCAGCACACAAACATGCAAAAGATTACAAATAAAAATATTACGCTGCAAATCCGCCATCATAATAGCAATGCGCCAAGGTCCAAACGCGCCTGGCTTTTAAAGGGAATGGGAGATGACACTGATTGTTTTATTGCATGTTACGCCCAAAACACACCTATGAATTAATGAAGACACTAAGTACAACCCTTTTGAACCAGGCGCCTGGCGCACAGAGACCCTTTTATCCGCCATTAAACTAACAAAAGTGGATTTGGACACGCCCTAAACGCACCTGCGCCAGGCGCTTCACGCCGTGCGATTAGATCGTTAAAATAGGGCCCTAAATGTTAACCAATAAAAGACTAATGATTGGTTATGGGGGGAAAAAAACGAGATGTGGAGCGAGAGATAAGAGTGCGCTCTCTCTCCCTCCAGGTGGGCGTGGAAGTCGCCCCCCACCTGAAAGACAGCCTGAACCGCAACTTCTTCGACCTGCTGGGCGCCTTCCGGCAGATCAGCAGCGAGAGCGTCCAGAAACAGCTGGTCCTGCAGAGGGTGGAGGTGCCCGAGTACCTGACGCTTTATTCCCCCGCCATCAGCTGGATCCTGCAGTGCATCGCCTACAGAGCTCCAGAGGCACGCAGTCACACACAACACAACTTATTTAGCTTGCATTTTTTTTCAAACTGAAAGATATTGAATGTATTGACAGAAAATGGCCAGCTTTCACTAGCTTTAGTGGAAAAGTCTCGCTCGGTCAAACCCCTTCTAAAGACAGAGGAAGTGTTTTTAATGCTGTTTGTGTTTCCATCTTAGCCTCTGCTAACGGAGATGATGGAGAGATGCAAGAAGCTGGGGAACAAGTGAGTGCTTTTACAGACAGTCATACTGAGGTGGTGTTGGTGAAAGGTAACATGCTACTGTACCAGAAGGACATGGCTTCACTTTTTTCAGGAGCAAAATATGCGTATAAATATACAATAATGATCTTAGAGCCCGACCGATAAAGGATTTTTTAAGGCCGATGTCGATACATATTTGGTGATTTATTATTCCGATATATCGGCCGATATATATTTAAAAAAAGAAATCCAGAAACGCGTAACAAAACAAACAGATTTCCCTAACATTAGTTATTTATAGTTTATTTATGAGTCCTCACTAAAATAATATGACAATGCAGTTTAAAAATCAACTTGTTTGTTTTATCAAAATATATTAAAGTTCTGATAAATAAAATGTATAAAACATACAAACTTACGATATGAGTTTTGCCAACAGGGATGTTGTAGAGTGCCCTCTGGTGGACAAACTACGCAACGCCAACACTCAGAACATGGTTGAAGGGTGTTTAGTCCGTTTTTATTTAATTTTTTTAATCATTTATTGGCCATTATAAATGCCAATACCAATAGTTTGGAAAATGCCTAATATCGGCCGATATATTGGTCAAGCTCTAAATGATATATAGTCTCAGTTCAATTTAATCAAATTTCCAATGGTCTTTAATATATATTTGTTTTTCAGATCAGTTTCATGGTAAGATGATTAATAGGAAAGGAACTGCAAAAGATTTCTGCCCACAAAATAATTCTTTCAGACTTTAATATAATGGTTGCTTTTTTTATTACAGATGATTTTATTTCGATGTCTAAAATTATTCATATAAAGCACAAAACAAAATACAACTTTTGGTTGCACTGGTCACAAACAGTGGATATTAGGGGTGGGAATCACCAAAAGCCCCACGATACATATTATTGCGATTTTAAACCTATTCCAATCCAATATTTTTCCAACTTCGAAAGACGTCCCCAAAGGAAAACGTGGTCAACATCTGTTTTAGCTAAAGAAAGATCAATTTCTCTGTTTGTTCATCTCACTTCGGTTTTATTGTCCCGCCCATCTAGTTGACTGAAAAAAGACATTTATTTTATTATTCTTGTACCACAAAGTTAAATTCTCATGTGCAATGAATATAATAAAAGATTTATACAGTACATTGCAATAATTCGCTGCATCAGTTTTTTGCTGCACCTCTAGTAGATATATGCAACCACTGACGAGGGTTCTCACGACGACTTCCTTTTTTATGGGCTCACAAGTCCAAAATGATTTAATGAAGGTCCAGTTTATGGATCCAGAAAGTGTTTAATATTAATAGACTGCCAGCAAGTAAAACACATTGTACTTACCATCAATTTTACACAGCTTTTACTCTTTGTTTTAATGGTTTCTGGTAGTAGTATCACAAAGATCCAACACAAAGTGTTCCTGTTTCCCATAGTGCTTTGCTGCTGAATTCAGTTATGAGGGCGTTCAGGCCAGAGTTTGTTGCAGCCAGAGCCACCGACTTCATCGGTATGATCAAAGACTGCGACGAGGCCGGCTTCCCAAAGGTCAGGAGACACGAACAGTTGTAATACTGTAATGATCCAATACATGTAAATATGTAAGATAGCACTATCATTACCTCATTAATTACAATATTGCACTAAAGCACAAATTGCACTCATATGTTTACTTCGACTACAAATGTTTATATATATTCTATATGATTCATATATACCATGTATGTATGCTGGTTGTACATTTTTATTTTTCTCTTGTACATAGTTTTTTATTGTTTTTATTTTTATTTTTTTTATTTGAATAGATGTTCTGGCATTTTTATTGTATTATTTATTTATTAATTATTATTTCTTGTTATTCTGTGTGGATTGTTGTTTGTCTTACACCTGCTGCTGTCACCCAGTAATATCCCAATTTAGGATGTCCGTCTGTCCGTCTGTCCGTCTGTCCGTCTGTCTGTCTGTCTGTCTGTCTGTCTGTCTGTCTGTCTGTCTGTCTGTCTGTCTTGTTCGTCTGTCAGTCTGTCTGTCTGTTTGTCTGTCCGTCTGTCTGTCAGTCTGTTCATCTGTCTGTTTGTCTGTCAGTCTGTTCGTCTGTCTGTCTGTCCGTCTGTCTGTCAGTCTGTTCATCTGTATGTTCGTCTGTCAGTCTGTTCGTCTGTCTGTCTGTCTGTTCGTCTGTCTGTCTGTCGAAATATGAATGGAAGCTTGATTGTGGTCTTCTCTGCAGCATCTGTTGTTTGGATCTTTGGGCCGCAGCGTGGCCTGTGCCGACCCTCCAGAATCGGAGAGACTGACGATCCTAAATGAGGCCTGGAAGGTTGTAACCAAAGTCCGCAGTCCTCAGGTACCGTGGGAATGATGCTGCTTTCACACAGCTGTTTGTTTCCATGAGACAATATTCCGGTTGTGACTGTGTGCGTGATTGTTTGTGGTTTCTAGGATTACGTCAACTGCGCTGAGATCTGGGTGGAGTTCACCTGCCGACACTTCTCAGTGAGTACAGATCTAACTCTTTTTATTATGTGTTTTTTTTTTTTTTATATGATTACATTTTTTTTTAAACAGCATACAAAACACACGAACACATCCCCTCCCCCCCCGAATGAACGCCACCATTTTGTCACCACTACTTACTCAAAGAAAAAATAGAAGACAAGCCAACGGAACAACCATAATTGTTCAATACAATAAAATCATGACTGAATAAACAGCTGTAAACATTGTACACGTCTCTCGACAGTACATGGCTTCTTAGGAGCCCTCCAGGAAGCTCGGCTACTTTCCCCATTTTCTCGTGTAGACCTTCACTCTGGAAAACCGTTTATATGCCGCCACCCTAGCCATCTCACAAGCCCACTCTTGGATTGACGGCACCCCTTCATTCCTCCATCCTCCTAAAAGAATCGGTCTGGCTATCATTAAACTAGTTTTAGTCTCGCATTGCCAGACCATCTTCCACAGCGCCGCGGTGGACGTTCCGGCATAGGAGAACAGCGTGCTCTGGTGTATTGGCATTTCTTTAAACCAAATCACAATCCGCAGGTACGGTGCCTCTGCAAAACAACCTCGGGAAGGAACTTGTTTTGGTGGAACGTGTGCACGTAAGGAGGCGAGCTCTGGGATTGAAATGGCTGTCGAGTGTGTGATGAGAATTTTACTTAAAAAAATATATATAATTTGGATTGTCGGTTCTAGCTCTGTGGATCGACCGGGGTTTAGAATGCCAACACAAAGAAAGCGGAATGTGAGGGACATCTGGCCGGAGCTCTGGCGGCACCGGAACAATCCTGTAAATGAAACGTTGATCTAGACTAAACTAGTCTGGACCCAGCTTCTTATGTGCTCATCCATCTGGCTTAGGATAATCTTGGGCTGAATGGGATTGGCACGGTGTTATGTCGGTTAGCCTAATAGCTGGTTTGATTTGCATTGAGAGACGATTTTATGGAAAGTATCCCATGCCAATCTCTAGGTATGGTGAAGGGTATGTGATGATGTGGGGCTATTTTAATTCCAAAGGCGAAGGGAACTTTATCAGGATGCATAGTATCCTGGATCCATGAAATAACTGGCCTTTAAAAATAAAAATCTGCCTCCCTCTATGGGAATTTAACATAGGGGTGTACTGACTTTTGTTGCCAGCGGTTTGGACATTAATGGCTATGTTAAGTTATTTTGAGGGGACAGCACATTTACACTGTTATACAAGCTGTACACTTCATACTTTACATTGTAGCAAAGTGTAATTCCTTCAGTGTTGTCCCATTAAAAGATATAATGATATATTTACTAAAATGTGAGGGGTGTACTCACTTTTGTGAGATACTGTATGTTATCATGTATCCCAGTCCAGAATTTCCTGGACCTTATCACAGGACCATAGGACATGAATTAATTGGCCATCCTCTGTCTATTACATTTCCTATTATGTAGACATTTCAAGTTTCTAATCACCTTTCCTTTCCCTCTTGCTCTCAGAAACGTGAGGTCAACACGGTTCTGGCTGACATCATCAAACACATGACCCCTGACCGGGCGTTTGAGGACGCTTATCCTCAGGTTAGCAGCTCATTGGCTACCGGGACAAATTCAGCCCGTTCCCTTGGAAGTGAGGCGTTCCCACTCCTCCCGATGTCTGCTCTGTAGTGACTCTGTGTTTTTTGTTCTTCGTCCAGCTGCAGTCAGTGATCAGGAAGATCCTCACCTACTTCCACGACTTCTCCGTCCTCTTCTCCATGGTGAGCAGCAACCACCGCTTCACAAACGCACACACACGATGGAACGGTTTACACTCTGGAGACCTGAAATAATCAATGACACGTGGCTTTTATCACGCCGCCGTTCCACAATGTCCCCCAATGTCCCCCAATTGGTTTCTGTTTCCCAGGAGCGTTTCCTGCCGTTCCTGGACATGTTCCAGAAGGACAGTGTGAGGGTGGAGGTGTGCAGATCCATCATGGAGGTCTTCATCAGGTAAGAGACACCTTTAGACCTTTAGAATGGAATCTGATTGGTTTGCTTTGTGACAAAAAAAAGTGAAAAAAAAACCCTACATTTTGACATGTAATTGCTCTGCATCTCCCGGCAGACACCAAGTGGAGCCCACCAGAGACCCGGTCATCCTGAACGCCATGTTGCACATCTGCAAGACCATGCACGACTCTGTCAAGTAGGGTATTTGTGTGTGTGTGTGTGTGTGCGTACATGTAATTACTTCCATAGTTGTTGTCTTTTAGGCTCTTCAGAAAATATTTTTTAATGTGTAATTATAGTTTTTCATAACTACTTTTTTTATAGGTTTCTTTTGTATTTTTGATTGAAGTTAATGTCAGTGATTTTGAACACCTAGTTCAGTTATTTTAAAGTCCCATTTTATGCTCATTTTCAGGTTCATACTGGTATTTTGGGTTTCTACTACAATATGTTTACATGCTTGAATGTTCAAAAAACCTTGAAAAAGTCCAGTCTGCTCTGATTGGTCAGCGCTTCTGTGTCTTTCGCATCTGCGCTTTTGGTGTCTCTGCACTGTCATTGCAGCCGGGGAATGACTGTAGCGGCACTTTCTACCTATACTTAGTATAGTTGTGACATCACAACCGTACAGAAGTGCTGACGGCTCATTTAAAGGCACAGTTTCTGAATACGGGCTCTGTGTATTTTTCTGTGTAATGAGCGTTTTGATAGTTTCCCAGTATTTATACAGCACCTCGACCTGCTTTATAATAATAATAAAAAAAAGACATGGAAATCTTACGTTTTACGATGTAGATTGTTAATAAAGACAGAAATGTAATCTGACGTTTCTTGATCTGCCCGGCGACAGCCTTCAGTCAGTCACCCATCTGCTCTCTGTATTGCAGCGCTCTCACTCTTGAGGATGAGAAAAGATCTTTGGCTCTGCTGATCATCGGCTTCATCCGCATGGTGAGACTCTGGAGACTTTAGTCCGTGGTTTAGAAATAAGACCAATGGTGGCCGGGTTGGCTCAGTGGAGCAGGGACACAAATTATGCCTTGACGACCTGTGACGATTTACTGCATGTCTTCCCCCTCTCTCTCCTGTTTTTATTGTTTTAGAGAAGATAGAATGCACAATATACAATGCAATATTACAATGTCAATTATAACAAGACATCTTTCTATTAACCCCATCCCACCCACAACAAACCCTTATGCCGAGGAAAAGAGGATAGGAAGAAACAAATAAAAACAAAAGGAAAATAATAAAAAATAATAATAATAATAATAATAATAATAATAAAAAATAATGATAAAAAACTATCACTCACGATATAATAACATTTAAAAAAGAAATAAGACCAATGTTAATTTTATATTTTCTTTATTTAACTTTCTAACTTCCATACTCATAATATTTTCAAACGGCTCTGAATTACACTTTTTTAATTTTTTTAAAGTTATATAATTTCCTTAAAAAAGCTGGGCATGGTAGTTTTTAGAAATCATTACTAAATTTGGAGGAAACCGTGTATTTGTTGAGGACTATTTTCTGCTGCGGAGTAATACACATTTGGTGCTCTTGTGAGTACTTCCGGCAGCAGGTGTGTGTGTGTGTGTGTGTGTGTGTGTGTGTGTGTGTGTGTGTGTGTGTGTGTGTGTGTGTGTGTGTGTGTGTGTGTGTGTGTGTGTGTGTGTTTTTATTAAAATAAAACTACACTGCCCACGTTTATGGTAATGAGGAAACATGTCACTCGGCACACATCACTGATGTTTTCTCACTTTTTTGGGACAACAATTGAGCTCTATGGCACATTATGAATACAGTTCATCATTTACTTTGATTTCTTTAAGTAAATTTCATTTAGTTAAAGAACTCTTTTCTCTGTTCTTCCACTCGTATAATCTGTCTTTGTTTTCCCCCCATTGTGTTTAGGTGTGTTTTGGTCGTGACTTCGAGCAGCAGTTGAGTTTCTGTGTGGAGGCCAGAGCCACCTTCTGTAACCTGGAGTCAGTGATGGTGCAGCTCATCCACGTCAGTCCTGCACACACACACACACACACACACACACACACACACACACACACACACACACACACACACACACACACACACACACAGGCGTGACATTCTCAATGTTCACCTTGTTGTTTCCAGACGGTGAACCAGCTGGCAATGGAGACCAACAGGGTGATGAGAGGGAGTCACTCCCGCAAAACGGCGGCCTTCGTCAGGGTGAGTCAACACACACATTTTAACCATTTATTTATGTCCACGTGAAGAACAATGGTACAGGGACACACATATTATAGATGCAGTACAATGCATAGGCAAACTCATGGACCAGTGGCATGCCAGCAGGTCTTCACAATAGCACTTAAAGGTCCCATGGCATGAAAATTTCACTTTATGAGTTTTTTTTAACATTAATATGAGTTCCCCCAGCCTGCCTATGGTCCCCCAGTGGCTAGAAATGGTGATAGGTGTAAACCGAGCCCTGGGTATCCTGCTCTGCCTTTGAGAAAATGAAAGCTCAGATGGGCCGATCTGGAATCTTCTCCTTATGAGGTCATAAGGAGCAAGGTTACCTCCCCTTTCTCTGCTTTGACCGCCCAGAGAATTTGGCAAACCCATGAGAGAGAAACTATGGAGGAAATATTTATTCATAATTCAAATTGAAAGTCCAAAGAGAAAACAAAGCGAGATCAAATTAAAAATATATATATTTTTTTAATTTTCCATTTGGCTTTTGAATTTAATATTTGGCTTTTGAATTTCAATTTAACATTGGCTTTTAATTTTCATTTAATATTTGGCTTTTGAATTTCAATTTAACATTGGATTTTCATTTGGATTTAATATTTGGCTTTTGAATTTCCATTTAACATTGCCTTTTCGTTTGGACTTGACACATGTCAATGTAAATGAGGAGGCGTGGCCCAAAGGCTGGTGGGAGGGTCTGAAACGAAAGGGGTGCAGAGGCACCTTATGAGCAGCAGGGGGAGCAGACTGCTGAGGAGCATCTGTCTGCAGCTTCACAACCAGGCTGGCTTGGCCTCTTATTTCCCATGATAGAAAATGATGATGTAGGCTAAACACAAACGACATTTCATGCAACAACTGTGAAGTTTTCATGTAGTTACTATAATTGGGCCCGTGTTAGTGAGGACTAGATTAGGACTGGATTTAAAGCTGATTCTGGTTCCCAACTTCGCCCCAGGTGTGTCTGTTTAAAACACGACTCAGAAACTTCTCTCTTTTGATGTTTTATTTAATTAAGCAACAGTAGAAACATGGGTGTGGGTAGCTCTGCTTACGTGTGTTTGTGTGTGGTCAGATCTCGAGGACACACACACGCACACAATCTCAACCGGATCGTCATCGTCCGAACTGCGACCTCTCCTTTTTCTTTCTCTCACTTTTTTCTCCGGGTGGTGCGCGCGGTGTGAGGTGCGCGTGTCTAATTTTGAATTATGAATACATATTTCCTCCATAAGAAACAACAAGGCTTTCAAAGGAGCAAAGTGACAGTTGGTCAAGGCCACACCCCCACCCTCCACCTTGCCCCCCACCCCCCCCCTCTCCTCTTCAATAGCTACAGACACAGAAATGGCACATCCTAAGGAAAGCTCATTGTGGGACTGGCTCTAGTGGCTGTAATTCTGCACCAAGGCTGAATTTCGGGAAAGAGACTTCAGATACAGTATTAGGGGACCACTAAGGCCTATATACAAGCATCCAAAGAGAACCATGTCAAGGGGCCTTTTAATAAGCATAATACTAAGTCCTTAAGGGTATAAGTAGCAACGTCTCCGCCATATGTGGCGGCTGCCAATAATAACAGATATGGCACAGTACTTAGCAAGCTGTTTAGCCCTCTTTTTGGCCATCCCAAGTTGTTGCAGCCCTCTTACTACCAGCCTGTGTGTGTGTCTTAGGCTACCAAATATGAAAACGAGTAGTCTGCACCTAATAGCCTAGCTCTGAGATGGTGTTTAGGAGTGGTTGGTATTTAATTACCTTGGTGTAGGAAGCCTCCTCCATGCTGGAATCAAAGGTGCAGCCTACCTCCAAAATGTAGGACTCCTCATTGACAATAACAACATCTGGTGTGTTGGCAACCAGATGTAAGAAAGTACTAGGGTTACTGTTGCTTCAGCATTGCCCCTTAGGTACGAGGAAAAGTTGAGTCCAGTGTTGGCTTCGGATGTCCGCTCCTACTTCAGGGACTGCTCTCTTTCCCCTCTCCTCCAGGCGTGCGCTGCCTACAGCTTCATCACCATCCCGTCTCTCAGCAGCATCTTCAGTCGTCTCAGCCTCTATCTGCTGTCTGGACAGGTTGCGTTGGCAAACCAGTGTCTCTCCCAGGGTGAGCCAGCCGTTTGCTTTCACATTTTAAACAAGGAGTCAAATTCAAGGGCATGTTCAGCATTTTGTGTTTACATTTTTGAGGCGAAAGATAATTCATTTTGCTTTGTTTCAGTAGGCAATTACCTAACAATTCTACTTTTATCTTCCCTCCTTTCCCCTCATTCCACTTCCCTTGCTTCCTTTCTTCTGTTGTTTCCCTTCTCTCCTTTCTCTCTCCTTTCCACGTTACCTCCCGTCCTTGTTGTGTCCTTGTTACCTCGCTTCCTGCCTCCCTAACCTCTCTTTTCCCTGTCTCCATCCTTCTTTCCACACAATGCAACAGCGGATGCTTTCCTGAAGGCGGCAGTCAGTCTTCTCCCGGAGGTCCCTCGCTCCATCAGCGTGGAGGGGAAACTTCGAGGGTCCGAAAGCTTCCTGCTGGACTTCATCAACAACTTCCTGGCTACGCTGCTGGTTGTACCGGTAACACAATTCCTTTCCTTAGCCTCTCAGAGCAGAAAGATGAGGGAAATCATCCTAAGGGACTGTTCGTTATTTATTTCAGGGGCCACCGGAGGAGTTTTGGGACCTCCAGTCAAAATAGACCTGACCATCCCCTCGCCACTAATAATTTTACTATGACCCTCCAAAACGATTTGGAAAAAAGGCATGACCCTCCCCCAACAATTTATCAATACCTTCTGTACTGGTTTGCGCTTGGCAAAGATATACAGATTCCCATTGATTCCCAAAAATGTTGGATGACCCTCCTCTCAACAAAGAATAAAAAGACATGACCCTCCCCTATTTTCCTCCGGTGGTCCATTCCATAAATACCGAACGGTCCCTAAGCTGAAACTTTTGGCTTTTCCTCATTCCTCTGTTCCTAAAAGGTGTGTGTGTGTGTGTGTGTGTGTGTGTGTGTGTGTGTGTGTGTGCGTGTGCGTGTGCAGGACCATCCAGAGCATGGCGTGCTCTACCTAGTGCGCGGTCTGCTCAACATGATCCAGGATTACACCTGGGAGGACAACAGCGACGCCAAGGTGCGGGTCTACATCAGCACTCTGCCCCTGCTGGCCGCCATGAGCCAGGAAACCTACCTCTACTCCATCCCTAAAGGTACGGGCAGTAGGCGATCTAAAGGGGCGGTGCCATCCCCCCCTTGTTAGCATCCATCCATCTTCGTCCGCTTATCCGGGGTCGGGCCGCGGGGGCAGCAGCTCCAGCAGGGGAGCCCAAACTTCCCTTTCCCGAGCCGCATTAGCCAGCTCTGACTGGGGGATCATGAGGCGTTCCCAGGCCAGGTTGGAGATATAATCCCTCCACCTAGTCCTGGCTCTTCCCCCGAGGCCTCCTCCCAGCTGGACGTGTCTAGAACACCTCCCTAGGTATAGAATATTTCACTAATATCCCCGTGAACATGCAGCCGTGCAAAAAAAAGAGGATATTTTCAAAGTTTTCCACCGATGTGAACACAAACCCCGTCTTTCCTTCCCCTTCAACCGCCTTCTTTAAAAAGGTTTGCTGTTGCGATATTTGCACATATTCAAAAATCCGTGGATATCTCTTTCATAATGTTTCAAGGTAGCTGTGTTTCTTCTTTCGACCAGAAATGCTGGCTTTTCTTTAGGCCACGCATCTCTACTGCAGTCTTGCAAACTGTTGGCTTGTGTACAGCAACCATAGCAACGCGCAGAGATGACCGTAAGCAGTAAACAGGCAAGAGTCTGAAACTGCGGTTAAAAAAAACAAACAATTGAGACCCATATTCCGAATGCGCTGTATACATCTCCAAAAAATGCTTCTAAAACCTGAATAATATCGGCTTAATCGGAAAATGCTATATTCGGAAAAAGGTCATATTCGGAATATCCAAACAGAATAAGCTGTGACCTGTCCGATTCAGAATATTGTCATATTTGGATAATAGTGTGATATTAGTGTGCATGTATACCTACTCCTTGATTCTTCGTCTGACTGAGGCTTGTGCAAGTTCTCTGCAAGGCTCTGAAATACCAGTCACCGTGCTGCGTGTTGATAAATCCACGGAGCCCAACACATCTCTTTGTTAAAGCTACATTGTGTAAGAATTTCTCCCATCTAGCGGTGAAATTGTGTATGACAACCAACTGTACATTACTTTCTAGCCCCTCCCATTCCGATCGCGTTTGAACTCCTACGGTGGCCGAACCGCGAAATTAGCTCTTTAGTATCTCCATCGTTTACACGCAGCTGTTCTAGCCACTCCAATATTAACTTTGGTCAAGCTTTGCCTGGCGCGTTGTCGTTTTAATTCGCTTTTTCGCTTCCCTGGCGAGTAATCTCCCCCTGGCATTCGTCACGGTGCCACTGAGTATGTTGTATGAGTTGTATTCTTATTAATGGTGGATATATGGGACACATCTATTAATGTTAGAAAAAGAAATAACAGAAATTTCAATCACACACCCTATTGCACAGAAGACTCTGACATTTTGTTGACGAACAAGCCTATCATATATCATATCATATACTAATAAAATGGGAGTACAGTGCATGGGTTATGCGTTGATTATGTAAATGACCTAATTTTCTTTCCCACGTTTGTTTGAATTTCTTTCAACATCCAGGGGGTTGAAAGTGAGCATTCCTCCAGCTAAATTGCTCTTTTTCCCCTTTCCCCTGGTCTCAGTGGACTCCAATGAGACTCTTTACGGAGGAGACCCCAAGTTCCTACTGGAGATCAACAAGCTGAGCGAGACTCTGATTGGACAGGTTCTGGACCATCTGAAGGCGCTCGGCCGGGACGAGGTGAGGCACAAACGGCTCGCTGCCCCTGGTGACACTGCGGCGTTTCATTTTTATTTTCTCATGCCATGCTTCATTTTTCCTCAGAAGCTAATTCCGATCTCATAACAAAACAGAATCTGCAGATATTATTATTTTTTTTTTTTCCAGAGAGAGAAAAGCTGCAAAATTTAGCGGGCTGTTTTTCAGCTTGGGGTAGAGATGTGTTAACATTCTGAGTTTAAAAAAAAAAAGTTTTTTAGATGTCTTTATTTAAAAGGCACAATGCACATACATTAGTCAACATGAGTACAGAGTCCATCATGTAAATGTGCCAGATTTAACCATACAGGCTAATTTTCATCTGCATTCCCTAGCACAGTGGTTCCCAACCTGGGGTCCGGGCACCCCTTAGGGGGGCGGCAAAGATCACAGGGGGTGCACAAGTCTTTATCTGGTTTAAGGTTGAGGTAAAAAAAAAAATATTCGCACATGTTAAACAAATTATGATAATACACTAGAATATATAATGTATACAAAAGTCTGTATAAAAACTATATATTTTTTGTTCTCGCTTAAAATTGGAGGCAGGCTACTTAGTAGGCCAAACCTCCGGGACCTCTTACCCTGGGACCCTTGCTGTCATCAGGTCAGCTGCTAGCTGCTATCATCCTCGTTTTTCCTGCCGCCACGGCATCACTATTTTATGAAGGAAACATGGTGGAGAAACGTAAAAGTGCTGATAACTCCTTTGCTCAGCTTTTTTTTAGACATAAGTAGGGGGGGGGGCGCCAAGGAAAAAAGGTTGGGAACCATTGCCCTAGCAGGTTAATGGCTTAAAACGATAGATACGCTACAACAATACAACAAATGCACATAAAACAAGACAGACATAGGCATATACAAGTAAAATGACACAACTACTGTTCCAGATCATGACTACTGGCAGGTTGATGGCATGAGGAAAACATAACGCAAGTATCATACACAGTAGACACAGGTAGAAGTGAATAGACGCACGTTAGAACGCATCAACAACACATAAGCCCACACAGAGACACTGCTGTAGCGATAAAGACAAACACATTATTCTGGATTATGGCAGCATCATTTTATGTTTTAAATAGTTTAAATTCTGCGGAAAACTCTGCTGGATTCTGCGTCTGCAGATTTCCTGTGGCCCTGCTGTTAAAGGTACTGTAGTTAGGATTGTGAAGATCCAGGACTTAGCCAAAAAATATCAACATCGACAGCTTCTCAGTTCCTCCCCCCTTTCTGCTAAAGCCCAAAACGTTCTCCTAAGCCTCTCCCCCCACAAGGGAGAATGAATGAGTGATTGACACGCAGTTAGCCCTGATTGGTGCATCTGAACAGGGAGCGGTGGATTTCTGCTTCATGTAGTTCTACTGGAACATAGGGTCAGTTTCAGCAAATATGACAGAAAGTTAGTTTTATAAGACTTACCTACTGCACCTTTAACTAAAACGCCTCCTTCTTCTGGCCCGCTTGCAGCAGAGCACACGGCGTCAGGGCGCTCTGGCCTTCTCCCTGTTCGGCGTGCTGCTGGCTCACGGCGACCTGAGGAACAACAAGCTGAGCCAGCTGGCCGTCAACCTGTGGAACCTCAGCCACAAACACGGACACTGTGAGACCCGCGTCTCGGTGAGTCCTCGACCCATTTCTCAAGCAGCTGCACCCTGATCAGCATCACTTCTTTGGGGGCATCTTCAGTTGCTTCATGTCCCTTAAATCAGAATAACCGTAGCTGAAAGGTTATGTTAAGCCAATAAACCATAATCGTTTATTAAACGATTGAAATTGTCATACACAAAGAAAATAAGAAACTTTTACTAAATATAAACACAAAACCTTTCGGTCCAAAATAAAAAAAATTTTAATGTAGAAACATGAACAAATTCTATCTTAACGCTCCATAAGTTATTTGAAGTATGTACATGTTTTTAATATATTCATATGCAGAGTGTAAAGGCGTTTTTTTGATGTCACCTGCAGTAGAATAATGCCACATGGTTTTGCACCGGACGTCACGTAACACGATGTCATGACGTGTACGACAAAAAGCCTTCGCGTTCTTTTGCAAAAAGATGACTGCTCTAGCTGTTGTGGTTTTTGTGTTAGATCGATGTAAACAGGATCGTGTAAACAATAAATAATGTTTAGATGTTCCGATACCATTTTTCCTTCCAGATACCAATTCCGATACCTGAACTTGCGAATCGGCCGATGCCAAATACCGATCCGATACCAGCGTTTTAAAAACACGTATATTCGATTATGTTTAAACAGCTGAATACTACTATCCCTGTATGGCTGTGATTTGATTGCTGTGTTTATTGTTCAGCCTGGCTCGGGTTAAACTCTTTGTGAAACATCAACAAAAGCTAACGGCGAACGTCCTAGAGCTCTCTTTCATTATCTAGTTCGACACTGAGCCATAATGGAAAAAGAACGTAAATAAACTACGTTAAAGTAGTTTTTTCGGGCACCTGGTAGCTCACCTGGTAGAGCAAGTGCCCATAGAGGTTCACTCCTTGCTGCATGTCATTCTCCCTCTCTCTCCCCTTTTTATGTCTTCAGCTGTCCTACATAAATATAGGCCTAAAATGCCCAAAAAGGAATCTTTAAATAAATAAAGTCGTTTTTCTTCTGGGCTAAATTACGTGACATCGGATCGCTGCTTAAACTCCAGTAGGCTACTTGCCGAGGCCTTTAGGAAACCTCTCTAGTTAAATGTATGCTGCACTTGGTTCAAATTAAGGGCCCTATTTTAACGATCTAAGCGCACGGCGTGAAGCGCCTGGCGCAGGTGCGTTTAGGGCGTGTCCAAGTCCACTTCTGCTAGTTTGACGTTGGAAAAAAGGGTCCGTGCGCCGGGCGCATGCTTCAAAAGGGTTGTACTTAGTGTCTTCATTAATTCATAGGTGTGTTTTGGGCGTAACATGCAATAAACCAATCAGTGTCCTCTCCCGTTCCCTTTAAAAGCCAGGCGCGTTTGGACCTTGGCGCATCGCTATTATGATGGCGGATTTGCACCGTAATATTTTTATTTGTAATGTTATGCATTTTTGCATTAGTTTGTGTGCTGCTGCGCTTGTGTGTGTGTGTGTGTGTGTGTGTGTGTGTGTGTGTGTGTGTGTGTGTGTGTGTGTGTGTGTGTGTGTGTGTGTGTGTGTGTGTGTGTGTGTAACAGGCATAATGTGCGCGCGCTGTGCACAAGCCTAGGCACATTTTACTAATACGCTGTTAAAATAACAATGAAATGCTGCGTTATTGACTTTAGACCAGGTTTTTGTTGGTCAAGGGCGCGATACCTTCCCGCTGCCTCAAGATAGCAATATGCCGATAATTCACCTGAACACACCTCCCTGTAAGACCAGCACGCCAATGGGTGCACAGATGGGTGCAGGCGCATTTGCTGTTTAAACAACGCGGGCGCTGGACGGGGAACTGACAGCTGCGTCGGTCTTAAACTAGCAAAGACAGTTGCGTCGGGTGCGAGATAGGGCCCTAAGACATTTATTGATCACGAAAGGGTAATGACATTTTACAGTCTCACTCATTTCAGCGAACATGCTTAGCCTCAGCGACTTCCTGTCTCGTCTCGGCGCTGCAGGTTCGGACCCTGGAGTTCATCAAACACCAGGCTCAGCAGGCGGACATGAGCCACCTGTCAGACACGGTCCAGCGGCTGGCGCTGCAGTCCCGCACCTGAACCTCAACCTGAACCTGAACCTGAACCTCCACGACCGCGGGAGAATGTTTCTGCGCCAAGGTTTGTGTCAATAAAAGATAACAAGAAGCACAAAGAAGAAGAAAAAAATGCCCGAATGTGTTTGGCGTGAGGACACTTTGTGAACATTTCAAGGGGGTGTGAAGATTCCATTTTACATTTCAGCACTAAATATTTACAATCAGTTTGGACCAATATAAAAAGAGAGAGCTCTTCTTGTGCCAAAATGTCTTGTTTTTTTGCACTAAACCTTAAAGAAAACTCTTTCAAGTTGAGTTCATTGCTGCTATATTCAGTGTCAAAATGTGTGTGTGTGGGGGGGGTCCATTACATAAACTACAAAACCCCTAAATGAATGATCATGTGATTCAAAGTTTGCAAAGGAATGGAAAAAATGACATTTCTCTGCATGTTTTCTGGCCTTCTGTCTCGAGTCACATGAGGGCGACAACCGAGCCAATAAGCATCAGATCTTCAGCAGACTTTCAGCCCAGTTCTTGTCGTCCAACTGAAATGGCTTCAAAGTCTGAAAACACGCCGCCACGGTGCTAAAAACTAATATTTTAGCAGTGGTACGTCTTTGTCACTACTGCACGTTTTGCTGTAATTTTCAAAGAAAACTATCAACTTATGCCACAACGGTTCCGCAAAGTATCGCAACATCATCTGGCATCACACACAGTTTCTATCGTGTTAATATTATCGGTTTAATAATATCGTTTAACATGTTGTCCTCCTCATGCATTTGTAGAAAAACATTCATCCTGCTTTGTATTTACAGTAAATGACCACTAAGTATGAATCTATTTGTAACCCTGTCGTTTAAAGTGCAAAGCTAATGTACCAATTGCTTATTAAATATCTTAACTGGACTGTTTTTGTAATGTTTTACCACATGCAGCGACTTTAATACTCAATGATGCAATAAAAAGTGGACAGGACAATATTTATTTCATGACATTGTCAAACTCTTCTCAGCTGTAGTTTATTTACTCATGTAGTGAATCATGAAAAAAAAAAAAAAAAAGCAAAAACTCCCCTTTTAGTCCTGAAAGGATCAAATCTAATCAAAAACTAAAAAGGTGTGATGACACAGGAGCATTCGAACAAAACTTACTTTCAGGTTAGCAAAAGAAGTTACAGGGTTAAATGATTGACAATGAGTAACAGAACGTGTGATATGTGGAGTAGAGCAGGTTGTGATATTGTGTAACCCTTGCGTTGTCTTCCCGTCAACCATGAACTTGTCCTTCCAGGTCACAGTTGAAATCTTTTGCGCTTTTCCGATGTTTCGGTCACTTATTCCATGCTTTTGGCGCTTTTTTTTTAAACCTGAGCTGGTTTAATAATAGGTTTTACACTTATTCTTGGAATTCATGGTCAACAAACCTCATTTATAATCAAATTATACATACCTTTTTAGTTAAAAAGGCAGAAATGATGAACTATTTTGATTAATAGTCAAGATAAGAGGATGTTGAGTGGATCACAGATGGGTATATGTCAAAGTTTACTCTGGATACGGTTTTGAAACCAATAAGAAAAAAAAATGCTATAAGATTAAATAACACCCGAAAAATTCATTGAAAGTAATCATTAATTTTACCTGAAGAACGTATGGAACCATCCACATTATTTTTGGGCAATCGGATATAAAAACACTTTGACCCGAGGACAACACAAGGGCTTAACTGCCTGACATCTTGGGAGATGTGAACTGCTGAGGAACCTAAAAGTCCATTTTGCCCGGATTGTAAACGCTCACCAGAAATCGGGACTTTTCACCAACGCAATACTGTTAAGGGCTGTTCACACCAAGAGCGGTAACTAGAACCATCTCTATAAATATATAGTTTTGAAAATCGTTCTAACTCCAGTGGGTGTCAAGAGTCCGCGCCGCAACTGTTACGACAATGGCCAACGCTGATCGCTGGGATCACTTTCAGAGCGATTTGATGAACGATGGAAACAAATCAGAATCCATCTAAATTAACATCATGGCACGGCAGGGAGAGAGAGAACGCTGCGGAGAGATTGGTTTAATACAGGTAGTGGCGCCGGTAGACTCTTTTAGTTGATAAAATGGAGCATATTTGATTTCACGAATATGTAGGATATTACTCCTAGGGATGCACCGAATCCAGGATTATGGTTCGGATTCGGACAAATATTGGGCTTTTTGACGGGATTTGGTTTCTGCCGAACCTTTTAGAATTTTTTTTTCCCCCCCACTGAATCGAACCCTACTCTTGCACTACGCTGGTCGACGTGATGACGCCGCCGTTTATTACGGGAAGGTGTTTACGTAGGTGGAGCGTTCAATGCAGTAGGCTGTGAGAAAGTGAAAAATGGAACTCATGAGCAGAAAGTGTTGGCAGTACTTTCAGTCTAAAGAAGGTGATTCAAGTCCAGCCACATGTTCAATTTGCAATGCCGATTTGTCTCGTGGTGGCGAGGGCCCTAAACAACACACAACATCGCCGCTGTTAAAACATCCGAAAGAATACGAGTTGTGCACGAAGGAATCTACAGACAGCAGCCAAAATGCAGCGACTTCAGGTACGGCAAAGGAAGGACAGTCCCAGCTAAAAACTGGTGTTAACCATTTGTTTACTTCATTAATGTGTTTACTGTGTTAATGGACCGAGGATGGGAGTAGGATTTGGTATTCGGCAGAATGTTAACCAGTGGATTCGGTATTCGGCCAAACCCCAAAAATCTGGATTCGGTGCATCCCTAAATTGCTACAGACGTTCCTGTAATCCTACGTTGCAACGTTTGCTGTATCAGTGGATTATGCAGCATCAGCTGGAGCGCGCAGCGCGGGCTCGACGCCACGGTTTACAGAACGTTATCGCTCAGCAGTGTGGAGGCTCATGTTGCCGTGGTTAGCGTTCTTGGTGTGGACAGGCGTTTCAAGCGCAGTCATTTAAATATTGGCAGTTTCTCACTTGTTTTGTTATCAATCGGATGACCGCTGCGGTTCATGCGCATCGACAACTCAACACTGTTCCGTCTGTCCCTCTGTAGCACGGCCACGTCGAGCCAGCCCAAAATGGCCAATATTAAAGTTTATGAAAAACAAGCATGTCACTAGGAGTTACAGGTTTAAAAAGGAACCAATTAACCTGTGAGGTATTTAAAAAAAATAAGTCCAAACAACTAATTTTCATGGAATTATTTTCTATTTTTCCTTTTCCTTTGACTTTAGATTTTCTTTTCATTTTTTCCTAAAATATAACATTCCCAAAAAATGAGTTGAGTTTTACCGAGCTAGTTTGGTTCACACAATTATTTATTTTATCATCACTTATTTAGTATTGGCTATTTTGGAGTTTCACAATCCAACACAGATAATTACACAGAAGTGAATAAATATTATTCTACGTTGGAAGACCTTTGGACTTTCCTTGTTTCCTAGTATTAAACAGAAATTTGACCTGGACTGATCGAATGTCACCAAGACCATAAAGAAGCTGAAGTTGTGAGAAAAGAAAAAGCTGTCGAGAGAAAAGGAGCAGAGCGAGTGTGCTTTCTGTGGGCCGCTGATGAATGTTAGGCTACTGTAGGAATCACACTTCTGATGTGCACTGGCTGAACTGATGTTTGACTAACTTGTTTAAAAATCAGAAGAAGAAAAAAAAACGAAGAAAAACAGAATTGAACAAAAGCCAGAAATTGTCAGGTACCTTGAAAAGCAAGATTCACTCAAACAAAAAGGTTTTCACAGTGTCTCACTTCCCTCCTCTAAGAAAGATCACTTTACAGACTTGGAAGGTATAACCCCAACTTTGACTTTTTATTTTTCACAGCGACACGTAGACAGGCACCCAGAGCCAGCAAAACACAAACGCTTTAAGTGCTTTCAACACCTTATTGCCAGAATTTATTTTTTTAAAAAGCCCAAATTGGATTTTTTTCACATAATTCCCCTTTGGAGATGCAAACAGCAGCAGTTCAGCGAGTGCACGGTAAAAAGTGGGACCTCTACAGTGGAGCTATTTGTATACAGACAGCTGTATGTTTGCAGTAATTCACTAGAATAGAAGTTACAGCCCCCCCACTATAATCCGTGGGGGGGTGGGGGGAAGGTTTGTTTGGTTGATAATCGAGGTGCTTAATGACCTCTGATAATAACTTACAAAGAGCTTTGTTGTCTTTTTGTCCATATTGCTAAAAAGGACAAAGAGCACGAGAAACTGACAGCTCGCTTTGACTACATGTACAATATTAAACTTATTACTGAAAGAACAAGAGTTATAAACGGAGAAAGCGCCAACAGCAGCAACGCCACGGCTATGATCCGAGCTCAGTGTGGCTGTCGGGCAAACAAAAGCAGTTAAGTAGTTGTAGGGCGTTGACTAAACCCTCTTGTAATGACGTCGTTACCAACGTTATGAAGAGAACTTTCACTTGCGATGCCATCCTCTCCTCTGGGAGACTCCGACCCGTTCCCCATCTCTTGGGAGCAGGTTTTCACAGGGAGAGGGCAGTTTGTTAGCTCTGGTTTAAAAATCCTACACCCTAATCAGAGAGCAAGAGTCTTAAACTAACAAAACAAAACAAAAAAATGGTTAAAATAATATAATATAATAAATCTTACAACAATTCAACACGGGAAGAGTTTGCAGTTTGGGCGCAGTCAGTCCCGGCAGTGCTGAGAGGGATGTTTGGGCGGCCTGATACTTTTGGATTCTGGGATTTTAAGACTGGATGGGTGGGAAGAGGGGTTTTTTTTGGAAACCGCACGCCTCTGAAAACATGGACCGGCGCCTCGCCCCCCCCCCCGCCCTCTGTGTGGAGGTGAAGGAGGGAGGCGACGCCGTCTTCCTCTTTTTGGGTGTGTATGTGTGCGTCTGTGTGTGTGTGTTCGTTTGTTCTCTTTGTCCCGGGGGCAGGCTCAGTCCAGCTCTATGGGGCTGCTGTCCTCCTGGGCTTCTTCGGCGCCGTCATCCTCCTCGCCCGAACCCATCAGGCTGTTCAGCAGGTTTCCTGCAGGATGCAACACAGTCAGCATCCCTCTGTGCATACAGTAGTGCAATGGTCTACGGTACAAAATTGGGAAATGCACTCCCTCACTTTCTTCCAGAGAGTTCGGTGACAAGATTGATACCACACTCTCGTATCTATCTTTCTATCTATCCATCTATCGCCAGCAGCCAGTTCAAAAAGGTAACTAAATCTTCCTCCCAGCACATTTTAAGCTCACAAAACCTGCAGCACAATCTAACCTACCTGACAACAGGAAGTCACTGCCATATTTGCCATACAGACACGAGAGTGGTCAATTAACTTAGCAAGAAAGTGTTCTTTAATATCTATAATAAACCATCATACACAAAACTTGAGACAATATTACGTTTGTGTATTTGATTAGAACAATTTATTGCGGCACATTTGTAAAACCTGAGGGGTTGAACAGTGGGACTCAGAGTGAACAGTGATGGAAAGCTGAGTCACATCAAGACACATACAGGGAACAAAACTTAAAAAAGGTCCCATGGCATGAAAATTTCACTTTATGGAGGTTTTTTTAACATTAATATGAGTTCCCCCAGCCTGCCTATGGTCCCCCCCCATTGGCTAGAAATGACAATAGGTGTAAACCGAGCCCTGGGTGTCCTGCTCTGCCTTTGAGAAAATGAAAGCTCTGATGGGCCGATCCTTATGACGTCATAAGGAGCGAGGTTACCTCCCCTTTCTCTGCTTTGGCTGCCCAGAGAATTTGGCCCACCCATGAGAAGAAGAGACATCATGGCTTTCAAACAAGCAAAGTGACAGTTGGTCAAGGCCACACCCCCACCCTCCACCTTGCCCCCCCCCTCTCTCCTCCTCAATAGCTCCAGACACAGAAATGGCACATACTAAGGAAAGCTCATTGTGGGACTGGCTCTTGTGGCTGTAATTCTGCTCCAAGGCTGAATTTCAGGAAAGAGACTTCAGATACAGTATTAGGAGACCACTAAAGGTCTATATAAAAGCATCCAAAGAGAACCATGTCATGGGACCCTTAATACAAAACACGCACAACTTCAGTGACACAAATACAGCTGATCAGTAACTTTTGTGTAAATTATCCTCAACGTCGGCTCAAATGAACAACGTCTTGGTTCACTCACCTAGCAGTCCACCGTACGATGGGGACTGTTTGGGCGGAACGCCGAAGAAAACCTGTCCTATTCTGTCGAGATACTGAGGAAACGGGAAGATGTCCAAAAGAAGAGATGAGGAGGAGGAGAGAGAGAGAGAGGGGGACACGGTTGTGAAAGACGTGTTACAAAAAACAGGAGGGAAATATTCCATCACAACATCGCAAGCATAAGAAATATTTGACATACAGTATGGTGTATTGCAGCTGCACTCACATCAATGAAGGCCATTTCATACATGATTCATGGGAGGAAATAACTTGAGCATCAGCTGATTTTTTTACGCTCACCTCATTATACATGGGGTCCCTCTTCAGGGAAGGTTGATATTGCTCACATAACACTGTGAAAACTGTTAATTTACCCCTGGAGAAACAAAGAGAAGAACGGAGAGAACGCTCTCCGTTAAATTTGCTTATTACATGCTCAGGGCAGACTGCTGAAGGAGTCTGTAGAGACGTACGACAGAGTAAGACATTAGGTCATAATACATTCAATATATATTTTAGGCAAATACATGTTATCTATACCTAGGTTTTTGAGGGTGTATACAAGAAATACAACTCACCCATCCACTGCCAGCAGCAGAAACCAGATAAAGTTTAGTAGGGGCTGGACGAAGGGAGGGCCCTTCTCTATGGACGGGTGTTTCTCTGTGTATGTGCTGAACACCACGGAAGCGCTGTTTTTGTTCTTTAAGCATAGGAACCTGGAGGGTGGAGGTTGAGAGTAGGGAAAGGACAGAAATAGAAAAAAGGGACAGAGGATAAAGACAAAAAGGAGAAGATGGGACAGAAGGGACATTAGAGAGCCGGCAAACCAGAAAACACCGAAAGATTAACAGATACTTAAAAATAATAAAATAAATACTGCTGACAGACAGAAAAGGGATATGACTGCAGACCAAACATGCTGGAGGAGGATGCATCAATACCACTATCTCCACAGATTGTGAATACAACCCCTTAAATCCAACAAAAAGTTCAGATCACATTTAGTATCAATACGGACTACTGCTGTACACATTTCCAGGTTAGAAGTTTGTTTAACTAACGAATATTGGCATTTCACTTACTGTAGGACGGCCTGCGCCACAAACATGTCGATTTCGCTGCGGTAGCCTCGTGCCGCTGAATACTCCACCAGCATCTGTGCACAGCCCTCCCCGTCAGACGAATGCAGGAAGTGGTAACGAGACTCGCTGTAGTTTTGCTCTGGACACACAATAAATATTTCCATAGTCAATAGTTTAACTGTAATGATATTAACACACAGGGACAGGGCAGCTTGTAAAATAGTAATGGCAACACACCCCCCTCGCCCGTAGCACACAACGGATATGGCATACTGACGGAAAATGCTGAAAGCTAGGATGTGACAATCTAGGGGATGAGTGGAATACAGTCTGCGCTTTCCTGGAGGGGTAAGGCCTCTTTACAGTCGCCGTTCCTGACCTGTCGCGCAACAACGTGACGCCAAAATAACTTTGATCTCGCTGGTGCGCCAGGATTTAAAGTACACGACCAGAGGTCGTGCACCACTATTTTTTTTAGCAGCGCACGACAAAGCGGAAACAGGAAGCATGGACGAGTTAGAGGGCAAGCTTTCCGAGCAAGTGCGCCAATAGCAACTGCATTCTGAGTAACTCTGAGAGCCAGGACTCAAGAGTTCTCTTCTAAACTTACTGGATTAAGGAGTTCTTTTACGGTGAATGAAAGGCTCGAATCGTTGTGCAGACATTCTGAAGTATTCAAAGAACTTCGTCTATCGTTCTCATTTGTTTCACAAGGATATTGAACTCGCCATATTTAGGTCTGGCGTTATTCAAAAGGACGAACATTCCACCTTCATTTTCTTCGTTTCTTTGCAAGCATGCTCAAAAGCAGTTGTTCTTCCTCATCCATTGACTCCAATATAGCCTTAGCCACTGGTAACATTGACGTCCATGCTGTTGCCGCTGCCAGTTCTGCCGTTGTTTACCTTCTTCTTGTCGTCCGTAGAAAAAGCAAAGTCGGTAGCCTTTCCTCATTAGCAACCCATCTGTTCAGGAGAAGACTGCAACTAGTGTCGCGACCACCACACACGAGAACACGAGTTACATCACACTGTCGCGCGACAGGTCGGGAATGGCGAGTATACTCAACACTTTAACATGTGTCAATGCGGAGAAAGAGGACAGTTCCTAATATGACGCGGGTTGACACACCATCATGAGGCTGCTGGTGTGTGAGCTTACAAAGCAAACAACTGGCATGGGTGTTTTGATGCACATAATATGCTGCCTTTGAGTGTATGCTTCAGTTGCATATGTTAGGATGGTAAGCATGTTGATGACTTTGACTGCTATAGATATTTGGATAATTGATGAAATTATTTGAGAGATTCAAATGCTTTTAGTCAATTACTAAGTAAAATTGCTGTTCCCAGCCTCTCAACTATCTGTTTGTACATCATTACATTCAACATTTATCACAACTTGTAATAAGCATTTTCCTCTACACTTTATAAACTAAATAAGTCAGTCATTACCTTTCCACAAGGTGACAGCTAGCAGCTGGTGTAGTTTTGGGTGACCCAACTTGCCAGACCCTCCTGTGGACCATTTCAAGGCTCTGGACACAAACGCTACTCTCTCTGGAGAGTTCGGGTCCATCCGGCTGAACAGCTTAGCCAGGCATTCTGCTCCACACACACACACACACACACACACACACACACACACACACACACACACACACACACACACACACACACAGTCAGAGAATGTCCCTTCTACCCTTCTTGTGGAAGGTGGATTTCTGAATATCATGACAATGTAATGCTGCAGCGTTTTTAAATGATTACACAGACAGATCCCAAACAAATCCATGATATGACTACAGTATCAAGGCCAATCAATACTGGATCTGTATTGGCTATACATGTAAAGCCCAATCCATCACCTACTTTGATCTGGGTATGCCAGGTGTCAAAAATGCAACCGCATTAATAGAATGGTTCTTTTTGATCAGGACATACTGTAAACAATGTATAATGTATATCTTTTTACATTTCAACATTGGCCATTTTTTCCAATGGTTACATTATTTTTGTAAAGCATAATTCAATTCCATAAACAAACTGAATTGTACTGCCATTTAATGGCACATTGGAGTCTTTTAAAGGCTCAAGGCTGCCACTTACCTAATACTTCATCGTCGACTTTAGTCTCCGATTTCTCAAACACCTCCAGGACCAGCATGGACAGGTCCGCTGCACTGTTTTGCTGGAAAGAATTTGATATTTTACATAAGCGCATCGCAGGATGGAACAGCTACTTGGAAATAAGACATCATAATTTCCCTATCTGGGGTGTTTTCATGGACATGTGCACACATGTCACATTTAACACTTGGTGTGGGATATACCAGGCCAGCTAATAGAGCAGAAATCTAGTACAGCATGTACCTGGTTATAGCTGAAGAAGAGCAGAGCGCCATTGTACATCAGCTCCCTGGCCTCAGCATGTTTCGCCTGTGACATGTACCTGATGGAAGACATGGGTGTCACATCACACATGAGATCTGCTTATCGAGACACACACACACGAGTTTTTTTTTTACGTCACTTAAGACCATTTTGGCATTGGGCCGCAAGATAAGATGCACTTAGGTTTTGCTTAAGATACAAAACTCATTCTGTGCAATGGAGAAGGACCGCCTTTAACTGGACTGGATTCAGAACAAATCACCTATTTTGGTAAACTATGTGTAGGCAGATAGCCAACCAACTAATCTATTCATTACCCCAAACAGCATCTAACGTTAAGGTTATATACTGCATTAGAGCAGGTAGCTACAACGTTATGTACACAAGTAGCAAAGTGTCTGAACGTCCCTTATGAAACAGACAGATACTGGAAAACAGATTACACTGATGATGACTACTTAGCTAGACTTATTTAAAATTCGTGACGTTGAACATAACTAGCTGTTAATCAAGATTTAATTTTTTTTACTAGGCAGTTGACAAAAACGTGTCTAACGTTAGCCTTCATAGTTCAGACTGCGGCTATTTGGCTACATGCTATCACCAGCTGTACCTTAGCTAGCTACTGCTTCAACACACGTTTAAGAAACGACAACGGTTAAAAAAGCAGTAAGCCGCTATAATCTGTTCTTTTACAGTTCAAGTATATTTACCACGGTATTAACACTGCCTTGTATTAGCTGTCCAGCTAACTCGGCTTCGGCTAATGCTATTATCACTTCTGTTGCTAAACACATAGCTAGCTTGCTAACTAGCCCTAGTTAGCAGTCCCATTTTGTGATTAGCTATAGATCGACAACACAGCTGTCCAAACAAACAGACGGACCAACATGGGTGGGCGGGTCCGCGGTGAAGTTTACCCAATCACAAACGGCCAGGCATAGCAGCAAGGTTGAGTGTAGAATGATCTGGAACAGAGAGGCCCCAAAGCCAACTGACAATTACAACTGCACCTACTGACATGAAACGAATTCTTACCTAAAAAATAAAGTCCTGTACATCTGATGTGCTTCATAGTAATCCCCTTTTTCTACACTGGCTCGCAGTTTTCCTTCGACCCTCTGTACGCCTCCACGGTTTCTGGCACTTGAGCACTTCAGAGACTCCTGCTCCGACATCGTTGTTGCTCTGCACAGCAGCGCTCGAGAGCCAAATGTTGACAGTGGAAATCCTGAAAGCTTTAACAGACCCTCTTCGCTTGCCGTAGCCGGCGTGTTGTGGTGTAGGTGTGTACCATGGCTGTTTTATATTAAGGTGAGTACACAAACTGACACAGTTCATAAATGCGTGATTTGGCTATGCTAATAACGCAGAAGGCAGCATTATTATGGAAAATAAAACTACTCGGTAGTTAGTGAAAGGTGCTTAATGTGTCGAAACAACACACCTTCCCTGTAATCCAGAGAATGTCTTCTCATTTAAAAGGGGAACGCCACCTAAATTAAGAATTCGAAAATGTTATTTCCAAGGCCTAGGAAAGTTCAATCAATATTTGTGAGCAAAGCCAGAAACCAGAGAAGTAATGGTGTGTTCCATTTAAAATGAGTTCCCAGTTGGAAATTCCAACTGTAGCTGGAAATGTTAACTGTACTTAATCCTTACCCTCACCAGTTATACAAAATGAACATGAAAAGATATTCAACCATTTGCATCTCATTTTCTTCTTACATACGACTGCATTGACATATTCAAACATTTAACTGCCAGATAAAAATGTTCCATTTTCTGTACAAGGACACGTAGCAACTCATAATGTAATACCTGCACATGATGTAATAATTTAAATGTAATAAAAGCTCATCATGTTCTAATCAAAACATAGGCTTAATGCAAGAAAACCATGAGCTCATTACATAATAAAAGTTGTGTGCATAATGTAGTAGGCCTAATAAGTTATTACATAATGAGAAAATGATTACATTGTAAACTAAGCACAAAAACTTGAATAATGTAATACATTCAGTGCATAGTGTAAGTACTCTCCTCGTCTTCTTAAAGCATAGAACCCTTGTAGTTTTACATGACACAAGTGGAGTCCTTAATTTAAAGCAACTGGACATTTTCATCAATCAGTTCCAAAGTGATGAAGCCTCTTGGATGTGCGACAAAATTCAGGACTACAAGATATCCAGTGACCTGGACAAATAAGAACCTTAACAGAGATGATGCTGAAAGGCATGCCCTATCTCTATGTTAACATTCCGGACTTGAGGGGATGTTCACATGACTTTTCCCAGTTGGTAACTAGTTTATTTGATTATTCCATCACCTCATGAATGGAGAACAAATGCCACATCTCGCAATGTTGACAAAAGTAAAATAATAAATCTCCGTGATTCAGATCCCCTCCAAAGTTTAATGGACTATCCCAGGGCCAATGCTAAACCCTTCCACCAAGTTTAATGAAAATCAGGCCAGGAGTTTTTCTGTAACCCTGCTGACAGACAGACAGCCTTCAGACAAACAGAGCTTTGAGATTGATACGAGACTAGATATCACCTTAGATTTTGGATATCGTAATATCATAATATGGTATAAGTGTTGTCTTTTCCTGGTTCGAAAGGCTGCATTACAGTAAAGTGATGTCATTTTCTGAACTTACCAGACTGTTGTAACTGTTCTATTATTTGCCTTTACCCACTTAGTAATTAAATCCAAATTACTGATCATTATTTATTAAAAATATCATTGTGTAAATAGTTTGTGAAAGCACCATTAGTCAACACTACAATATCGTTGCGGTATCGATATCGAGGTATTTGGTCAAAAATATCGTGATATTTGATTTTCTCCATATCGCCCAGCCCTAAGAAAAGGTGTGGCAGACAATAGCAGACCGTCTGAATGATAGTCTAAAACATACATTTTAAAGGTAAATTTTTGGGGCATTTTTTGGCCTTTATTTATATGATGAAGACATGAAAGGGGAGAGAGAGGGGGAATGACATGCAGCAAAGGGCCGCAGGTCAGAGTCAAACCCGTGGCCGCTGCGTCGAGGAGTAAACCTCTAAATACGGGTGCGTGCTCTACCAAGTGAGCTACCCAGCACCCTATAGTGT